>NC_077237.1:55440522-55801147 GCF_947179165.1 Solanum dulcamara | reverse complement strand
TAAAATGCATGAAAGAATTATCCGACTCATGATTTGGAATTGGTGGAGGTTGTGTTTTCTTTGAAAATTTGTAGGCACCATCTTTATGGTGTCCATGCTGATGTATTTATCAACTGTAAGGGTTTGCAATATATGTTCAACCAAAAGTATTTGAAACTTTGAAAAAAGAGATGGCTTAAGTTATTGAAGAATTATGATATGAGTGTGTTGTACCATATGGGTAAAGAGAATGTAGTTGTCGATGCTCTTAGTAGATTGTCTATGAATAGCGTTTCTCATATTGAGGATGAAAAGAGGAGTTAGTTAGTGATGTTTATAGACAATCATATTTGGGTGTCCTCTTGGTTGATTCGGAGGATGGTGGTGTTGTTGTACAAAATTGTTCTGAATCATCTCTTATGCCGAATGTTAAGAAAAGATAAGATAATAATCTAACTTTGGTTGAATTGAAGAAAGAGATTATCAAAAAAGCCAATGAGGCTTCCTCCTAAGAAGAAAATGGTGTGCTTAGATATCAAGGCTGACTGTATGTTTTTGATGTTGTTAGTTTGAGGGAAATGATTTTATCTGAAGCTCATAGTTTACGGTATTCTATTCATCCAGATTCCACAAAGATATATCGATATTTGAGGGAAGTGTATTGATGGAATGACAAGAAGAAGGATATTGCAGAGTTTGTGGAGAAATATCCTAACTGTCAATAAGTAAAGATTGAGGATAAAAAAACTGGAAGGCTTAGCTCAAGACATTGAGATTCTTACTTGAAAGTGGGAAAACTTGAACTTGGACTTCATTATCTGTTTGCCTCATACCCATAGACAACATGATTTGATTTGGGTTACGGTTGACTGAATGACTAAGATGGTGTATTATTTTCCCCATTAATACTTCCTATTTGGCCGAGGATTATGCTAAAATTTACATTGGTGAGTTGGTTAAGCATTATGGTATTCTGTTGTCTATCATTTCGGATCGAGGTACTCAATTTACATCTCAATTTTAGAGATCTTTCCAAAAGGATCTTGGTAGTCAAGTTAAGCTTTGTACGACTTTTTACCCACAAACCAATGGTCAATCCAAGCATACAATTAAAACCTTTGAAAATATGTTAAGAGCTCATGTAATTGGCTTTAAGAGTAATTGGGATGATCACTTGACTTTGATTGAGTTTGCCTATAATAATAGGTACCATTTGAGTATTCAAATAGCTCCATTCGAGGCTTTATATGGTAGAAGATATAGGTTTTCTATAGGTTGGTTTGAAGTTGGTGAATTTGCCTTGATTGGAACCTATTTGGTTCATGAGGTGATGAAAAAGGTTAGACTCATTAGAGAAAGGTTGAAGACGGTCCAAAGCCAACAAAAGTCCTATTCATATGTAAGAAGATGGGAACTTGAGTTTGGGGTTCATAATTGGGTTTACCTGAAAATCTCACCCATTAAGGGTGTGATGCATTTTGGAAAAAAATTTGTGATGCATTTTGAAAATCTCACCCAATTAAACCCTAAACTATGTCATTTTGGACATCACTCTAAATCCTTCAAATTCTCCTCATTCCCTCAATTACTCTCTTAACAAAAATTATCTCTCTAAAAGGATCCTCTCAAGTTCTTCTTTAAGAATCAATCTAAGTCTCTCAAATTCAAGTTATTCAATTCCATTATTGTTAAAGATTCACTTCCAGGTATGTTAAAAATTCATCCATGGAATCCCAAAGATTTCTCCCTAATTCTATAGATTTCAAGCTAATGATTCTAGGGTTTTTGTCAATTTACATTGGGTCACTTCAACTATGATTTTATTGAACTTCAATGATCATTTTATTTATTTTTTCAATTTAATTATACATTTTCAATGTATTATACAAGAACCCATGCATTATGCCTCAAAATTCAAGTATGAACCATGGATTTATGATCATAAATTTATGGATTCTCATGTATGATTTATGAAAGCTACGTATTATGATTTAAGCATGTTTTCAAGTATAAAACCATAAATTGTGAAAGGTTTTCTTACAATATGCAAGATGCTTACAAAGATAGGTGTCCACAAGTTATAATATGATCATGATTTTCAAGAAGCTATTCTTATTGATGTATTTTTATCATGTTGGATTGGTTGATTTACCTTTCCCAATGATTATGTTTTATGTATTCTGTTGGGATTGACTTAGCACCGAGCAAACATTATGGTAGTGATCCATGAGGGAACCCTAGTAACAATCCTTAGTTCCAAAACTACGTTCCAGTGTAGGTGCATTTATGGCTTAGCTAGTGGATCCACATATAGTTCATGTTATGTTTATGATACAGAGTCTACCTTGTGAAGTAGTCTATCTCTTCTTGGTGTGAGAGTTATATCGTATTCCATGTTATATCTCACATGGTCTTATATGTCGGTATATGCTATGTCCTATAAGCTCTTATGATGTTATGATTCATTGATCTTATATTATGTTTTCAGGTGTTTTCAAATTTTGTTCATGTTCTTAAAATATTGTTCATGCATCATATATTCATATTGATTATGTCCGATTATCATTGTTCATGCATGTTTCTCACATACTTAGTATATTTTATGTACTAACACATACTTTTGCCTTATATTGTATCATAATGTAGGATCCGACGGTCACTGTCATCCCATTCGTGGCTAGAGTATTAGCACTATTTTTCTATTATTGGTAAGTCCTCATGATTCGAGGACGTGACTTTTATGATTCTTTTTCTATACTCCTTATGGCTTTTATTTCCTATATTTTTGATCTAGGAACTTGTCCTACACCCGTTTATATTAGTAGAGGCATTTTAGACATTCTTAAGTATGTAGCTCCATTTAACGGGCATATTGCTTTTAGGTTTCTCCTTATTTGAGATGCTAGCTTGAGACTCATATTTTGCATTATAAATGATGTCTTCACTTACCTTATGTATGCGATGTATGATAACAGGCTTGGTTGGAGTTCCTCGGGATTCTTATCATCGTGTCATGCCTAGGGCCTAGCTCAGATCATGATATATGAACAAGGCTCTACTCGACGCTGCTTGTTAGATACCCTAGGAAAATTGAACCTAATTCTCTGATACTAAATTTTTCATGGGTCAAGCTATACCCTAGACGTGACATGGCGAATAGTATCCTGAAAGACTCTAAACAAGCTTCTTATCGTAAGCATGGCTAAAGATAACAAGATAATCAAAATAACCTTAAATGTGGAAGATAAGTCTTAATATAAATTTTGTTTTAGCATAGAAATACTTGAACAAAAGACCATAAGTTGAAACTATGTCTGATATAAGCCTCTACTACCATAGGTGAAATTCTAGAACATGTCCATAGCTAACTCAAAATCTAAAAACTTGAAAGTATAGTCTGAATGAAAATTATATGAAACACGTCCTTGAAGTATGAGGAATCACCACTCAACACTGATAAGAATCAGGTACTAATCGTGGGCGTGAGTAGGAGCTTCGTGACCTATATTATAAAATAATATAGGCAAATGAAATATGCGGTCAGTACTATAGAATCTACTAAGTATGATAAGTTCCAGTGCATGACATATAACATGATAATGCAATGACCAAGATAAGAAATGATATAATACTTTAAAACATCATTAGAAACTTAAAATATGGTCAATGCAATATTTGTAAAAAAATCATAATCAAAACATAGCATAGTGAGGTATAATGTTAACCAACATAAATAATATGAGCTATAACATAGAGTCCAGTGCCTTCTCTACATCAAAAAAGGTTGTCTTACTTTCTAGGTAGGACATAAACATAAGATATATGTAGATCCACCAGCCAGTACCAATTAAGGCAAATCCTATGGGGGAACGTAGTTCTAACATCTGGGTAATTGCCACTAGTCCAAATCGGTGCTAGGTGATACTCTAAAAAAGAATAGTCATAATCATATCATTATCCTTGGAAATGGTAAAAGTCTAGCAATACAAAATATATCATAACATACTTGAAAATCATAAGAATAACTCCTTTAACGAATCATTATTTCATAACATATTCATAAAAACACTTATCTAAGCATCTAGATCATAACAAGCTTGTTCATAAAAATCAGGAAAATCCTTCGTGATGAGAATACTTCACCTTTATAGAAACCTTGTTTTCATAGAAATCGTATTGATACTTTGTCTAAAAGCAGCCTTAAAATCATAGTTTCATAAATTCATGATGCACGCATAACTTTCAAGCATAGTTCATAATCACAAAAAAGTCATAATGCATGTGTTCAAGTAAAATTCTTTTAAAATATGTAATAAAGATCAAATATTGCATAATAAGATCATTGAGAATGAATAAAAGCATATTGATTGATCCTGATGCAAAATCACCAAAAATCTAAGATTTAGGAAGAAATCAAAAGAGTAATCGAAGATTCTTTGGGACTCCATAGATGAAAAAGGATCGATGGATGAAATTCTCACATTCATTGAATCAAGCCTCTAACAAGATCTTGTAATGGAGGCTTGAACTTGAAATGCTAGCTTAACTTGAAGAGAAGAATTGAGAGAGTCCTTAAGAACCATAGGATTCTGAGTGAATGAGAAGGAATGGGAGAATTTTAAAGGGTAAGGGTAGTTATAGGTCTTAGGAATTAGTCCAAATGACCTAGCTTAGGCATTAAAAGAATAGAAATTGATTGAATTGTCCATGTAAATTAAATTGAAGGGACGGACTACGAAAGACTTCAACGGATCGTAAAAGCCTGTAGACACATAGATAGTTGTCCATAGAAAACACCTTGAGGTTATGAGTTCTTTACCCAAGTTTTATGGGACCTTTCTATGGATGCCAGGACTCTATAAGATCTGTTCAAAGCGTCTGTAGACCCAAATACTTGAAAGTCTAATTTTTGAAGTCCCCTTCTATGACCAATTTCTACAATTTGTGAAACACTCTACAGACCGTACGATCCTCTCATCCTGTACAACTCCAAAAGTACAAGTCTCTGAGTCTCTATCTTCGGGCACTCCTACTGACCAAAGGACCTTATACGGTCTGTAAGGTAGTACAAAACTTTTAACACTCTGACATTTTCCAACTTTCAGGACCCATCTACAATAACCTTCTACATATCGTAGAACCTTATACAGTGTGTAGATGGGCTTGTATAAAACATCAATGGCCAAAAATTTTCCAAGTTTCAAACTCCTTCTTTCCACGACCGGTTTCTACGGCCCATACAATCTTATACGCTCTGTATAAAGGGGCCGTAGAACCTATTGACCAATAATTTTATGCATTTTCTATCATATTTCCAACTTTCGAGGAGTTAAAATAGTCCCGAAATATTTTGATGTCTTTGACATCATTTGACTTTCTTTATGCCTAAGGGTATAAGTGTCATAAATAATATTTCTTGATAATTTCTCCATAATTGACCTTTTCCTTTTATAAATACCTTTTAATTTTTTCTTGTTCAATAATTTTCAATTTTTTTATAAGAGTGCTAAGGGGTCGTTTAGTAGCTTGTCACGACTCAAGACTAGGGCCTAGACGTGACATATCGAATGAGAAACCCTAAAGTACCTCAAACAAACCTCTTAACATTCTTTTAGCCTTTCATAGGTAATGACAATAAATAAATAAGCAGAAATCATAATAGTAAATATTCAACATATGTCCAACAATACATCTAACTTTTAGATTTAACGGGACTAAGATAAGTCTTTAGCTCACCCTCAATCATAATAGAAAGAAATGTCATAGTAAGTGTCTAAAGATCTCAACATATCCTAACCTAGAAAGATAAAGGAGTTTTATTCCCGGAACATGGAAACTCACAAAAAGTAGTCTTCAAATGAAATTTCAACTAGCCACATGGAGGAGAACGAGGAGTAGCACCGGTCCCTACATGGTGATATCATGTAGGCAAAAGAGCATGCGTTAGTACTTTGAATGTACTAAGTATGTAAGCATGCATGAACATTGAGGAAACATTAAAACATTTATGTAATATAAAACATAATGCAATGCATGCATAATCAATCACATAGATATCCTTTAAAACGTTCATTTTATGGGAAAATGACCATAACCAATATTTAAGACCATGTGAGCTATTATATGGAATCCAACATAACCCCTACGTTGGACGGGGAGACTACTTGCCGGGTAGAACTCCATCAACTTCATTCATTTTTTTATCTTTAACTTTAAGGGCTTTTCTGGATCCATTAGCCTAAGCCTACAAGGGCTCCTATGTTGGTACATAGTTAATGAGACAAGTGGTTGCTACTAGGATTTCCTTACCGAATCCCATCTCAATGACCCATTCGGTGCTAAGTCATTCCCACAGAATAGTTTAATACTTCAAAATAGTCATAGCATATAGCTTGAGAATTCAAAACATCATATTCGGTAGAATAGCTCATTAATACCTTTGATAATTCAAATATGCAAGAATTGTCCTTATTGCATAAAGAATCCATCATTCATATCATTTCATTATTCTTTCATTTCATAAGACTCCCCTTTGATCATAGATATTGCTTTCATAAACATTCATTTGGAGTTAAAGCTTTCAAGTCAAACTTCATCGAAAATATAGTAAAACTAGGTGGGTTCAAATCACTTCAAATTTCAAACATGAATGTAAATGAAATTATACATAAATACTTTGAAATCCATTAATTAAAAATCATGTTTTAAACAATCCACCATGAATTTCAAGAACCTTTAAAGAGCTAAATAGAGAAAATGCTTGCAAACCATCAATTCATACATATGAAATCATTTTGCTTCAAAATAGATTAATAATCATTATTTTAACCATCATTCATGCTATTAAGTAGAAATAAGAATTACCTATAAGAAAATCTTACTTGAAATCAAGAGATTTAGTTGAAAGAGTTTTGAACAACATGGTGGAAAAACCCATAGATAAACACCCACATAACTTAGAGTAAAGTTTAAAGAAAATAAACATAATTTATCATATAATCAAAATATTTTAGGCATGAGAGTGGAAGGAATACAATCATTGAAGCCTTACATACATGGAATTCGAAGAGATATTCAGAATCGAAGGACTTAATGAACACTCTTGAATTCTAACCTTTTCTCCTCGTCAGAGCGTTTTGTATACTACCCGAAGTATATAAATTACCGAAATAGTATTTCTACACTACTAAGAACTAAAACTATATTTTGAGAATGAGAAAGGAGTGTATAGAGAGAAGAGTTGATTGAGAAAGCTTGATGAACAAAATGATGAAATAAGCTGGGTATTTATAGTTGTGAAAGAGGGATCTAACAATAATTAAAATAATTATAATTTTTTTTTTGAAAATTTAATGAAAGATTGTGATGTTATGGGTGATGTCAAATGGATCTAGATTTTTCCATGGTTGGTGAGATGAACCTTCTTTTAACAGAATACCCTTTTTAGAGATGCATTTGAAAATGATACTTCCTCATTACGATTTAGTGTCTTCATATGAATTATTGATATAGAAGTCTACTTTCATGTCATTCAAAAATCAACCGATTTAGAGCATCCTACAGTAAGATATGAATTTTCTTCTACAAATACTCCATTTTATCACAACACCATATCTTACAACAATTAATTTATTTGACCTACTTAACCTCCAACACTTAAAATATGGTTTCACAAAAGTTATAGATAATGATGTTCGGATTATTAAGAAATTTGAATCACCTAATTTGGACCATCCTATTAAAAGTTATGCCCAAAATACAAAAGCAATATCATTTTCATCGAGAATTGGAACATCATATACAACATTTTTAGGGGGTGTTACATAACTAGATAGAGTTATGTAGGTATAGTAATGGGGGAATTAGTTATGCATAATTTAGTTATACATGTATTAGTTATGTAGGGTTTAGTTATGTAGGTATTAGTTATTCAGGATTTAGTCATGCAGGGTTTAGTAATGTAAGTATTAGTTATGTAGGGTAATTATGGGCGAAACCCATCGGTGGCCCCCTAAAGTTGGCACCAACTTTCACTTAGACACCTAAACCAGGAGATGTTCATTTTAGACACTTATATAAGGGTCGAATATGTCATTTTGACACTTTTTTGATAATCACCAAAATATATTAAGTGTGTGTAATGCACTCGCCTAACATGTCAAAAGAAGCGAATTAAATAAAAACACGTGGCATATATATATCAAAAATAATTATCAAATAATGACTTTTGAATAGAAAAAATGACCAATAATGTGATGACACGTGGCATTTTAAAAATCTAAATAATAATTTATTTAAAAATAAAAATTAACCCCCACCCACCCCGCCGTCATCTTCTTCAACCCCATCCACCCCAACCCCAGCCCCTCCCCCACCCCATCGTCATCTTCTCCAAACGATCATGTATAGGTTATATGTCAATCGGATTACTGCAGCACAAAGATTCTGTAAGCCTATTTTTTGTTGTGTTTTAATTTGGTGTTCATAGATTATTTTCATGTGTTCAATTTTCATATAGGGTTGATTAAATTTTGGTGTATCAAATCTATGTGGGTCATCGCCAAAAATTTTGAATTTACAAGATTTGAGGAAAATTCTTGATCTTGGTCGAAAACTAAATTAGTTATGAAAATTATTCATTTTTTGATGGGATGTAACAATTTCAATTGATGGTGGGGGGTCATGATATATTGATTTCTTGAGAACCCATAAAAAGTTTGGATAAAAATTTGGAATGTTTGCATTTGACTGATGCTTTCATGTCAATTTACTATGACAAAAAATGGAGAACGCTAAAAAATGAAGAAGAAGAAGGAACAATTTTTTTTTTGAAAAAACAGCTTCTACGCGCCTCAGATATGTGGAAATCACGCGAGGTGTCAACTGTGTAAAAAGTGTTAAAATGACACATTCGACCCTTACATAAGGTGTCTAAAATGAACATCTCCTGGTTTAGGTGTCTCTAAGTGAAAGTTGGTACCAACTTTAGGGGGCCACCGATGGGTTTTGCCTTAATTATGTAGATATTACAATACATTAGTGAGCTAATTCTTATTTCTTAATTCAAAATATGATTAACGAGCTAATATTTATCGTACCCATTAAAATAAACAACTATCTAAATAACACATTAAAATTAAATAAATACTAATCGCCAAAAATAATAAAGTAAATAACAAATAACTAGAAATTAAGTAATTTGAATAGGATTAAGCAATTAAATAATTTAAATTAAAATAAATAACAAATAACTAAAAATAAATTAATTCATGTATTTTCAGTGCGTTGCAAAGATATTAATTAAATTAGCTAGAAAACTGCTAACAGTCACACCCTTACCGCCAAAGAAAATAATTAACAAAAAATTTCGCAAAGAAACTAAAAGTAATTAAGCAATTAAGAAGACAAAAACTCCAAAGAAAAAAAAACAGATAAGCTTTGTTTACATGTATTAATTATTTGATTTGTTGTAAATTAATATACTTTTAAAAGTAAATTGATAAGAGTAAATGTCTAATTTCTTATTTTAATGCATGTATAACTAATACTCACATAACTTATTTCATTTTTTATCCCTCATAAATTATACATAGATTTCCTCATAAGTTATGCAAGTATTAATTTTGAAGGATTACAAAAACACAACCAAACATCATATAAAATTAATAAATAAATAACTTTTATACAATATTTGAAAACGTACTAACCAAACATTATATATAAAATTAATATATAAATAAGTTTTATTCTATTTACGGAATAAATATAATATAAAATTAATATATGCATAATTTAATATTCATATATTAGGTGTAAGCTTAAACCATCAAACGAGCGCAAGAGGATCCCGATGTTGGTGTGGTTAGTTGATCCCTGAGATTAATCACTATGTAGTACGATGCTTCAATACCAACAAACAACTTGAGATCACCTTTGACTTCTACTTGATCAATAGTGGTACAAAATCATGTCATCTTCCAATAAAGTGGGGACAGATGGATATTTAAAGCCAAACAAAAATAAATGCCTTTGTAGTTGAAGATAAGATAAAAAACCATTCCCAAAATGACTCAAATCTTAAGGTTAAACATAATTATAGTGTGCCATAAGAGTTCCATTTGCGTTTTGAGTTTGAAAACTCGTGATTTATATTCCTAATTAACATGGTTCGTTAAATCTGGAAAGCAAATGTGGATGTTGATGAAAGTTAGAAAGACTCTCGAGATTTAAATTCAAAAAAAATTTCATCAATGGTTACTGAAATTTTACTTTATTACATTAAAGTAATTATATTCTTTTTATAATATAAAAATCATTCAACTTAATCTCATTATCTCAGAAGTTAATTTAACTAAAATTGTTCAATTTTTCCTCAGTATCATGTGAAGATAATAAATGTTATCTTTTCTAATGATATTTGAAAACACTCGAAGTACTTTAGGCGAGTTTTATATTAAACTAAAGAAAAATTAAATTACATTGGAGTACACTAGCCTGCAAAATGTAAATTCATGATCTGTTAATTTCAGTTATTAGGAGAGACAAAAGATTGAGAATTTCCAAGTATATTTGCTATGGGTATATAGGGCATCTGTTCCTAGTAGACAAAATTTGAGATTGCAGAATAGATGTTCATATAATTGGGAGGCCCGACGTTAAAATTAATTATACTTTACTCCAATGAAAGGCATAAGGGAAAATTAAAGGGACACATGTAGGGAGGGTGAGGAGTTGCGGCGAAATAAGAAATTTTACGGAGGGTGTTCAAGAATTAATATTTATATATGAAAAATAATTTGTAATCTATACATTTGATATAATTTTCTATATGAATAGTATAATATTTTGACAAAGAGCGTTTAGTTGACCACCCTTCATTATATGTGGCTACGCTACTGATGAGGAGATCATATGTTCTGATCCAAACTGACTATTTAAGAATCTATGGCTAGAAATGGTGAATGAGACCGATCCAATTAAGATTATTGGGTCGAATAAAATGTCGGAGAATTTTATTTGGGCTCCGAACTCAATTAGCAGCCAGTTAAAAAGGATTAGGTGTGAGAAAAAAGAGGATTACACGTATTGTTGTGTAAAGAGTCTTATTCTTCTTATCTTCATTTATAGAGTCTTAACTTTTCTTCTCTATTCTTATCTTTATTCTTTAGTTACTTGTCATTTTAATATTTTCATTGTAATTCAATAGTTTAAATATTTTAATTACTTCTAAAAGTGTAATCATGTTCCAGTTCATATCAATATAGGCATCCATCAAGAAAACTAAGAAGCACACAGCAGAAAAGACTTCAAATCCAGAACATTTTATCCAACAACTCTAAAAGTACACAAAAGATTATTTTTTTAATAAAAAAAGGATAACCACACTTTCAAGCAATACTAGCAACTGCATACCTAATATTAAAATGACAAGTAACTAAAGAATAAAGATAAGGTGTGAGAAAAAAGAGGATTACACGTATTGTTGTGTAAAGAGTCTTATTCTTCTTATCTTCATTTATATAGTCTTAACTTTTCTTCTCTATTCTTATCTTTATTCTTTAGTTACTTGTCATTTTAATATTTTCATTGTAATTCAATAGTTTAAATATTTTAATTACTTCTAAAAGTGTAATCATGTTCCAGTTCATATCAATATAGTCATCCATCAAGAAAACTAAGAAGCACACAGCAGAAAAGACTTCAAATCCAGAACATTTTATCCAACAACTCTAAAAGTACACAAAAGATTATTTTTTTTAATAAAAAAAGGATAACCACACTTTCAAGCAATACTAGCAACTGCATACCTAATTTAATTAGTGTTCTGGTGATTTTTCCAATGGGAAAATATGTCACTAATTAATTTCATGACGATATGCATAAACAGGATGGTGGTGAAGTGAGGAAAAGAAAACAACGTAACATTATATTAAAGATAAGCATACAGATAGCAATATTCCACTGGCCCATTTCAACTTGTTCGAAAAAGCAGGAGTTAACAAAGGCCATGAAACAAGGACAAAAAATCCAACTGGCAGACAAATCTGTAAGAGAATGTCACATAACAAATAAAGTTGATTAGAATTGGTTTCATAAAGACTGTTAAGTTCCCTAATGATATTATTATAGAATTTGTTTCGATTTAGTGTAATATCGCTATCGCCCTATCTAAGCAGCTTTTCCCTCTCCTCTACGGAAGTAATCTTTAAATCTAATATAGTTCCTGTGTCCCCCCGTCTTACCGCGGCTGCTGGCACGGAGTTAGCCGGGGCTTCTTCCTCGAGTCCTGTCATGATCGCGCACTCGACGAAAGAAACAAATGAATGAGGACCCTCCCGCCGACACGAACTCCGAAGCAAAAGCATAGGCTTCAGACGTTTCTAGGGCTTGAGTAAAATGCAAGGGGCCTCGTGGTCCAAGATAATCAAACCATCAATAACAGTAACGTAAGCATTAGACTTTTTGATAGTACCGGTGAACCAGATGGCCGCGGCGATCAAATTTAGTGTAAATTAACTCTAGCTCACTCCCATCAAATTTTATACCAAAAAAGATTTTCTCTCTCTTTTCATTATTATATTCTTATTTCTTATTTTATTTATTATTTCTTATTTCAATTATATTTTCTTTTTTCACCAAACAAAATTCTTTTTAAAACATTCACTATAAATAATTTTCATATTGTTTCAATTATAGTCGTTTAATATAAAATTATTTTATATCATAATTTTTTAAATAATGTAAATTGCTAGCAAATATTACATATTATACATAATAATGAATAACACAAATAAAAAAGTGAAATCATTAACAAAATATAATTAAATAAACATTACACAATTGAAAATTTTATTTTAAATTCTACATGAATATTCAATTTTCAAGATCACTATGGTGCTCCCATAAATGCTCTATTAATGCATTACGTAATTCAAAATGAGCTTCTATATCCTTAATTTTCTATGTCGAGCAAGAAATTGTTGAAATCGATAATTTTCATCTATATCCAATTAAAATTTATAGTAGAATTAAAATAAATTTAATTTTAAAAAATTCAAGCATAGGAAAATAATTTATAAAAAATTAATGTTTTAATCTAAAATTAATATTATGAAAATATTACGTAAAAATAATAAATTTTAATTAAAGCATACAATTTATATAATGTTTAATTTAAAGTATTGAATAATGAAATAATAATAAAATATTCAAATTTTTTTTGATATAACACTATTCACACACCAAATTTGGTGTGGGTTGGAATAGTTTTACACCAAATTTTATATCAAATATAGCATTTCGTGTAAAATTTGGTGTGGATTGGAGATGGTCTAAAGAGGTGGGTGATAACGTGTCATCCACATTAATGAACAGGTACCGATTGATAAGATTACAAATTCTCTTTTATTAATGGGAAAATTCATGATATACCACTCAACTTTATTATTTAGAGTTGATATACCCTTTTTATAAAAGTGTGACTCATATATATCCCTACGACGCTACCATTACACAAATGACTTACATATACACCCATCGTTATAAAAGTTGTTCACATATATCCCTCACTGTTACAAAAATAGCTCACATATATCCTTTTCATCTTAAGAAAGTAAAAAAATTATTTTTTTAATTTTTAATTTTTTTTAAAAATCATGATTGGGGAGGGGGGGGGTTCTATATTTTTTTTTGAGAAAATAAAAAAATAATAAAAAATATATATACCCATACATGTGAAATTGTTTAGAAAAGTTTAGGGGTATATATAATTTTTTTCTCGCATGAATTATTTTTTGACTTCTTTGATTATCATTATTTGAGTTTTATTATGAATGAAATGATAAACCAAATTAAGAAGAAGGACGAGAGAGTAAGTGAGTAATCTATATATTTTTTTCTCTTTTCTTTATCTTTTTCCATGCTTACAACAATGGCCATTTATAGGCCTAAAGAAGAACAACTTATAGTGGAAACACCTAATAGTGGAAACCAAATTTGGTGGAAATAAAATTTAGTGGAAACAAGTTGTGGTAGTGGATAACATGAATATATATTTTTACAACACTCTCCCTTAGATGTTCATGTAAAATAAAGGTTCTGATAAAAAAATAAATTAATATATATACGCATTGTTTGCTGCCTCGTTAAAAACCTTACCAGGAAAAGACCCAATGGGATAAAAATCTTGGTTAAGAAAAAAAGAGTACAACGCGTATTTACTCCCCTGATGAGAACATCACTTAACATTTCGAAGATGATGCATTCCAATTTTGTATCTCATTTTCTCAAAGGTTGAAGTTGATAATGCCTTGGTAAACATATCTACTAAATTGTCACTTGAACAAACTTGTTGGACATCTATTTCACCTTTCTTTTGAAGATCATGAGTACAAATGTTTTTTATGAAATATATTTTGTTCTGTCTTCTTTGATGTATCCTCCTTTTAGTTGAGCTATACATGCAACATTGCCTTCATACAATATTGTTGGAACGTCTCTTTTCAAAGAAAGACCACATGTATCTTGAATGTGTTGAGTTATTGATCTTAACCAAAAGCATTCTCTACTTGGTTCATGAATGACTATTATATCTGCATGATTTGAAGAAGTGACAACTAGTTTGCTTTATTGAACGCCATGATATAGCTATACCACCACATGTAACTAAGTAGTCTATCTGCGTTCGATCTTGATGGGGATCAGACAAATATTCTGCATCTACATAACCAATCAATTGTGATGTGAATTCATTTGATTAAAAAAATTCCATATCGGTGGTCCCTCATAGTTATCTGGATATATGCTTAATTCCATTCCCGTGTCTTCGTGTTGGAGAAGAACTAAATCTTGCTAACAAGTTTACAGAGAAAACTATATCTGCTCTAGAATTATTGATAAGATACATTAATGCACCAATTGTACTAAGATATGGTATTTAAGAACCAACAAGATCTTCATCATTTTTATGAGGTCGGAATGAATCTTTATTAATATTAAAAGATCTCACAATCATTGAGGTACTCAGTGGATGTGATTTATCCATGTAAAATCTCTTTAAAATATTTTTAGTATATGTTGATTGATGGAAAAATATTCCATTTACAAAATGTTCAATTTGTAGACCAAGATAAAATTATTTCTTTCCGAGATCTTTTATTTCAAATTCCTTTTTCAGATATTTTACTGCCTTTGAAAGTTCTTTAAAAGTTCCGATGATATTCAGATCATCAACATATACAACTATTATAACAAATTCAGATCGAGACCTTTTCATAAATGTCACGACCCAACCCCGTAGGTCGCGACTGGGGTCCAACCTGGACCCCCGTATACCTACCTATCAGTTGTAGTCATACTGAACTTGAACAAGGTGATACTACTCGCAAAACTCCCAATGAGTTAAAACTTTTTTGTGCATGTGTGGCCTCTTTCACTCGTTTCATACCACATAAGGGCATGCAAGCCGACAAGGCTGCTGTAGCATAACTATATTCACAAAATGTCGTATAGACACAATCAAAACAAACTCACAAACATCCCACATCCATATGTCTACAGACCTCTAGGAATAGTAACAACAATATATGGCAGGACAGGGCCCCCGCCGTACCCCTGAATGTACAAATATATACATTAAGTGACCAGTATAAAAAATTAGGCTCCAGAACAGTGAAGCACTTCCGACATAGCTGAGAGGAACTCCTAAGCTGATGGATCTCCAGAATGAACATCCGTACCTGTAGGCATGAATTACAGCCCCCCGGGGGATGGGGGGTCAGTGCAATATATGTACTGAGTATATAAAGCATAACGCATCATAACTGAGAGAACAACTAAAATAGGGATGCAAGAAACAAGTATAACAGTTAATAAGGCACTATACCTGTATCTTATAACATAAGGGCATGTACACCATCTTCATATACTGTATCCGGACCGCTAGGGGACTCAGTCTTACCGTGTCATCACATACGGCATCGTGTCATATGTTACGATTACATTATTATGTTTTCACATGCATGCCTATCTATCATTACATATCATACCGTACCCGGCCCAGTATGGGTCTCGGTGTTATAATCATATCATCACATACCGTACCGGACCCATTAAGGGACTCGGTGTTATCATCATATCATCATATACCGTACCAGGCCCTCTAGGGGACTCGGTGTTATAATCATATCATCACATACCATACCCGACCCATTAGGGGACTCCGTGTTATCATCATATCATCATATACCGTACCCGACCCTCTAGGGGACTTAGTGTCATAATCATTATATATAGGTTGATCATTATCTGAGACTCACTAAAGTAATCATACTGAACTATCATTCGTGCATCAGGATAATAATCATCTCAGGTGCCCTTTGAGTACCACTAGGGCTATATTAAGTGAAGTCTCAGGAACTATAGACATATTTTAGGGTAATGCCAACCGGCTTAAGGAAATCATAGACATCTGTAATCAAAGAGTCCTTAGGAATAGGAGCTCTAAGTCCCACTATTAATCGACATATAGACGGTTTAGGGAAGGTAGCTCAACTACGATGAGAGTTTTCCTGCCAAGGAGTGAATATGAGACATATAGCGTATTCAGAGCTTAAGAATGGACTTACTCTAGAGATCGTATCATGTATCGTTTTCTTTAAGACATGTCAAAAGAAAGAAAGGGTAGGCCTCACCTGTTTGTCCCTTCCTATCCCAAAGGAGTTTAAGAGACAATAATTCACCTATCGTAGGCGTCCTAGTATTCAGCAGTAGATAAGAATCAGGAGGTATGCTCGGGGCCTTATGAATGGGATTATCCCCACTTGCATACGTATATATACATATTGAACTTACATTAAGGATATGCCAAGAGAAGGGAAGGATAGCCTTACATACTCATCACTTCCTAACGTATGGAAGGCTTGAGAAGCCCTAGTTCAATTACTGTAAGAGTGCTTTCATCAAGAACTAAATGAGGACCGTGAACTATGCTTGGAATTTATGAGTAGATTTACCCTCAATCTCATATCATTCATTACTTAACTTGAAGACATGCCAAAATAAGAAACAAGATAGGCTTTACATACTTATGCCAAAAACATGCCAAAAGAAAGCTTCACATACCTTGTCTGAATTATTCCTTATCCTATTTGCCTCACCGTCCTTTGAACCTATTCAACATGAAAGTAATATGAATATCAACCCCTCTTAACTTTCCAGCACCCTAGGTTACACCTTAGTATTAATGGAATCTATTTCCTTAGTCGTTTCCCCGACTACTTATGTTATTTTCTAAGGCATCGACGAAAATTGGGCAGCACCTCCCCTATAATGTGCCCTATCCAAATTTCCAATTAGGTTCCTAATATCTACAGCCAACCAACAACAACAACTTGCAGCAATTCACCCCAACAATATATAACATAAACTCCAAACGACTTATTCAAAAATACAATATCACAATAGGGCGTCTAGCCTTTATTTTATAACGCCTTTAACTATACGAAACTAGGGGTCGTGTGGATGAAACCAGAAGAATCCACACCCCTTTTAGAATGCATTTAGGCCCTGCAATAATACATTACACAATATAAACCCCCAACAATTCACTCGAAGCTATGATACCAAAACTAAAGATTTTAATCTTTCTTTAGCGAATTCTTTAACTGCACAGCGGAGGGTCGTGTGGATGAAACCAGCATCCCCCCATGCCCTTATTAACATACATTCCAGCACCACAATACCTCACCACCCGACCAGCAGTCACACACCACAAGCGCAATGCATTATTCGATTACAATTAACTATAGCGATTCCAATTTCGCTTATTTCGAACGCCGAACTTTTCAAACCTTTTACCCAACTTCCAGCAGCCCATAAGGTGTGTAATACACCCTAATTTAACATCATAAACTTCAAATTAGAGGGGAAGAACTTACCTTTCCCTAAATTGGCTAGAACTTGCCAAAATTGTGCCTTAGAACTTGTTTTAGCGCGATGTAACACCGTGGCAGCTTGCTGTCTGATTTTTGCTACACCAAACTTCAAATTTTATACTACTAATACTTCCATATCATCATAGTATACGCTAAATAATTAATTTACAGAGCGAAAGCGGGACTTACCTATTTTTCCTCCTAAAGCCGTCACTCTTTTCTCCTTAGCTCTAGGGTTTATTTTTCATTTGCTTTGGCTGAAGTTTTGGGGAACAATCTGAAGTATTAGTCATATATACATATATATAGGTGGTTCTAGGGTGTCACATATGTCAGCCCCTAGAGGTGACACGTGTCCTGCCCCAATTGGGCCACCGTATCTACATGATAAAGGAGGGGATGCCATGTGGCAGTGGGGACCACCTCCCCCAAGCAGGTGGGTCACCTACTTGACCCCAAGCAGGTGGGTCACCTGCTTGCTTGAGGTGCTAGTACGTACTATCGTCTCACTTTAAGAGCCTATGTAATCCATGCTTCGCAAGCTTGGTACGTACTCCAATAGCTTAAGTATGTAAGACTTCCAAGTTAGTAGCTTACATAGGTAAATTGAGTCCTACGACTCATTACTTGGCCTCCAATTCCTTCCGGATTCTTATGACTCCATTTCCAACCTTCTCTACTATGGGGTATCACATTCTCCCGTCCTTAGAGTCATTTGATAGTGTTATAGCTTATCCGGCTCACACGATAGTGTCTAAGGAACTTAAGAAGACATTTCAAGCTCGAGAGTGTGGGGTGTAACAATAAAGACACAAGAAAAAATTGGATCATTTTAAATCTTTCTTTTAGCAAATATTCGCTAAGATGATTGTACCACATTTGCCCTGATTGTTTCAACCTGTATATAAGGAATTTTGAAGTTTTATTGAACAAGTTTTCCAAAAATCTTTATATATTTCAGGAATTTTAAATCCTTCAAAACTTTTCATAAAAATATTATTGTCTCAAGAGCCATATAAATAGGTTGTAACGACATCCATCAAATATATGTCAAGTTTTTCATGAACTACCAGATTTATGAGATACCTAAAATTGATTGCATTCACTACAGGAAAATATATTTCCATATAATCAATGTCAGGTCTTTGCGAAAATCCTTGTGCCACAAGTCGTGCTTTATATCTTACGACTTCATTTTTCTTATTTTATTTTCGCACAAAGACCCATTAGTACCCCATTGGATTTATACCTTTAGGTGTTTGGACTATCGGTCTAAAAACTTCATTTTTCAAGCGAAGCTAATTCAACTTGAATTGCATCTTTCCAGTTTGGCCAATCATTCCTCTGTCTACATTCCTCGACAGATTTTGGTTCAGGATCCTTATTTTGTTGTATTATTTCAATAGCAACATTATAAGCAAACTATTGTCGATAATTACATTATTTTGGTTCTATATTTTTCTTGATGAGACATAATTTATTGAAAGTTCTTCATTATTTTCAGGATCCTCAACCTTTTTCAAGGTTTTATCAATTGTTATATCTCCTCGCTCTTCTTAAGAAAGTTCTTCCATATTATGATCATCTTGATTATCTGCTCTTTTTATTTTTCAAGAATTTTTATCTTTGAAACCGATTGGCCTACCACATTTTAAGCATAGCTTAGACTCATTTACATTAATTAATTATCCTACTGGGACATCTACTCGAATTAGAGCATTAACAGTTGAAATATAAGATTTAGTAACTCTTGATAGGTCAGTGAATGCATCCTACAGTTGATTTTCAATATTTTGCAAATGGATTATCTTTTTAACTTTCAGTTCACATTTTTTATATGAGTATCAAAATGAGATAGTGATAATGCATTCCAGTCTATTTTTTTTCAGCTGCTTATTTTCTCCCCCTAATGCTGGGTGTACTGATTAATCAAAATGACAATCAATAAATCTTGCAGTAAATAAATTTCCAGTCATAGGTTTCAAATATTTTATAATAGAAGGAGATTCATACCCAACATATATCTCCAATCTTCTTTGGGGTCCTATATTTGTACGTTGTGGTAGAGCAATTGAAACATATAGCGTACATCCAAATATTCTAAGATGGAAAATGTTTGGCTCCTGACCAAAAACCAATTATAACGGAGAGATTTTATGATAACTTGTGTGTCTGATCCACACAAGACTTGCTGCATGCAAAATAACATGACTCCATAATGAAATGGGGAGTTTAGTTCTCATAAGCATTGGTCTAGCAATTAATTGGAGGTGTTTAATCAATGATTCCGCTAGACTATTTTGAGTAAGAACATGAGTAAGCGGATGCTCAACTGTTATTCCAGTGGACAAACAATAATCATTAAATGTCTGAGGTGTGAAATCACTAGCATTGTCAAGACGAATTGTCTTTTTTGCATAATCTAAAAATTATGCTCTTAACTTAATTATTTGAGCAAGTAATCTCGCAAATGTCATATTATGAGTTGATAGTAAACAAATGTGACCATCTTATAAATGCATCTTTTAAAATTATGTAATATTTAAATGGTCAATATGATGCGTGAATGGGCCCGCATATATCACCCTATATACTCTAAGACCCCGAAAGTTGGAAAGTTGGGACCAAAAAGAAGTTACCTAAAATGTGAACTGATCTCATGTTTGCGAGTCACTCTACAACTTGTAGAGGTTCCTATGACTAGTAGGAGTGAGTCGTAGAGTGAGTCCCAAAGGTCCATCTAGAACTAACCTCAGATTGACACCTTACGACTCTACAGGATGAGTCGCAGAAGTGTCTACGATTCATCAAAATGAATATTTCAAAAGTTTAGAGACTCCAAAGTTTACAGGTTATTAGAACTGCAGGACAAGTCCAATCAACGACTCGTAACCAAGACGACAAGTCATAGAAATGACTCATCAACAAGACTTCAAAAAAGGAAGAATTTTAGAGTTTTAACCCTGCAAGACGAGTGGGAGGCTTTATTTTCATGTCTTCTCAAAGACCCGCACTACGACTCAAGTCTACGAATCGTTGACTTGAGGACAAATCGTAAGGTTGGATTTGTAGGTCCAGATTCCATTTTTAATGAGGGGTATTTGTGTCATTTACCAAGTTCATTTCAATGAACCTAAACATAATTAGGCTAAGTTCAAGACTATAGCTACCCAATCTTTTGAAATTTCCTCATTCTATAATCACTCTTCAAAATTCCCTAAGCAAGAACATAATTCTCTCAAGGATTCTTCTTCAAGCTACAAGATAGGGTTTCATATTTTTTCAAGGTTTCTTCTCAATTCTAAGTGATTTAAACCAAGGTATGTGGGGATTGATCAATGAGTTCCTTTAACCCATGGAATCCCAAAGTTTCCTCAAGATCTCATTCAATTTTCAATAGTTATAAACCCTAGTTTTGATGAATTGCATTAGGCTTATTTTAAATTCATTTTGAATTGTTATCAATGATTATTGTAAGCATGTTTCAACATAAATTGTATGATTTTAAGTTGAATTGTGAATTTTCATGCATAAAGCTATTTCCAAGTTATGATTATGAAGTTAAAGATAATTTTCATGAGTTGATTATGAGTTTAATGAATTTTTAAGAAACGTCTTCATGATTTAAAGTTGAGATTATGATTTTAATAATGAATTTATGATGATGATCATGGTATGATCAAATATAATTATCATGGTGTGATAAGTAAAATTCTCACACAATCATGTTTAAGATGATGATAAGGACAATTCTCACCGAAGTTATGGATTCTTATGAATCACTAAAGCTAATGAGCTATTCCTAATATGTTTTGTAAAGATGGATTGATAGGTAGTTACTATCTTTCCTTATAATGTTTATAATCATATTTTAATGAATTTCATTGAGATATTGACTAAGCACCGAGAGGACTTATAGGTGGAATTTTGTCCAGTAACGCAGTTAGTTACCCAAGGGAATTCTAGTAGCAACCTAAATTCCCAAACTACGTTGCCCACATAGGATTCCTTTTATGATCTAGCTAGTGGATCCACATATAGCACAATTGAGTTAAGTTGAGCACTATGATGGAGTATACCCTAGCAAGGTAGCCTCCCCCTTCTCGATGAGGGTCACAACCAATTTCATGTTATAACTCACATGGTCTTAAGAGGTCGGTTCCTATCCCACACAAGTTGAAGGTTAAGATATGAGTTTATGATGAATTCTTATGATATGCATTGACCATGAGTTTTCCTATTATTTCAAATACTTTTAAGCTTATGTTGGTCATGCATCTTATGTCATATTGCTCATGTACCTTATGCTTGTTCATGCATATCTCACATACTTTGTACCTTCTATGTACTAACACATATTTTCCCTATATTTTCTCATAATGCAGGGGTGGACGTCGATAATCCGATTCACGGCTAGAGTGCTTAGATATCAAAGAGTTTGTGAGTTCTCACTCTATCAAGGACTTGGTTTTATTTTCACATTGATTCGTTGACTTTCTTCTATTATTTCAAGTGATCTAGGAACTTGTCCTAAGCCCCTATCAAATATTAGACTAGAGGCATGTTTAGGCGCTATGTGATGTATTTCGGCTGGACATCTATTAAGTTTTCTATCCCTTAGACTCATTTCCTCAAGTTTTTACTTCCACTTTATTTACTATATTTCTTTACCTTATGTATATAATTTATGATAAGAGGCTTGATTGGGGTCTCTCGCATCTCGATCACCATGTCACGGCTTGACCCTAGTTCAGATCGTGACCGACCTAGTATCAGAGTACAAGATTTAGAAGATACCTAGGCAGTCTTACATGTTGCGTTAAGTAGAGTCTTGTTCATTGATGTGAAGTGCGCCACATCCATGAATAGGAGACTACGAAACATCTTAGGAAAATCTCACTTTTTTCATAATCTATATCATGCGGTAGAGTGGTCTCTAATTCCTTCCCTCTAATGCCTTGTTATTTGCAATTTTTAGAAAATTCCTCCACAAAGATACCCCGCTAGAATAAGCGTGGTCAAAAAGGAGAAACAAGTTTCAAATGATCCCTTGAATGACCAAGTCTCCAATCTTGAGTTTCGAGCAGCCTTCCAAGTACTTGCCCAAGTTGTTACGGCTGCAGCCATTCGTGAAGTGGTCACTCCCTTGAACCCAAACATGGGTACGACGGCGACAAGAGTTCGTGATTTTATAAGGATGAATCCTCCGAAGTTTTAGGGTTCTAAGGTGGAATAGGATCCATAAGAGTTTGTTGATAACATTCACAAGATCGTGGATATTATAGGGGTTGGCCCAGTTGAGAGGGAGGAATTGGCCACTTATCAATTGAAGGGTGTTGCCCAAATTTGATTTGATCAATGGAAAGGTGAGAGGGCTAGGGAGTAAGATACCGTGACTTGGGATGCATTTAAAGGAGTATTACTTGATCGCTTATTTCTATTGGAGTTGAGAGAGGCCAAAGTAAAAGAGTTCATCAACCTTAAGAAAGGTGGTATGAGTGTGAGGGCGTATGACCTTAAGTTTACTCAATTGTCAAAATATACTCCATTTATGGTTGCTAACTCAAGAGCTCATATGAGTAAGTTCGTATCGGGTGTGTTAGATGTAGTTTGTAAGGAACATAAGACAACCATGTTAATTTGATAAATGTATATCTCTAGACTTATGACTTATGCAGAGCAAATAGAGAGTGAGAAGCTAAAGGAGAAAACTAGGGAGTCCAAGAGGGCAAGGACCGATTGTTGTGATTCCTCTCATGGTAAGTTCAGAGGTGGTGGACATTTTTCGCCAAAGGTATTCAAGCCAAGGATCCTCAAATGCCACTACTCTAAGGTTTGATAAATATAGGATGCCCAATCCTAAGCCTTAAGTAGGTGCTCTTATTGGTCAAGGCACTCTCGCATGCAATGAGTGTGGCAAGAACCACAAGAGTGAGTGTTTAGCGGGTTTGAATGTGTGTTATCGATGTGGTAAGCCGAGTCATCATGCTAATGAGTGTAAGGTTAAAGATGGTCTTTCTCAAGGCCAAGTTGCTCAAGGTGATCAAGTGCAACCAAAAGGTGGTCAACGCAAAAATTAATTTTATTCTCTTCATGGTAGGCAAGAGGTGGAGGACACTTTTGATGTTTTTATTGGTATGTTATGGGTCTTTTAGTATGATGTTTATGCCTTAATTGATCCGAGTGCAAATTTATCTTTTGTTACTCCTTATGTGGTGATGAGATTTGATGTTAGCCCCAAAATATTTCTAGAGCCCTTTTTCATTTATACTCCCATAGGTGCGTTAGTTGTGGCTAAAAGAGTCTATAGAGGATGTTTAGTTTCGGTTTTGAGATGACTGATTTTGATGTTATCCTCGGTATGGATTGGCTATATGCATGTTATGCTTCTATTGATTGTAGGACCCGAGTGGTCAAATTTCAATTTCCTAATGAGCCCATCCTATAATGGAAGGGTAGTAATTCCGTGTTCAAAGGTAATTCATTTCATGGCTTAAACTGGAAAATGATTTGTTAGGGTTGTATCTACAATCTTGTGAGGGTTAGGGATACTAGTTCCGAAGCCCCTACTCTAGAGTCGGTCCCCATTATTAATGAGTTTCCGGATGTGTTTCCCTATGATTTACTCGGTGTTCCTCCCGAAAGGGAAATTAACTTTGGTATAGATCTTCATCTGGTTACTTAACCCATTTCTATTCCTCCTTACCGAATGGCTTCAGCAGAATTAAAGGAGATAAAGGATCAATTGAAAGACTTGTTAGACAAAGGTTTTATTAGTCCAAGTATATCCCCATAGGGTGCTCCCATTTTGTTTGTTAGAAAGAAGGATGATTCTCCATGTATGTGCATTGACTATCGACAATTAAATAAAGTAGCCATCAAGAATAAATACCCAATTTTGAGGATACATGATTTGTTTGACTAATTGCAAGGGGCAAGTTACTTTTCTAAGATTGATCTCTGTTCTGATTATCACCAATTAAGGATGAGAAAGTTTGATATTCCCAAGACAGCATTTCAAACAAGGTATGGCCACTATGAGTTCTTAGTTATGTTATTTGGTTTGACCAATGCCCCTGCGACATTCATGAACTTAATGATAGAGTGTTGAAATGTTATTTGGATATGTTTGTAATTATGTTCATTAATGACATTTTGCTTTACTCTCGAAATGAGGAGCAACATGCTAATCGCTTAAGGATTGTGTTGCAAACTCTAAGGGACGAGAAATTATTTGCCAAGTTCCACAAGTGTGAGTTTTGGCTAAGAGAGGTGGCTTTTCTTTGTTATATTGTGTCTAGTGAAGGGATTATGGTTGATCCTAAGAAAACTGAGGTGATTAATAATTGGCCTAGACTATTGTCCCATTCGGATATTAGAAGTTTCTTGGGCATGGTCGGATACTATAGAAGGTTTGTATAAGGGTTGTATTCGATCTTGTCACATTTGATTAATTTGACTCAAAAGAAGGCGAAGTTTCAATGGTTGGAAGCTTGTGAGAAGAGTTTCCAAGAGTTGAAAGATCGTCTCACTATCGCTCCTAATTTGACCTTGCTCGAAGGGTCCGATGGTTTTGTTGTATGTTGTGGTACTTCAAGAGTTGTTCTTGGTTATGTTTTGATACAACATGGTAAGGTGATAACTTATGCATTTAGGCAACTTAAGGTGCATGAATAAACCTATCCAACTCATGGCTTGGAGCTAGCGGCGATTGTGTTTGCTTTGAAAATTTGGAGACATTATTTTTATGTTGTCCATGTAGATATCTTCACCGGCCAGAAGAGTTTACAATATGTGTTTAACTAAAAGGACTTGAACCTTCAGAAAAAGAGATGACTTGAATTGTTGAAGGATTATTATATGAGTGTGTTGTACCATCTAAGCAAATCTAATGTGGTTAACGATGCACTAAGTATGTTGTATATGAGTAGTGTTGTATATGTTGAAGAAGATAATAAAGAACTGATCAAAGATGTTCATAGATTGGCACATTTAGGTATGCGGTTGGTTGACTCCGATGATGGAGGCGTTCTTGTGCACAATAGTTTGGAATTGTCTCTTGTGGAAGATGTTAAGGCCAAAAAAGACCACGATCTGGTGTTATCCAATTTATAGAAGGCGGTTGCAGAAAAAGCCATAGAGGTTTTATCCCAAGGGAGAGATAGTGTTCTTCATTATCAAGGTCAGTTGTGTGTACCTAATGTAGATGGTTTAAGAAAATTGATGTTGACTGAGGCTCATAGTTCCCAATATTCAATTCATTCGGGTTCACCGAAATGTATCGTGAATTGAGGGATGTGTATTGGTGGAATGGTATGAATAAGGACATAGCAGAGTTAGTAGTTAACTGTCCAAATTGCTAACAAGTTAAAGTTAAGCATCAAAGACTCGAATGTTTAGCCCAAGACATTGAAATTCCTACTTGGAAGTAGAAGGATATGAATATGGACTTTGTAATGGTTTTCCTCGTACTAAGAAACAACATGATTCCATTTGGATTGTTGTAGATCAAATGACTAAGTTGGCTCATTTTCTACTGGTTAAGACTTCTTATAGTGCCAAAGACTATGCTGATTTATATGTTCGTGAATTGGTAAGACTTCATGGGGTTCCTTTTTCCATTGTATCAGATAGAGGTACTCAATTCACTTCACACTTTTAGAAGTCATTTCAAAAGGGTCTTGGTACAAAGGTTAAGTTAAGTACCACTTTCTATCCTCAAATTGTTGATCAGGCTAAAAGAACTATCCAAACTTTAGAAGACATGTTAAGGGTATGCGTTATTGATTTTAAAGGAAATTGGGATGAGCATTTTCCATTGATTGAATTCACCTACAATAATAGTTATCACTCTAGCATCAAAATGTCTCCTTTTCAAGCATTGTATGGGAGAAGATGTAGGTCTCTGGTAGAGTGGTTTGAAGTAGGTGAATTAGCCTTGATTGGTCCAGATTTGGTAATACATGCTATGGAAAAGGTGAGACTCATAAGGGAGAGGTTGAATATGGCTCAAAGTCGTCAAAAGTCCTATTCGAATTTTAGGAAGAGAGAGCTTGAATTTGAGGTGGATGATTGGGTCTATTTGAAGGTTTTACTCATGAAGGGTATGATGTGCTTTGGTAAGAAAGAGAATTTGAGCCCTAGATATGCTGGGCCTTATAAAATATTGAGACGTGTTGGTAAACTGGCTTATGAGTTA
Source organism: Solanum dulcamara (assembly GCF_947179165.1). NCBI lineage: Eukaryota > Viridiplantae > Streptophyta > Magnoliopsida > Solanales > Solanaceae > Solanum > Solanum dulcamara. The sequence goes on along the minus strand of NC_077237.1, from coordinate 55,774,036 downwards.
GAGTTGTCCTTTGAATTAGCTATGGTTTACCTGGGTTTTATGTGTCTATGTTAAGAAGGTTTGTCTATGATCCTAACTCCATTGTACCATTGGAAGACATGAGTATGGAGGAGAACTTTACTTATGAAGAGGTTTCGGTGGAAATCTTAGACTGGAAAGTAAAGAAACTAAGAAACAAAGAGGTTGTGTCCGTCAAGGTATTATGGAGAAATCAAAAAGTAGAAAGTGCTACTTGTGAAGCGGAGGCGGATTTGATAAAACAATACCCATACCTCTTTTCCTCTACTCAAGCCTAAAGTATTAAGTTTTTTTTATTCAAGTTAATTGAACTCTTACATATTCAATTCCTCCTATGTCATTCATATACATACATGTTCATGAAAGTTGATTTTAAGTCATGTTTTATGTTAAGTTTGGAATTTTCATGTCCTATGCATTTTAAGATGTCACCATGTTCATGTTGGGTTGTTAATACCTCTTTCTGTGTCTTTCTATGATAAGTTAATCTCATTCGAGAACGAATATTCCCAAGGGGGAGATATTGTAAGACCCTAGAAGTTGAAAAGTTGGGACTAAGAAGAAATTGCTCAAAATGTTGACTGATATCATGTTTATAAGTCACTCTACGATTCGTAGAGGTTCGTACGACTCGTAGGAGTGAGTCCCAAGGGTCCATCTAGAACTAACTTCATATGATACCCTACGACTCAACAAGATGAGTCGTAGGAGTGTCTACAATTCATTAAAATGAGTCATTTCAAAAGTTCAGAGACTCCAAAGTTTGCAGGTTTTTAGACCTACAAGATGAGTCCAATCGACGACTCGTAACCAAGACTATGAGTCATAGAAATGACTCATCAACAAGACTTCAGAGAAGGGAAAATTTTAGAATTGTAACCCTGCAAGAATAGTGGGGCCTACAACCCGTCGACGTGATTACGAGTTGTAATGATAGCTCATAGGTAAAGTTCAGAAGCTTGATTTTCAGGTCTTCTGAGAGATCAGCACTACAACTCAAGTTTGAATTGTAGACTTGAGGATGAATCGTACGGTTGGATTCATGGGTCTAGATTCTAATTTAATCAGGGGTATTTGTGTCATTTTCCAAGTTCATTTCAGTAAACCTAGACACAATTATGGCTAAGTTCAAGCCTATATCTACCCAATCCTTTGAAATTCCCTCATTCTATAATCACTCTTCAAAATTCCCTAAGGCAAGAGCATAATTCTCTCCAGGATTCTTCTTCAAGATACAAGTTAGAGTTTCAGATTTTTTCAAGGTTTCTTCTCAATTCTAAGTGATTTCAATCAAGGTAAGTGGGGATTGATACATGAGTTCCTTTCACCCATGGAGTCCCAAAGTTTTCTCAAAATCTCATTCAATTTTCAAAAGTTATGAACCCTAGTTTTGATGAATTGCCTTGGGCTGTTTTAATTTTGTTTTGAATTATTATCAATGATTATTCTAATACATGAATTTTATGATTTTAAGTTGAATTATGAATGCCCATGCCTAAATCTTTTTACAAATTATGATTATGAAGTTAAATATGATTTTCATGAGTTGATTATGAGTTCAATTATTTTCAAGTAAAGTTTTCATGATTTAAAGTTGAGATTATGATTTTAATGATGAAGTTATGATGATGATCAAAGATAATTATCATGGTGTGATAAGTACAATTATCATACAATCATGTTTAAGATGGTGATAAGGATAATTCTCACCGAAGTTATGGATTCTTATGAATCACTAAAGTTAATGAGATATTCCTAATATATTTTGTAAAGATGTATTGATAGATAGTTACTATATTTCCTTAATATTTATGATCATGTTTTAATGAATTCTGTTGGGATATTGACTTGGCACCGAGAGAACTTCTAAGTGGGGTTCAGTCTGGTAACACAGTTAGTTACCCAATTGAATCCTAGTAGCAACCTAAAGTCCCAAACTACGTTGCCTGCATAGGATTGCCTTCATGTCCTAGCTAGTGGATCCACATATAGCACAATTGAGTTGAGTTGAGTATCATGACGGAGTATACCTTGGAAAGGTAGCTTTCTCCTTCTCGATGAGGGTCATATCAGATTTCATGTTATAGCTCGCATGGTCTTAAGATGTCGGTTAACGGTCTTATCCCACACAAATTGAAGGTTAAGCTATAAGTTTATGATGAAGTTTTATGATATGCATTGACCATGAGTTTTCCTATGTTTCAAAATTCTTTTTAGCTTTGCTCATATTCATTATGTTGATCATGTATCTTATATCATATTGCTCAAGTCCCTTTTGCTTGATCATGCATATCTCACGTACTTAGTAACTTCTATGTACTAATGCATATTTTGCCTACATTGTCTCATAATATAGGGGCGGACGTCGATCATCCGATTCGTGGGTAGAGTGCTTAGATATCAAAGAGATAGTGAGTCCTAACTCTATTGAGAACATGAATTTATTTTCTCATTGATTCATTGACTTTATTCTATTGTTTCGGGTAAGACAAGAGCTTATCTCAAGCCCCCATCGAAGATTAGACTAGATGCATGTTTAGACGCTATGTGATATAGTCCAGTTGGACATCTATTGAGTTTTCTATCCCTCTTTATCTTGAGTTATTACTTCCTCTTACTTTACTATATTTCTTTACCTTATGTATGCAATGTATTCTAAGATGGCTTGGTTGGGCCCCATCGCATCCCGATCGTTGTGTCAGGACATGGCCCTAGTTCGGGTAGTGACATATACATTCCAAAAATGATGGAGATTCAATTTCTACTTTGATTAGTGATGGTCTAGTAATCAATTTATCTTGAAAACATGCAACACAAGAAAATTCTTTAAATTGAAGAATCTTTTGGTTCTTCAAAGAATATCCATGAGAACTCTCAATTATTTTGCGCATCATATTAGAACTGGAATGGTCCAACCGGTCATGCCAAATGATAAAATCATTTGAGTTGGAAAATCTTTAGTTTACTATGATATGTATTTCAACTATGCTAATACTTGTGAAGTATAAGCCAGATGAAAGAATGGGTAATTTTTCAAGTATAGACTTCCTGTCCGACATCATTGTAATAATATAAAGATATGCATTCTTTTCATCATTTGTAGTCTTAATATGATGACCATTTTGAGAATTGTCTTTGAAACTTAATAAATTTCTTTGAGACTTACTACAATATAATACTTCATTAGTTTTCAAATTTATTCCTCCAATAAGTACTATTTTAGCTTTTTTGGAGCCTTCAATTAATCTTGTATTACCAGATATTATATTAATATTAGCTTCTTTCATAATCAATTAGCAAAAATATTTTTTATCTCTTAAAATAGTGTGTGTTGTGACACTATCTAGAAGACATATATCATCATAACTGATTTTGGATCCAATTAATGACTGGAGAATTTTTATATTCTTCATTATAAAAAGATATATTATAAGAACGTGAAAAACTAACAATGTAAGAAATCTTAAGAAATTGCACTAAAAACGTAGAAATTAGTAAGATATAATGTCTTAAGAATAGCATTTAAGGACAACATAATAGTAAACATAATAGGAAAACAATAACTATTTTTATAGTTTTTCTTCCCATTTAGATGATCAGTTCTTTAGTCAATATTCTCATAACAGTCTTCAGCTTTCAAGTGAGTAATATTTGGTAGGCCTTCAATATCATCATCTTTATAAGCAAGATTTGCCTCAATATCTTCATATTTATTTGAGGGAGTTGCTTAATTATCATCATTCCAAAAATTCAAGCGTGCCTCCACATTATTTTATTTTCTTTTGAGAGAGACTTGCTAAAGTTTTACAAAATGATCGAGCGTACTACAATCACATGCCCAATGACCCTACATACCACACCAGTGGCAAATAATGATTGTACCTCTACAAGGATTATTTTGAGAAACTTTATTGTTCTCATATATATTTCTATTATAATTACGATAATTGATTTGTCCACCACCACATCCTCGCCCACCTCCACGACCATGGACACGATAATTATTTTATCTTGATTCAGACTGATTATGTGTTGCTACAACATTTGCTTCAGGGAATGGAGCAAACCTAGTGAGATGGACATCATGATTTTTCATTAGCAAAATATTAGTTTTCTAAGCCACAAGTTGGCATGTAATTAATTCAGAACATTTCTTAAACCCTTTTTACGATATTGTTGTTTTAGCAACACATTTGAAGCATGAAAAGTGGAAAAAAAATTCTCAAGTAAGTCATCATCAGTGATAGTATCTCTACATAAATTTAATATGAAATTTACTTTGTGAATAACAGAATTATACTCTGTCACGGTTTTAAAATCTTAAAATCTAAGGTGTATCCACTCATATCTAGCTTCCGGTAACTCTGTAAGTTTTAGGTGTCCATACCAATCCTTCAAACTAGTCCATAATTCAAGAGGATATTTTATAGTTAAATATTCAATTTTTAATCCTAAGAATCCATGACAGATAATTTTTTTCAATAATGTCAAGTGCCACAAACTCAAGATTTGATAAATTTGACATGATAAAAAATGAAATAAAAATTAATTTAGAAATAACAAAGACAACTAAAATTAAATTTCTTCAATAGATCAACTAGATATAAAAATATATTTATGTGTTCATCATACCTTAATTTATCCAGAGAAAATTAAAGTTTCGTGTTGATAACGTATTATGAATAAAATGATGAATAGGTGTCGAGGCAGGCCTACGACTACATCAAAAAAACTACTAATACAAAAAGAAATAACTGATAAATGGTCCTCCGAAAGTAAGGATGCCTCACCAAAAGCTAACGAAAATGTGATCTCAATGGAGCGCCTGTTGATGATCTCGAACACCTATATCTGCATCATAAAATGATGCAGCTTCAAAAGAAATCAGTACATGAAATTTACAGTATGTAAAATCACTGAATAAAACAACCTCTGGAGTGAAAAGAAATACTGGAAGTAGCTTGAATGAAATGTAAGGGATGAATGTAAAGTAAGACACGTAAACTCAACAACTGAGATAATGCAATATAGATGTAAAATCTATAAATAAATACTTTACTTCTTGGAGAATATCTCTAATCGACAACTATCATTATGAGCCTCGTGATGATACAACATCTTGTCCACATTGCCAGAGCTATTATATGCCTTACTAGAGTATAGAAAAACAACTATGTCAGAGCTTTTATATACCTTACTAGAGTATCATACAATAACTCAACTTATGGATCCATCTAAAACGTCCTTATCAGGGACTAAAGTGAGGAATCGCCCAAAACAACAATATGATCCTATCCTACGCTGGTTACGTAGTTTATGAGATTTAAGTTGTCTGAACCCTTATCCAAATCGGTGCTCAATACTACTCCCAAAATATGTAATAAAAGCTCATTTATTAACTTGTGAGTAAAATAATAAAAAATGCTTACTTTAAGTCCCATTAACTTTATTCTGACTAGCTCAAACTATTTTCTCAAAGCTCTTTATACTTTCTTTAAAATAATCATGCATTTGGAATTTCTCATGTTACCTGAACTCATTCTCAAAATAAAAATAATGTTTAATCCTTTAACTTACTCAAATCTTAAATCATGCATAAGAATCAATAGTGCAAAACTTTATAATTCAAACAAAGCACTTGGGACTCTCGAGTTCTCTCAAAACTCTTCTTTTACTCATAGCTTTGAAATACTCATTTTTAACTGAAAATAATGCATAATAGGTAATAATGTAAAAACTCAATTAGGGTTTATATGAAAATGATCATGAACAATATATTAAGGATCAGGATTATATGATTAAGCACAATTCCAGTAAACATACATAGAACTCAATGAAAAGTATCATTACTCATTCAAAAAACTCAATATGATTGAGCTCAAACCGTAAATTAAACTTTTAATGAATAAGATTAGATGTAGAGCATGAGAAAGAACTAAGTCCAACACTCTGAGTAGCCTTACATACCTGGAAGAACAATATTGTTGAAGAAACTTGAAGAATTCAATGAACGCTATTGAAACTCTAGCTTTTTCTCCTCTTGAAACCTTGATCGAAGTCTTGAGAGTTTTTACGAGGAGAAAAGGGCTGAATGAAACTAATAAGGGGCTTATTTTGGTCCTTAAACGTGAAGGCTTGGACTTGGAAAGGGTAGGAAAGGATAGAAATATTATTAATTAAAGCCGACAGAGTCGTGTATGGGTACCTTTTATGGTCCGTAGAAGCTTCTACTGGCCATAGGATACCACTCATAGATATTGACTTGGAGCACTGAGGTACACTGGAATCTCTAAAGTTGTATCTATGGGACCTTCTACGTTCCATAGACTCTTGTACGAGTCATACATGGGCAGTCGTATAAGTACGCTGAGGGATCTTCTAAGGTTTGGGTCTATGGGCCCTCCTACAAGTCGTAGACCCTCCTAGTTACCATAGGCCCTACTTGTACAAAGAGTTATAGGGATGGTTCTTAGGATTATGGGTCTACAAGACCTTCTACGAATTATAGAGGTCCCTCATCCTACACACTTAGGCTATGAAGTCTCAGATTTTGGCCTACGGGTCTGGTCTACGATTTGTAGAAGCTTCTATGGTCCATATACTTCAACCTCTTAAACTGTGTCTAAGGCTCGACTCCAAGAACCAATCGATGGGTCATGGAAGCTTCTATAGGTCATAGGTAGCACCCGCAGGAATTCACCTTCTAAAACATTAACCTTTTCTCTGGCTATTGGACTAATCTAAGTTAGAATATTTTGGGATGTTACAATATCTCCCCTTTGGGATCACCCGTCTTCGAATGATGAGGAAGCTAAGAATTTACACAAGGCACGAATGTAATGAACGAACTGAAACATTCAAACACACAAATAGACACTGAATCTAAGATGGGGAAATGAGTATTAACTTCAATATCAACACTAGGAGGAATGAATAGATGAGGGTATCTAGCTTTCATATCTTCTCTGGCTTCCCATATAGCCTCTTTAATAAGTTGATTCCTCCATAAAACTTTGATTGATGCAATCTCTTTGATCCTTAACTTGCGAATCTGAGAAACAAGAATTTGAACCAAAATCTCCTCATAAGACAAGTTATCTTTCACAGCAATGCTTTCTATAGGAAAAATGAGGGAAAATTCTCCTAAGCACTTCTTGAGCACAGAAATGTGAAATACAGGATGGACAATTGTTAACTATCATAGTAGCCCCAATTCATAGGCTACATTACCAATTCTTTTTGAAATTTGGCAGGGACCAATATAACAGGATCTTTACTTTCTTCCTAAACATCATGACACCCTTCATGGGTGAATTCTTTAAATATACCGAATAGTTCACTTTAAACTTTAAGCCTCTTCACCTAACATTAATGTAAAACTTTTGAAGACTTTGCACGATTTTCAACCTCTATTGGATGATATTAACCTTCTCCATAGCCCGATGAACTATGTCTGGCCCTATCAACTCAACTTCACCCCCTTCGAACCAATCAATAAGAGATTTACACCTTCGCCCATAAAGAGCCTCATATAAAAACATCGAAATACTCGAGTGATAAGGATTATTGTACGCAAACTCTATGAGAGAAAAGTGGTCATCTCAATTATCCTTAAAATCAATAACACATGCCCTTAACTTTTCCACTTAAGTCTAAATCGTACACTCCTCCTGACCATCTGTCTAAGGATAAAATACGGTACTAAGATTCACCTTCGAACCCAGACCTTAAAATTGGGTGGTTGATTGAGCAGCTCGATCTGAAATAAGAGACAAAGAAACTCTATTAAATTGGACTATCTCTCAGATATAAAATCTGGTGTAGTCCTGTGCTTAATCGGTAGTCATAATTGGTAAGAAATGGACTGACTTCGTCATCCAATTTAAATTCACCCAAATCAAATCATGTTTTTGGCGAGATCGCAGTAAGCCTGTAATGAAATTCATATTGATCATATCCCATTTCCCCTCTAGAAGTTCTATATTCTAAGCAACTCCACATGGCCTTTGATGCTTAACTTTTACTTGTTGACAATTCGAGCATTTAGAAACAAAATATTCTATATATCTCTTCATACCACTCCACCAGTAGACTTCTCCCATGTTATGGTACATCTTGGTAGAGCCTGGATGAATAGAATATCTGGAGGTTTCATAATCCTATCTCGAAGACCATTAGCATTTGGAACACACAATCTACCTTGATATCTCAGCATACCTTTTTCAAAATTCATCACCTTCTTCTTATGAACATCTCACTTTAGTTGAAGTAGGATGCAGTATTTGTCTTGATTTTCCTTCATTTCCAAAACTAATGATGATTCAACCTTATTCTGAACAATAACACCTCCTTCATCTGAGTCTACTAGGCAAACTCCCAAACGTGCAAGACTATGCACTTTCTTAACCAAGTTCTTTTTTCCTTCCTCAACATCAGCAGTACTATCTATGAATAACCTTCTAAGAGCATCAACAATATTATTAGATTTATTTAGATTATAGAGAATGATCATATCATAATCCTTGAGAAACTCAAGCTACCTCCTCTGCCTCAAGTTTAGTTCGTTTTGGCTGAAAACATACTGAAGACTCTTGTGGTCAGTTAATTCATCCATATACATGCCATAGACATAGTGATGCCATATATTTATTGAAAATACTACTGCCGCCAACTCGAGATCATAAGTTGGGTAATTCATCTCGTGAATTTTAATCTATCTAGAGTCATAAGCTATAACTTTACCCTTCTACATGAGAACAAAACCAAGTACAAGTCTGGGCACATCGCAATAAAAAAACAAAGCCATCTGTTCCCTTGGGTAGGGACAACACTGGAGCTGCAGTCAACCTAATTTTTAACTCTTGATAACTTTTCTAACAAGCTTCAGACCATTGGAACTTAGTCTTCTTTTGGGTTAACTTAGTCAATGGAGATGAAATAAATGAGAATCCTTCCACAAACCTTCTGTAGTAACCAACCAAACTCAAGAAACTCCTTATGTTAGTCGGAGATGTGGGTCCAGGTCAATTCTTTATTGGCTCAATCTTTTGAAAATCCACTCTGTAGACTGGTATATAGACTTCAACCTCTGAAATAATGTCTAAGGCTCGACTCCACGAGCCCACCTACGGGTTGTGGAAACTTCTATGTGCCTTTGGTAGCATCCGTGGAATTCCCCTTATAAAAACTTGACTTTTTCTTTGGGTTTTGAACTGATTTATGTTAGAATATTTTGAAGTGTTACATTATAGTTGATAGAAAAATCTCAACTTTATTTCTAAACTAAGTCCATTAAGCAAGTGTCATGTTTAATTATGACTTTGACTCAATCCACCCTACCCCTCGTGGGCCTTTCCAAAAGCAGGATGTTGGCATTATCCAACACAAGCTAATTCTATATAATTTACATTTTTTATATATAAAAGAATATTATCCCTTTGTACTAAATCAATTAATATCGAATATATTTTATTTCTCTATCAACTGATTTCCTCTCTCTCGCTCGCTTGATCATCTTTGTCTCCTTTTCTCCTCTTTCTTCACTTCATTTTCATAATTCATCAATGGTGAACTAATTAGCCTCTTGGTATCAGAGCCAACATGAGTTGTTTCTTAATTCTAAAATCTCGTCTCTCTCAATCTTCGATTCTGAAAAGTTTTTATTTTTGATAATTGACTAAAAATTCTTGCCAGTTCTTTAACTCAAAGATTACATTAAAGTCATTTTGAAATTTAATGGCACCAACAAATGACAGCTACCTCCAACGGAGTACTCACACATGCACATGAAAATTTAGGCAATTCAGTACTAGATCTATCATGATCTAAATTTACACCTTAGTCGAGATTCGATACTGTCATAACTCAGGGTAGGTCCTAGACGTGACACATCAATTAGAGCTCCGAAGGATCTTAACCAAGACTCTTAGCATGTATAGAATATATAAGGTAAATAAGACGTACTTAAAAAAAATCATAAATGCGGAAAGATGTCTCAAAGTAGATGTCTCAATAGAAGAGAATCAAAATATAATCTCCGAATAAACGCGGACTACATACTCATAACAGTCTAAACATGCCTCTACTACTTTAGACAGACCATAGAACACATTCCAACTCACCAAAATATAAAAAAGAAATAGTCTAAACTATGATGAAAAGTCATAGGGTTACGCCCTCAAAACATGAGGATTTACCTATTAAAGCTAAGTAGAATAGATCCCTAAGCTAGCCATATGCGGGAGGTGAGAGTAGGAGCCTACATTATGAGAAAAAGTAGGAAAAAGTATGCGTTAGTATATGAAATGTACTAAGTATGTGAAAAATATGCATGAACATGAATAGACGAACGTAATCAATATGAACAAGTGATGCATCACCAAATATTTTGGAAAGTGTGAAGTAAAAACATGAAAATATTCAATAAGGTCAATGCATCATAATAACATCATTTGAGAGATTATAAGAATAATATAGTACTTTTTGTGATATTAACCTTAATCAATATTTAAGGCCATGTAATCTATAACATGGAATAACTCCCACATCAAGAAGAGAGAGGGTACATGCCAAGGTAGACTCCATACCATAATCATAACATGAGCTATATGTGGCTCCACTAGCTAGACCAATTAAGACAGCCTATATGGGCAACATACTTTGGGACTAGGGGTTGCTACTAGAGACTTCCTTACCAAGTCACCACCACAAAGTCCCCTCGGTGCTAAGTTAATCCTAACGGAATAAGTAAATCATTAACATTAGGAAAGGAAAACATCTAACAATCCACATTCAGAAAATACATCATAAGATTAGCTCCTTGAAAATCATGATCATAATATAATTCATATAGACACTTACCTTTCTAAGCATCTAAATAATGATTTCTTCATATTGTGAGAAAATCTTTCACAATTCATTCATACTTGAAAACATACTTAAAACATACTTCATAGCTTTTCAAAAATCATTAGTAAATTCTTGATCATAAATTCATAGTTCATAGTTGAAAATCATAGCATTATGCATGTGTCCATATGAAATCATTGAAAAAGTCATGTAGTAATGTAAATTCATGTATAATCAAATAAAACAATATCAGTTGAATCAATATACAAAAGAACCCATGAAGAATTAACATGAAACCCTTTAGAATTGGGTGAAATTGAATTGGAGACTTGAGATTCTTTTGGAACCCAACGGATGAATAGAATCCATTGGTGAATTTCCACATACCTAGAGTAAAGGCTTGAATTAGTTCCTTCAATAGAAGCTTGAATACTTGAGCTCTAATTCTTGCCTTGGAAAAGAATTTGAGAGAAACTTTTGAGGGAATAAATTCTAAATTTGGAGAATGAGAGTTTTGGAGGGTTGGGAATCAGTTATAGTCCCTTAGTAAAGGTAAACACAATCAAGTATATGAGTTAAATATATGAGAAAAGAATCAAATACTCCTAATTTAAAATCTAGAGAGGACACTTCCCAAACAATATAGGTATCCGTAGAAGTGAAGTGAAGAAGACTAAGTTGAGGATGACTTAGACGGAAGTCTATACATGTCATATAGCTTTTGACGGACCATAAAGGTCCCCGAGAAGGGTCGCCCAGCGAAAATTTTTTCTTTGTGTTCTATGGTTGGGTTATATGGTCCGTACAACTTTGTACAAGTCATATACCCTTCCGTAGAACCTTAGTCTAGCACACTTCCCAACTTTTCCTTAGCTTCATTTATATGACACCCTCTACGACCCATAAATATTTTCACGAGCCTATATCCACTTGTAACCCTCCACTTCCCAGACCCCTTTCCAAAAAGCCCTTATACAGCCCCTCTGTATAGAACATATAGTCTTGTATACTCTGTGTAGGGGCTCATAGACTTCATGCACCAATATTTTTCTGAGAATCTTTTTCTTCGTTTGACTTTCCAACTTTCGGTGTCTTACAGATACTTGGAACCGTAAGTGATACCAAGCTAATCCTTGACATAGCATATCTAAGCATATCATATGAAAGTTGAAGCTGAAGCTGTAAACTAAAATTATAACTGAAATATATTTTAGAAATAAGTCTATCACAATTGAATATTAATGTATGAAAGCCTCTAAACTAAATAAGATAATTTATAGGGAAAAAACCCATGCTGCCTGAAAGTTAACAATTGCATTGAATAAAATATGTTGAATCATAATTGAAGTCCTCTGAATGCGAGGAGGACTCACTAACATGCTGAAAGTAGAGGAACTTAGTGAAATATCTATCCACGAATCTGAATTAGCTGAAATCTACATCATAAAATGATGAAGCGCAAAGTAGCGTCAATACATGGAATGTATTGGTATGCAAGGTAAGAAATGAGATCAACAATTATACAACAAATTAAAGAATTACAAATCTGAGCATGAGTAATACACAAATGACAATTCAAGGACTGAGAGTCAAAACCGTGACATGTGAAACAATATTTTAGAAATAAAAATCTATATCTGAGACCATATTTTCAAAAATCATATCCTAAAGGATGCATATTTGAAAATCATGTTATCTGAAATTAAGTTATCTGAAAATCATACTATCTAAAATCTTATAACGATTATATAAAAATAAAAATAAAAATGGAGTTAAATATTTTAGGTGGGAGTTTTTCTTAACCAACATACACCATGTGAGCTTACGATGCACCGACGAATGTTCCAGTTGGGAGGATGCCTTATACTTTGCCAAGGTATAGAACCAGACTATCTAATATGGATCCACTAATCTAAGCCTCTTAGGGAACAATAGTGAAATGACAGAGAGGTGAAACACAATTCTATGGTGGCATTTAGTTTTGAAACTTGAACTATTTAGAACCCTCATTCACTCGGTTCTAAATACTACTCCCAAAACATACTATCTATATAGGATATACCATATCTATTAAGCTTATATAGTAGATTATAATGAGTCTTTATTTAAAAAAAATTCTAACCCATATCTTGCTGTGAGTCTACGCTCAAATCTGTGAGACAAAACTCAAATCGTTTTTTCTAAAATCATATGCTAAAATTTCCTTCTTTTCAAATCATGAGAAATTTTCTAAAAAATGCACAACTAGTAGATTCTAAAAATTACTTTCATAATAACGTAAAAGCTATAAAATCATGCTTTGAAATATAAGCTTCAATAGTCATAGAAAAATCATGTTAAAAACTAATAAGGATGAGAAGGGAAAACCTTCCGAAGCATAAGCATAAAAAGGCAACATAATAGTCAAAATCCATAATCATGAGTAAGTAATTCAAGAAATCATGCAATTGAATCATAAAAATGGTGAATTTGAAAGTGAGTTTATAAACCCTAACTATAAAATTGAATTCATGTAAACTGAGGAATCTTGTTCATGAGGATAAAGAACATTCCTCATTGGAGTCATACATACCTTAATCTAAGGAATTATTGGAGAAAAGTTTTGGGCTTGAAACCTTATAGCTTCAACTTCAGAAACCCTCCTATGAATTTCTTGAAAATAAAGTTTGTAAAGAATCATGATTGAAAACCTTAGAATTCTTGAAGAGAATCTTGAATTTGGAGCCTTTAGATCTTGCAAAATTGGAGAAATCACTTCTTGAAGTTCTTGATCTTTGGGAGAAGGAGAATTAGGGTTTTTGAGAGTTTCTATATATTAAAAGGATGTTATTAAGATATAAGGTGGACTTAGAGAAGTTAATTGAGAATAAATGGCAAGAATACCCCTCTAGGAATGTAACAAGACCAGGAAGATTAAAGAAACCAATCTTTTAATGAATCTTGTCAGCCAAATCGGTGATTTGGAGGCACCATTACAAAAATATTCAGCGGATCACTATAGTGGGGCTTTGGATTGCCAAAATTAACAATTTCTAATGGTTTTCGAACTATTTTGATGATGCAATTTTGCAATACGCCAAACTATTTGAAAATTCACCGAATGGGCATGCGCCATCGCCAAATTTCTCAGTTCGTACATGTTTCAATAAAACGACCATAACTTTTGCTGCCAAATCCGATTGATTCAAATTTAGTGCTAATGGAAATAAGACTCATATACATTAATTCGATAGGTCATGGGACACCTAAATCTTTATATGATGAGAGATGATGGTCATTTGAAATTGATCCTTATATGAACTGATGTAAAAACTTAGGTGACAGAAATGCTTTGAACTTGTCTTGGTGTTTGAGGTATCTCACGACCTGTCACACCCCGAAAGGGTACTCTAGGCTTGGTTGGTACTCAAGAGATGGACTTTGAGAGAACCACTTGGTCTCATCACTCATTCATTCATCAACGGAAGACATAAGTGAAAATAAGAATACTTATGTGGGCTTGCCATCATCAACATCAAAAGAAAGAAATAATCCTTAGAAGAAGTAGTTTCAAACGATAACTTCTCGAATTACATTATCAAACTTTGTCTATGAAGCCTCTAACACTATCAGACGGTGCCGATGACATATCCATGGCTACCTCAAAAGAAATATAATACTCAATAATAATAAAAGGATAAAGAGTTCCTCCTTATACAAGAAGGATTCACCAAATAGTTAGAAAGTAATGATCCTCAATGATGCACTTGTTTAGGATCTCTAACACCTGTATTTGCATTAAAAAATAATGTAGGTCGAATGACATCAGTACATGGAATGTTCGAGTATGTAAAATGGCAGGAAAGTAAGGACAAATATCAAGAAACTCTTCTAAGAAAGACTCAGCTCAGCACTCAAAATCATCTCAACATCAATATGTAATGCAAGTTTAAAAATAATAATAATAAGCAATGCTTACTCAGGTGGAAGTTTCTCTAATCGACAACCATCACTTATGAGCTAGTTCTGATACAACGAAGCGATGTTATGACCACATCCATCCAATACCTTGTCAGGGTAATAGACATCACCATCTTGGATCGAATCATCATAGTCCTCTTTTGGGAATTAAGAGGCATAGCCTCCATCTTACGTTGTCTACGTAGTTCAGGGGTTTGAGTCAATTAAACTCTTACCCAACTCGGTGGTCAATACTACTCCCAAAATATATGCTCATATTGAATTCATCATCCAGTCTTATTGGTCTTTTATTTAAAAAACCAAACTCATCTCATTACCTCTTCATCAATCATTAATCTTCAAAACATCATTTACATTTCAACAAAATATCATTTAATTCAAAGAATCAAATTTATTTAAACTCAATTCTTTTGCTCTTTTAAAACTCAATAAAATACATATATAGTATTAATTCAAATCACTTTTTTTGTCGATGAATATTAAAAGCCAACATCTTTGCTCAAAACACGCATAAAAGTATTCGTGAACATCAAATAAATTATGGTTAAAGGGAAAGTAGCCATGAACTATAATTCCAATAATATAAGAGATAAAAATAATAATAATCTCAATGCATAAATATATCTAACTAAATAGAAGAAGAATTAACTCATTTAGAGTTCAAGAATTACGGTAAAAGTCAAATATAACTCAATTATAATTAATTTAAATATTGGGCACATGAACGAACTCAATCAAATGCTATGAATAGCCTTACATACCCGGAATTCAAAGCTTTACTCCGAATTGAATAACTTAATGAACACTCTTGAACTCCTAGCCTTTTCTCCTCGTCGGAGCATTTTGGTGTACTACCCGGAGTATAAAAATCACCAGAATAGTATTTTTACACTACTAAAAACTAAAACTATATTTGATAAAGAGTAAAGAAGTGTATAGAGAGAAGAGTTTCATGAGAAAGCTTGATGAATAAGATGAGGAAATAAGTGGATATTTATAGGTATGGAGAAGGGAACTAACAATAAATAAAAATAATTACAAAGGATGATCTTAAAAATTCAATGGAGGATTTTGATATCATGAGTGATGTTAAATGGAGGACTATTGATGTAATTGGTGATGTCAAATGGATCTAGTTCTTTCCATGGTTGATGAGATGAACTTTCTTTTAATGGAATACCCTTTTTCGGAGCTGCGTTTGAACAAAATAAATTCTTAATTAGAATTTAGTGTCTTCATATTAATTGTAGCTCTAGAAGTTTATTTTCACGTCAATCAATAATCAATCAATTTTGAGAATCCTTCCATGAGATATGATTTTTGTTCTACAAACACTCAATTTCGTCTTAACACCATGTCTTGCAAAAATTAGTTTATTTGACCTATTGATCCTCTGAATCTTTAGACATGGTCTTCACAAAGGTTGTAGGTAATGACGTTGGGGTTATTCAGAAATTATAATCATCTCATTTGGACTATCCTATGAAAAGTTATTTCCAAAATACAAAATAATATTATTTTCTTCGAGAATTAAAACACCACATACAACGTTTTAGAGGGTGTTATAATATTTACCCCTGGGATCCTTCATTCTCGAATGAAGATAAAACTAGGGGACATGAATAAAGAATATCATCAAGACATCAATTTCTCAAAAACTTTGATACTCAAATGCTCAAACAACACTCAAATAGTCAATGACTCAAACTCAAGAATACACATCGACTCAAAGGTAGGAGTAAGGAATATTACCTTGAACATCATCCTCGGAAGGCACAATAGATGAGGATATTTAGCTTTCATATGTTCTTCAACTTCCTATGTAGCCTCTTCAACAAATTGATTTCTCCATAAGACTTTGACATATGCCACTTCCTTAGTTCATAATTTGCGAACTTGATGATCAAGAATTTGGACTAGAATCTCTTCAAAACTCAAACTCACTTTCACCCCAATGCTTTCAGTTGGGACAACAAGTGAAGGATCTCCCAAATACTTCTTAAGCATAAAAATGTGAAACACAGGATGAATAGCTTCTAATTCTAGGGGAAACTCCAATTCATAGGTTACGTTACCAACCCTCTTCATAATCTGATAAGGAACAATGTAGAAGGGACTAAGCATCCCTTCATGGGTGAAACTGTCAAGTATACCCAATCATATACTTAGAACTCCAATCTCTCCTTCTAACATTAGTGTAGAATTTTTAGCAACTCCGAGCAAGTCCTCAACCTTTCTTGGATGGTTTTCACCTTCTCTATATCTTGGTGAGCCAAGTATGGACCAATCAGCTCAGCTTCACCAACTTTGAACCAACCAATTGGTGATCTATATCTCCTCCCATACAGAGCTTCATAAGGAGCCATTTGAATACTCGAATGAAAGCTATTATTATATACAAACTCAATAAAAGGTAAATAATCATCGTAATTACCTTTGAAGTCGATGACATAGGCTCTCAACATATCCCCCAAAGTCTATATTGTACGCTCTGCCTGGCCGTTTATCTGCAGATGAAAAATAGTATTAAGGTTCACTCTTGAACCCAGACCTTTCTGAAATGACTTCTAAAACTAAGCAGTGAATTGAGCTCCCTTATCTGAGATGATAGACAAATGAACTCCATGCAGTCTAACAATCTCTCTAAGATATAGTTTGACATAATCCTCTTCGATATTCGTAGTCTTAGCTGGGAAGAAATAGGTTGATTTAGTCATCCAATCCGCAATCACCCAAATAGGGTTATGTTGTTTGCGGGTTCGCAGTAAACCAGTAATGAAGTCCATGTTTATCATCTCCCATTTCCATTCAGGGATCTCTATATTTTGAGCCACTCGACAAGGCCTTTGGTGCTCAACTTTAACTTATTGGCAGTTTGGGCATTTGGACACAAACTCTGTTATATCTCTTTTCATTCCACTCCACCAGTATACTTCTCTCAAGTCATGGTACATCTTTGTCGAACCTGGATAGATGGAATACTTGGAATTATGGGCTTTTGCCATGATTATGTCTTGAATGCCATCAACCCTTAGACAATATAATCTCCCTTGATATCTCAACACTCTATATCCTCCTTTGGCAAGAGCCATTACCTTCTACTTGTGAACTTCATCTTTTAGTTGAAAGAGAATGGGGTCCTAATCTTGCATTCCTTTCATCTCTGCAACTAGAGATGATTTAGCTCTATTATAGACTATTGCAAGTCTATGAACTTCCTTTGCCAGCTCCTTCTTTTCCTCTTCTACATGGGTCGTACTCTCATGGATAACTTGCTAGGAGCATTAGTAACTACGTTTGCTTTATCTGGGTGGTAGAGAATACTCATGTCATAATCCTTGAGCAACTCTAGCCATCTCCTCCGCTGCAATTTTAGCTTCGAATACATACTGTAATCTCTTGTGGTCCATGAATACATCAATATGTATACCATAAAGATAGTGATGTTAGATCTTAAGAGCAAATACCATAGATGCCAACTCACGGTCATGAGTGGGGTAGTTTCTCTCACAAGTATTTAGCTGTCTAGAGTCATAGGCAATGACCTTAACTTTGTACATTAACACACATCCCAACCAAACACTAAAAGCATTACAATAGATTACAAAGCCTTCCGTTCACTGGGGTATTTAGTCATCCAATCCGCAATCACCCAAATAGGGTTATGTTGTTTGCGGGTTCGCAGTAAACCAGTAATGAAGTCCATGTTTATCATCTCCCACTTCCATTCAGGGATCTCTATATTTTGAGCCACTCGACAAGGCCTTTGGTGCTCAACTTTAACTTATTGGCAGTTTGGGCATTTGGACACAAACTCTGTTATATCTCTTTTCATTCCACTCCACCAGTATACTTCTCTCAAGTCATGGTACATCTTTGTCGAACCTGGATAGATGGAATACTTGGAATTATGGGCTTTTGCCATGATTATGTCTTGAATGCCATCAACCCTTAGACAATATAATCTCCCTTGATATCTCAACACTCTATATCCTCCTTTGGCAAGAGCCATTACCTTCTACTTGTGAACTTCATCTTTTAGTTGAAAGAGAATGGGGTCCTAATATTGCATTCCTTTCATCTCTGCAACTAGAGATGATTTAGCTCTATTATAGACTATTGCAAG
This sequence comes from Solanum dulcamara, assembly GCF_947179165.1. NCBI lineage: Eukaryota > Viridiplantae > Streptophyta > Magnoliopsida > Solanales > Solanaceae > Solanum > Solanum dulcamara. The sequence continues at coordinate 55,755,084 of NC_077237.1, read as the reverse complement.
TCTATGAACTTCCTTTGCCAGCTCCTTCTTTTCCTCTTCTACATGGGTCGTACTCTCATGGATAACTTGCTAGGAGCATTAGTAACTACGTTTGCTTTATCTGGGTGGTAGAGAATACTCATGTCATAATCCTTGAGCAACTCTAGCCATCTCCTCCGCTGTAATTTTAGCTTCGAATACATACTGTAATTTCTTGTGGTCCATGAATACATCAACATGTATACCATAAAGATAGTGATGTTAGATCTTAAGAGCAAATACCATAGATGCCAACTCACGGTCATGAGTGGGGTAGTTTCTCTCACAAGTATTTAGCTGTCTAGAGTCATAGGCAATGACCTTAACTTTGTACATTAACACACATCCCAACCAAACACTAAAAGCATTACAATAGATTACAAAGCCATCCGTTCACTGGGGTATTTAGTCATCCAATCCGCAATCACCCAAATAGGGTTATGTTGTTTGCGGGTTCGCAGTAAACCAGTAATGAAGTCCATGTTTATCATCTCCCACTTCCATTCAGGGATGTCTATATTTTGAGCCACTCGACAAGGCCTTTGGTGCTCAACTTTAACTTATTGGCAGTTTGGGCATTTGGACACAAACTCTGTTATATCTCTTTTCATTCCACTCCACCAGTATACTTCTCTCAAGTCATGGTACATCTTTGTCGAACCTGGATAGATGGAATACTTGGAATTATGGGCTTTTGCCATGATTATGTCTTGAATGCCATCAACCCTTAGACAATATAATCTCCCTTGATATCTCAACACTCTATATCCTCCTTTGGCAAGAGCCATTACCTTCTACTTGTGAACTTCATCTTTTAGTTGAAAGAGAATGGGGTCCTAATCTTGCATTCCTTTCATCTCTGCAACTAGAGATGATTTAGCTCTATTATAGACTATTGCAAGTCTATGAACTTCCTTTGCCAGCTCCTTCTTTTCCTCTTCTACATGGGTCGTACTCTCATGGATAACTTGCTAGGAGCATTAGTAACTACGTTTGCTTTATCTGGGTGGTAGAGAATACTCATGTCATAATCCTTGAGCAACTCTAGCCATCTCCTCCGCTGCAATTTTAGCTTCGAATACATACTGTAATCTCTTGTGGTCCATGAATACATCAATATGTATACCATAAAGATAGTGATGTTAGATCTTAAGAGCAAATACCATAGATGCCAACTCACGGTCATGAGTGGGGTAGTTTCTCTCACAAGTATTTAGCTGTCTAGAGTCATAGGCAATGACCTTAACTTTGTACATTAACACACATCCCAACCAAACACTAAAAGCATTACAATAGATTACAAAGCCATCCGTTCACTGGGGTATTTAGTCATCCAATCCGCAATCACCCAAATAGGGTTATGTTGTTTGCGGGTTCGCAGTAAACCAGTAATGAAGTCCATGTTTATCATCTCCCACTTCCATTCAGGGATCTCTATATTTTGAGCCACTCGACAAGGCCTTTGGTGCTCAACTTTAACTTATTGGCAGTTTGGGCATTTGGACACAAACTCTGTTATATCTTTTTTCATTCCACTCCACCAGTATACTTCTCTCAAGTCATGGTACATCTTTGTCGAACCTGGATAGATGGAATACTTGGAATTATGGGCTTTTGCCATGATTATGTCTTGAATGCCATCAACCCTTAGACAATATAATCTCCCTTGATATCTCAACACTCTATATCCTCCTTTGGCAAGAGCCATTACCTTATACTTGTGAACTTCATCTTTTAGTTGAAAGAGAATGGGGTCCTAATATTGCATTCCTTTCATCTCTGCAACTAGAGATGATTTAGCTCTATTATAGACTATTGCAAGTCTATGAACTTCCTTTGCCAGCTCCTTCTTTTCCTCTTCTACATGGGTCGTACTCTCATGGATAACTTGCTAGGAGCATTAGTAACTACGTTTGCTTTATCTGGGTGGTAGAGAATACTCATGTCATAATCCTTGAGCAACTCTAGCCATCTCCTCCGCTGCAATTTTAGCTTCGAATACATACTGTAATCTCTTGTGGTCCATGAATACATCAACATGTATACCATAAAGATAGTGATGTTAGATCTTAAGAGCAAATACCATAGATGCCAACTCACGGTCATGAGTGGGGTAGTTTCTCTCACAAGTATTTAGCTGTCTAGAGTCATAGGCAATGACCTTAACTTTGTACATTAACACACATCCCAACCAAACACTAAAAGCATTACAATAGATTACAAAGCCATCCGTTCACTGGGGTATTTAGTCATCCAATCCGCAATCACCCAAATAGGGTTATGTTGTTTGCGGGTTCGCAGTAAACCAGTAATGAAGTCCATGTTTATCATCTCCCACTTCCATTCAGGGATCTCTATATTTTGAGCCACTCGACAAGGCCTTTGGTGCTCAACTTTAACTTATTGGCAGTTTGGGCATTTGGACACAAACTCTGTTATATCTTTTTTCATTCCACTCCACCAGTATACTTCTCTCAAGTCATGGTACATCTTTGTCGAACCTGGATAGATGGAATACTTGGAATTATGGGCTTTTGCCATGATTATGTCTTGAATGCCATCAACCCTTAGACAATATAATCTCCCTTGATATCTCAACACTCTATATCCTCCTTTGGCAAGAGCCATTACCTTCTACTTGTGAACTTCATCTTTTAGTTGAAAGAGAATGGGGTCCTAATATTGCATTCCTTTCATCTCTGCAACTAGAGATGATTTAGCTCTATTATAGACTATTGCAAGTCTATGAACTTCCTTTGCCAGCTCCTTCTTTTCCTCTTCTACATGGGTCGTACTCTCATGGATAACTTGCTAGGAGCATTAGTAACTACGTTTGCTTTATCTGGGTGGTAGAGAATACTCATGTCATAATCCTTGAGCAACTCTAGCCATCTCCTCCGCTGCAATTTTAGCTTCGAATACATACTGTAATCTCTTGTGGTCCATGAATACATCAACATGTATACCATAAAGATAGTGATGTTAGATCTTAAGAGCAAATACCATAGATGCCAACTCACGGTCATGAGTGGGGTAGTTTCTCTCACAAGTATTTAGCTGTCTAGAGTCATAGGCAATGACCTTAACTTTGTACATTAACACACATCCCAACCAAACACTAAAAGCATTACAATAGATTACAAAGCCATCCGTTCACTGGGGTATTTAGTCATCCAATCCGCAATCACCCAAATAGGGTTATGTTGTTTGCGGGTTCGCAGTAAACCAGTAATGAAGTCCTTGTTTATCATCTCCCACTTCCATTCAGGGATCTCTATATTTTGAGCCACTCGACAAGGCCTTTGGTGCTCAACTTTAACTTATTGGCAGTTTGGGCATTTGGACACAAACTCTGTTATATCTCTTTTCATTCCACTCCACCAGTATACTTCTCTCAAGTCATGGTACATCTTTGTCGAACCTGGATAGATGGAATACTTGGAATTATGGGCTTTTGCCATGATTATGTCTTGAATGCCATCAACCCTTAGACAATATAATCTCCCTTGATATCTCAACACTCTATATCCTCCTTTGGCAAGAGCCATTACCTTCTACTTGTGAACTTCATCTTTTAGTTGAAAGAGAATGGGGTCCTAATATTGCATTCCTTTCATCTCTGCAACTAGAGATGATTTAGCTCTATTATAGACTATTGCAAGTCTATGAACTTCCTTTGCCAGCTCCTTCTTTTCCTCTTCTACATGGGTCGTACTCTCATGGATAACTTGCTAGGAGCATTAGTAACTACGTTTGCTTTATCTGGGTGGTAGAGAATACTCATGTCATAATCCTTGAGCAACTCTAGCCATCTCCTCCGCTACAATTTTAGCTTCGAATACATACTGTAATCTCTTGTGGTCCATGAATACATCAACATGTATACCATAAAGATAGTGATATTAGATCTTAAGAGCAAATACCATAGATGCCAACTCACGGTCATGAGTGGGGTAGTTTCTCTCACAAGTATTTAGCTGTCTAGAGTCATAGGCAATGACCTTAACTTTGTACATTAACACACATCCCAACCAAACACTAAAAGCATTACAATAGATTACAAATCCATCCGTTCACTTGGGTAGGGACAATACTAAAGCAGTAGGGTAACACCCCGATATTGTTTTCGCAAAGACTCCAACATTTCTTTATGTGTGTGTAGACTCGAACCGAAGGGCTTGTAACTTTATATATGAGTTAGGACCAATTCCTAAGTAATTGAAGTGTGTTAGATGTGTTTAGGGGTCATAATGGATCTCTAACACCAAACCGAGTCTAAAGATTTCCAATCGATTAAGTTTTCGGGTGAGTTAGTATAAAGGTCAACTTCAAATGACCATATCTCCTAGAATATAATGAACTGGATGGCCCACGACCTACCAAATTAAAGGACTTTGAGTCTTTTTCCAACCTCGCCAAGATTTAAATTTTGGAGTTCAGAGTCAAAAGTTATGACCATCCTAAGATGGACTAGAACTGCCGAAATTTCAGGCTTGGGTTGTGATTGCAGAAAGCCTGGGCTTGGCGTCGCAGTGGCTCGATGCGCCACTATCGCACCATAAAACAACCTCAGTAGTTTGGTCTCTGGCGCGGTGCGAAATAACTATTCTTTAAACTCAAAATAGTGCATAAATAATTTATGCAAAAACGTTCACAAATCATTACTAAAACTCCTTCTCAAACAATCATTTATACTCAAAGTGCTCACAAGACTCCAATCAAATCGAATTGTGCAAACCATATCACGTAGTCACATTAGACTCCAATTCATTAAAATATCATTTAATTCAAAGAATCAAATTTATTTAAACTCAATTCTTTTGCTCTTTTAAAACTCAATAAAATACATATATAGTATTAATTCAAATCACTTTTTTTGTCGATGAATATTAAAAGCCAACATCTTTGCTCAAAACACGCATAAAAGTATTCGTGAACATCAAATAAATTATGGTTAAAGGGAAAGTAGCCATGAACTATAATTCCAATAATATAACAGATAAAAATAATAATAATCTCAATGCATAAATATATCTAACTAAATAGAAGAAGAATTAACTCATTTAGAGTTCAAGAATTACGGTAAAAGTCAAATATAACTCAATTATAATTAATTTAAATATTGGGCACATGAACGAACTCAATCAAATGCTATGAATAGCCTTACATACCCGGAATTCAAAGCTTTACTCCGAATTGAATAACTTAATGAACACTCTTGAACTCCTAGCCTTTTCTCCTCGTCGGAGCATTTTGGTGTACTACCCGGAGTATAAAAATCACCAGAATAGTATTTTTACACTACTAAAAACTAAAACTATATTTGATAAAGAGTAAAGAAGTGTATAGAGAGAAGAGTTTCATGAGAAAGCTTGATGAATAAGATGAGGAAATAAGTGGATATTTATAGGTATGGAGAAGGGAACTAACAATAAATAAAAATAATTACAAAGGATGATCTTAAAAATTCAATGGAGGATTTTGATATCATGAGTGATGTTAAATGGAGGACTATTGATGTAATTGGTGATGTCAAATGGATCTAGTTCTTTCCATGGTTGATGAGATGAACTTTCTTTTAATGGAATACCCTTTTTCGGAGTTGCGTTTGAACAAAATAAATTCTTAATTAGAATTTAGTGTCTTCATATTAATTGTAGCTCTAGAAGTTTATTTTCACGTCAATCAATAATCAATCAATTTTGAGAATCCTTCCATGAGATATGATTTTTGTTCTACAAACACTCAATTTCGTCTTAACACCATGTCTTGCAAAAATTAGTTTATTTGACCTATTGATCCTCTGAATCTTTAGACATGGTCTTCACAAAGGTTGTAGGTAATGACGTTGGGGTTATTCAGAAATTATAATCATCTCATTTGGACTATCCTATGAAAAGTTATTTCCAAAATACAAAATAATATTATTTTCTTCGAGAATTAAAACACCACATACAACGTTTTAGAGGGTGTTATAATATTTACCCCTGGGATCCTTCATTCTCGAATGAAGATAAAACTAGGGGACATGAATAAAGAATATCATCAAGACATCAATTTCTCAAAAACTTTGATACTCAAATGCTCAAACAACACTCAAATAGTCAATGACTCAAACTCAAGAATACACATCGACTCAAAGGTAGGAGTAAGGAATATTACCTTGAACATCATCCTCGGAAGGCACAATAGATGAGGATATTTAGCTTTCATATGTTCTTCAACTTCCTATGTAGCCTCTTCAACAAATTGATTTCTCCATAAGACTTTGACATATGCCACTTCCTTAGTTCATAATTTGCGAACTTGATGATCAAGAATTTGGACTAGAATCTCTTCAAAACTCAAACTCACTTTCACCCCAATGCTTTCAGTTGGGACAACAAGTGAAGGATCTCCCAAATACTTCTTAAGCATAAAAATGTGAAACACAGGATGAATAGCTTCTAATTCTAGGGGAAACTCCAATTCATAGGTTACGTTACCAACCCTCTTCATAATCTGATAAGGAACAATGTAGAAGGGACTAAGCATCCCTTCATGGGTGAAACTGTCAAGTATACCCAATCATATACTTAGAACTCCAATCTCTCCTTCTAACATTAGTGTAGAATTTTTAGCAACTCCGAGCAAGTCCTCAACCTTTCTTGGATGGTTTTCACCTTCTCTATATCTTGGTGAGCCAAGTATGGACCAATCAGCTCAGCTTCACCAACTTTGAACCAACCAATTGGTGATCTATATCTCCTCCCATACAGAGCTTCATAAGGAGCCATTTGAATACTCGAATGAAAGCTATTATTATATACAAACTCAATAAAAGGTAAATAATCATCGTAATTACCTTTGAAGTCGATGACATAGGCTCTCAACATATCCCCCAAAGTCTATATTGTACGCTCTGCCTGGCCGTTTATCTGCAGATGAAAAATAGTATTAAGGTTCACTCTTGAACCCAGACCTTTCTGAAATGACTTCTAAAACTAAGCAGTGAATTGAGCTCCCTTATCTGAGATGATAGACAAATGAACTCCATGCAGTCTAACAATCTCTCTAAGATATAGTTTGACATAATCCTCTTCGATATTCGTAGTCTTAGCTGGGAAGAAATAGGTTGATTTAGTCATCCAATCCGCAATCACCCAAATAGGGTTATGTTGTTTGCGGGTTCGCAGTAAACCAGTAATGAAGTCCATGTTTATCATCTCCCACTTCCATTCAGGGATCTCTATATTTTGAGCCACTCGACAAGGCCTTTGGTGCTCAACTTTAACTTATTGGCAGTTTGGGCATTTGGACACAAACTCTGTTATATCTCTTTTCATTCCACTCCACCAGTATACTTCTCTCAAGTCATGGTACATCTTTGTCGAACCTGGATAGATGGAATACTTGGAATTATGGGCTTTTGCCATGATTATGTCTTGAATGCCATCAACCCTTAGACAATATAATCTCCCTTGATATCTCAACACTCTATATCCTCCTTTGGCAAGAGCCATTACCTTCTACTTGTGAACTTCATCTTTTAGTTGAAAGAGAATGGGGTCCTAATCTTGCATTCCTTTCATCTCTGCAACTAGAGATGATTTAGCTCTATTATAGACTATTGCAAGTCTATGAACTTCCTTTGCCAGCTCCTTCTTTTCCTCTTCTACATGGGTCGTACTCTCATGGATAACTTGCTAGGAGCATTAGTAACTACGTTTGCTTTATCTGGGTGGTAGAGAATACTCATGTCATAATCCTTGAGCAACTCTAGCCATCTCCTCCGCTGCAATTTTAGCTTCGAATACATACTGTAATCTCTTGTGGTCCATGAATACATCAATATGTATACCATAAAGATAGTGATGTTAGATCTTAAGAGCAAATACCATAGATGCCAACTCACGGTCATGAGTGGGGTAGTTTCTCTCACAAGTATTTAGCTGTCTAGAGTCATAGGCAATGACCTTAACTTTTTACATTAACACACATCCCAACCAAACACTAAAAGCATTACAATAGATTACAAAGCCATCCGTTCACTGGGGTATTTAGTCATCCAATCCGCAATCACCCAAATAGGGTTATGTTGTTTGCGGGTTCGCAGTAAACCAGTAATGAAGTCCATGTTTATCATCTCCCACTTCCATTCAGGGATCTCTATATTTTGAGCCACTCGACAAGGCCTTTGGTGCTCAACTTTAACTTATTGGCAGTTTGGGCATTTGGACACAAACTCTGTTATATCTCTTTTCATTCCACTCCACCAGTATACTTCTCTCAAGTCATGGTACATCTTTGTCGAACCTGGATAGATGGAATACTTGGAATTATAGGCTTTTGCCATGATTATGTCTTGAATGCCATCAACCCTTAGACAATATAATCTCCCTTGATATCTCAACACTCTATATCCTCCTTTGGCAAGAGCCATTACCTTCTACTTGTGAACTTCATCTTTTAGTTGAAAGAGAATGGGGTCCTAATATTGCATTCCTTTCATCTCTGCAACTAGAGATGATTTAGCTCTATTATAGACTATTGCAAGTCTATGAACTTCCTTTGCCAGCTCCTTCTTTTCCTCTTCTACATGGGTCGTACTCTCATGGATAACTTGCTAGGAGCATTAGTAACTACGTTTGCTTTATCTGGGTGGTAGAGAATACTCATGTCATAATCCTTGAGCAACTCTAGCCATCTCCTCCGCTGCAATTTTAGCTTCGAATACATACTGTAATTTCTTGTGGTCCATGAATACATCAACATGTATACCATAAAGATAGTGATGTTAGATCTTAAGAGCAAATACCATAGATGCCAACTCACGGTCATGAGTGGGGTAGTTTCTCTCACAAGTATTTAGCTGTCTAGAGTCATAGGCAATGACCTTAACTTTGTACATTAACACACATCCCAACCAAACACTAAAAGCATTACAATAGATTACAAAGCCATCCGTTCACTGGGGTATTTAGTCATCCAATCCGCAATCACCCAAATAGGGTTATGTTGTTTGCGGGTTCGCAGTAAACCAGTAATGAAGTCCATGTTTATCATCTCCCACTTCCATTCAGGGATGTCTATATTTTGAGCCACTCGACAAGGCCTTTGGTGCTCAACTTTAACTTATTGGCAGTTTGGGCATTTGGACACAAACTCTGTTATATCTCTTTTCATTCCACTCCACCAGTATACTTCTCTCAAGTCATGGTACATCTTTGTCGAACCTGGATAGATGGAATACTTGGAATTATGGGCTTTTGCCATGATTATGTCTTGAATGCCATCAACCCTTAGACAATATAATCTCCCTTGATATCTCAACACTCTATATCCTCCTTTGGCAAGAGCCATTACCTTCTACTTGTGAACTTCATCTTTTAGTTGAAAGAGAATGGGGTCCTAATCTTGCATTCCTTTCATCTCTGCAACTAGAGATGATTTAGCTCTATTATAGACTATTGCAAGTCTATGAACTTCCTTTGCCAGCTCCTTCTTTTCCTCTTCTACATGGGTCGTACTCTCATGGATAACTTGCTAGGAGCATTAGTAACTACGTTTGCTTTATCTGGGTGGTAGAGAATACTCATGTCATAATCCTTGAGCAACTCTAGCCATCTCCTCCGCTGCAATTTTAGCTTCGAATACATCCTGTAATCTCTTGTGGTCCATGAATACATCAATATGTATACCATAAAGATAGTGATGTTAGATCTTAAGAGCAAATACCATAGATGCCAACTCACGGTCATGAGTGGGGTAGTTTCTCTCACAAGTATTTAGCTGTCTAGAGTCATAGGCAATGACCTTAACTTTGTACATTAACACACATCCCAACCAAACACTAAAAGCATTACAATAGATTACAAAGCCATCCGTTCACTGGGGTATTTAGTCATCCAATCCGCAATCACCCAAATAGGGTTATGTTGTTTGCGGGTTCGCAGTAAACCAGTAATGAAGTCCATGTTTATCATCTCCCACTTCCATTCAGGGATCTCTATATTTTGAGCCACTCGACAAGGCCTTTGGTGCTCAACTTTAACTTATTGGCAGTTTGGGCATTTGGACACAAACTCTGTTATATCTCTTTTCATTCCACTCCACCAGTATACTTCTCTCAAGTCATGGTACATCTTTGTCGAACCTGGATAGATGGAATACTTGGAATTATGGGCTTTTGCCATGATTATGTCTTGAATGCCATCAACCCTTAGACAATATAATCTCCCTTGATATCTCAACACTCTATATCCTCCTTTGGCAAGAGCCATTACCTTCTACTTGTGAACTTCATCTTTTAGTTGAAAGAGAATGGGGTCCTAATCTTGCATTCCTTTCATCTCTGCAACTAGAGATGATTTAGCTCTATTATAGACTATTGCAAGTCTATGAACTTCCTTTGCCAGCTCCTTCTTTTCCTCTTCTACATGGGTCGTACTCTCATGGATAACTTGCTAGGAGCATTAGTAACTACGTTTGCTTTATCTGGGTGGTAGAGAATACTCATGTCATAATCCTTGAGCAACTCTAGCCATCTCCTCCGCTGCAATTTTAGCTTCGAATACATACTGTAATCTCTTGTGGTCCATGAATACATCAACATGTATACCATAAAGATAGTGATGTTAGATCTTAAGAGCAAATACCATAGATGCCAACTCACGGTCATGAGTGGGGTAGTTTCTCTCACAAGTATTTAGCTGTCTAGAGTCATAGGCAATGACCTTAACTTTGTACATTAACACACATCCCAACCAAACACTAAAAGCATTACAATAGATTACAAAGCCATCCGTTCACTGGGGTATTTAGTCATCCAATCCGCAATCACCCAAATAGGGTTATGTTGTTTGCGGGTTCGCAGTAAACCAGTAATGAAGTCCATGTTTATCATCTCCCACTTCCATTCAGGGATCTCTATATTTTGAGCCACTCGACAAGGCCTTTGGTGCTCAACTTTAACTTATTGGCAGTTTGGGCATTTGGACACAAACTCTGTTATATCTTTTTTCATTCCACTCCACCAGTATACTTCTCTCAAGTCATGGTACATCTTTGTCGAACCTGGATAGATGGAATACTTGGAATTATGGGCTTTTGCCATGATTATGTCTTGAATGCCATCAACCCTTAGACAATATAATCTCCCTTGATATCTCAACACTCTATATCCTCCTTTGGCAAGAGCCATTACCTTCTACTTGTGAACTTCATCTTTTAGTTGAAAGAGAATGGGGTCCTAATATTGCATTCCTTTCATCTCTGCAACTAGAGATGATTTAGCTCTATTATAGACTATTGCAAGTCTATGAACTTCCTTTGCCAGCTCCTTCTTTTCCTCTTCTACATGGGTCGTACTCTCATGGATAACTTGCTAGGAGCATTAGTAACTACGTTTGCTTTATCTGGGTGGTAGAGAATACTCATGTCATAATCCTTGAGCAACTCTAGCCATCTCCTCCGCTGCAATTTTAGCTTCGAATACATACTGTAATCTCTTGTGGTCCATGAATACATCAACATGTATACCATAAAGATAGTGATGTTAGATCTTAAGAGCAAATACCATAGATGCCAACTCACGGTCATGAGTGGGGTAGTTTCTCTCACAAGTATTTAGCTGTCTAGAGTCATAGGCAATGACCTTAACTTTGTACATTAACACACATCCCAACCAAACACTAAAAGCATTACAATAGATTACAAAGCCATCCGTTCACTGGGGTATTTAGTCATCCAATCCGCAATCACCCAAATAGGGTTATGTTGTTTGCGGGTTCGCAGTAAACCAGTAATGAAGTCCATGTTTATCATCTCCCACTTCCATTCAGGGATCTCTATATTTTGAGCCACTCGACAAGGCCTTTGGTGCTCAACTTTAACTTATTGGCAGTTTGGGCATTTGGACACAAACTCTGTTATATCTTTTTTCATTCCACTCCACCAGTATACTTCTCTCAAGTCATGGTACATCTTTGTCGAACCTGGATAGATGGAATACTTGGAATTATGGGCTTTTGCCATGATTATGTCTTGAATGCCATCAACCCTTAGACAATATAATCTCCCTTGATATCTCAACACTCTATATCCTCCTTTGGCAAGAGCCATTACCTTCTACTTGTGAACTTCATCTTTTAGTTGAAAGAGAATGGGGTCCTAATATTGCATTCCTTTCATCTCTGCAACTAGAGATGATTTAGCTCTATTATAGACTATTGCAAGTCTATGAACTTCCTTTGCCAGCTCCTTCTTTTCCTCTTCTACATGGGTCGTACTCTCATGGATAACTTGCTAGGAGCATTATTAACTACGTTTGCTTTATCTGGGTGGTAGAGAATACTCATGTCATAATCCTTGAGCAACTCTAGCCATCTCCTCCGCTGCAATTTTAGCTTCGAATACATACTGTAATCTCTTGTGGTCCATGAATACATCAACATGTATACCATAAAGATAGTGATGTTAGATCTTAAGAGCAAATACCATAGATGCCAACTCACGGTCATGAGTGGGGTAGTTTCTCTCACAAGTATTTAGCTGTCTAGAGTCATAGGCAATGACCTTAACTTTGTACATTAACACACATCCCAACCAAACACTAAAAGCATTACAATAGATTACAAAGCCATCCGTTCACTGGGGTATTTAGTCATCCAATCCGCAATCACCCAAATAGGGTTATGTTGTTTGCGGGTTCGCAGTAAACCAGTAATGAAGTCCATGTTTATCATCTCCCACTTCCATTCAGGGATCTCTATATTTTGAGCCACTCGACAAGGCCTTTGGTGCTCAACTTTAACTTATTGGCAGTTTGGGCATTTGGACACAAACTCTGTTATATCTTTTTTCATTCCACTCCACCAGTATACTTCTCTCAAGTCATGGTACATCTTTGTCGAACCTGGATAGATGGAATACTTGGAATTATGGGCTTTTGCCATGATTATGTCTTGAATGCCATCAACCCTTAGACAATATAATCTCCCTTGATATCTCAACACTCTATATCCTCCTTTGGCAAGAGCCATTACTTTCTACTTGTGAACTTCATCTTTTAGTTGAAAGAGAATGGGGTCCTAATATTGCATTCCTTTCATCTCTGCAACTAGAGATGATTTAGCTCTATTATAGACTATTGCAAGTCTATGAACTTCCTTTGCCAGCTCCTTCTTTTCCTCTTCTACATGGGTCGTACTCTCATGGATAACTTGCTAGGAGCATTAGTAACTACGTTTGCTTTATCTGGGTGGTAGAGAATACTCATGTCATAATCCTTGAGCAACTCTAGCCATCTCCTCCGCTGCAATTTTAGCTTCGAATACATACTGTAATCTCTTGTGGTCCATGAATACATCAACATGTATACCATAAAGATAGTGATGTTAGATCTTAAGAGCAAATACCATAGATGCCAACTCACGGTCATGAGTGGGGTAGTTTCTCTCACAAGTATTTAGCTGTCTAGAGTCATAGGCAATGACCTTAACTTTGTACATTAACACACATCCCAACCAAACACTAAAAGCATTACAATAGATTACAAAGCCATCCGTTCACTGGGGTATTTAGTCATCCAATCCGCAATCACCCAAATAGGGTTATGTTGTTTGCGGGTTCGCAGTAAACCAGTAATGAAGTCCTTGTTTATCATCTCCCACTTCCATTCAGGGATCTCTATATTTTGAGCCACTCGACAAGGCCTTTGGTGCTCAACTTTAACTTATTGGCAGTTTGGGCATTTGGACACAAACTCTGTTATATCTCTTTTCATTCCACTCCACCAGTATACTTCTCTCAAGTCATGGTACATCTTTGTCGAACCTGGATAGATGGAATACTTGGAATTATGGGCTTTTGCCATGATTATGTCTTGAATGCCATCAACCCTTAGACAATATAATCTCCCTTGATATCTCAACACTCTATATCCTCCTTTGGCAAGAGCCATTACCTTCTACTTGTGAACTTCATCTTTTAGTTGAAAGAGAATGGGGTCCTAATATTGCATTCCTTTCATCTCTGCAACTAGAGATGATTTAGCTCTATTATAGACTATTGCAAGTCTATGAACTTCCTTTGCCAGCTCCTTCTTTTCCTCTTCTACATGGGTCGTACTCTCATGGATAACTTGCTAGGAGCATTAGTAACTACGTTTGCTTTATCTGGGTGGTAGAGAATACTCATGTCATAATCCTTGAGCAACTCTAGCCATCTCCTCCGCTACAATTTTAGCTTCGAATACATACTGTAATCTCTTGTGGTCCATGAATACATCAACATGTATACCATAAAGATAGTGATATTAGATCTTAAGAGCAAATACCATAGATGCCAACTCACGGTCATGAGTGGGGTAGTTTCTCTCACAAGTATTTAGCTGTCTAGAGTCATAGGCAATGACCTTAACTTTGTACATTAACACACATCCCAACCAAACACTAAAAGCATTACAATAGATTACAAATCCATCCGTTCACTTGGGTAGGGACAATACTAAAGCAGTAGGGTAACACCCCGGAATTGTTTTCGCAAAGACTCCAACATTTCTTTATGTGTGTGTAGACTCGAACCGAAGGGCTTGTAATTTTATATATGAGTTAGGACCAATTCCTAAGTAATTGAAGTGTGTTAGATGTGTTTAGGGGTCATAATGGATCTCTAACACCAAACCGAGTCTAAAGATTTCCAATCGATTAAGTTTTCGGGTGAGTTAGTATAAGGGTCAACTTCAAATGACCATATCTCCTAGAATATAATGAACTGGATGGCCCACGACCTACCAAATTAAAGGACTTTGAGTCTTTTTCCAACCTCGCCAAGATTTAAATTTTGGAGTTCAGAGTCAAAAGTTATGACCATCCTAAGATGGACTAGAACTGCCGAAATTTCAGGCTTGGGTTGTGATTGCAGAAAGCCTGGGCTTGGCGTCGCAGTGGCTCGATGCGCCACTATCGCACCATAAAACAACCTCAGTAGTTTGGTCTCTGGCGCGGTGCGAAATAACTATTCTTTAAACTCAAAATAGTGCATAAATAATTTATGCAAAAACGTTCACAAATCATTACTAAAACTCCTTCTCAAACAATCATTTATACTCAAAGTGCTCACAAGACTCCAATCAAATCGAATTGTGCAAACCATATCACGTAGTCACATTAGACTCCAATTCATTAAAATATCATTTAATTCAAAGAATCAAATTTATTTAAACTCAATTCTTTTGCTCTTTTAAAACTCAATAAAATACATATATAGTATTAATTCAAATCACTTTTTTTGTCGATGAATATTAAAAGCCAACATCTTTGCTCAAAACACGCATAAAAGTATTCGTGAACATCAAATAAATTATGGTTAAAGGGAAAGTAGCCATGAACTATAATTCCAATAATATAACAGATAAAAATAATAATAATCTCAATGCATAAATATATCTAACTAAATAGAAGAAGAATTAACTCATTTAGAGTTCAAGAATTACGGTAAAAGTCAAATATAACTCAATTATAATTAATTTAAATATTGGGCACATGAACGAACTCAATCAAATGCTATGAATAGCCTTACATACCCGGAATTCAAAGCTTTACTCCGAATTGAATAACTTAATGAACACTCTTGAACTCCTAGCCTTTTCTCCTCGTCGGAGCATTTTGGTGTACTACCCGGAGTATAAAAATCACCAGAATAGTATTTTTACACTACTAAAAACTAAAACTATATTTGATAAAGAGTAAAGAAGTGTATAGAGAGAAGAGTTTCATGAGAAAGCTTGATGAATAAGATGAGGAAATAAGTGGATATTTATAGGTATGGAGAAGGGAACTAACAATAAATAAAAATAATTACAAAGGATGATCTTAAAAATTCAATGGAGGATTTTGATATCATGAGTGATGTTAAATGGAGGACTATTGATGTAATTGGTGATGTCAAATGGATCTAGTTCTTTCCATGGTTGATGAGATGAACTTTCTTTTAATGGAATACCCTTTTTCGGAGTTGCGTTTGAACAAAATAAATTCTTAATTAGAATTTAGTGTCTTCATATTAATTGTAGCTCTAGAAGTTTATTTTCACGTCAATCAATAATCAATCAATTTTGAGAATCCTTCCATGAGATATGATTTTTGTTCTACAAACACTCAATTTCGTCTTAACACCATGTCTTGCAAAAATTAGTTTATTTGACCTATTGATCCTCTGAATCTTTAGACATGGTCTTCACAAAGGTTGTAGGTAATGACGTTGGGGTTATTCAGAAATTATAATCATCTCATTTGGACTATCCTATGAAAAGTTATTTCCAAAATACAAAATAATATTATTTTCTTCGAGAATTAAAACACCACATACAACGTTTTAGAGGGTGTTATAATATTTACCCCTGGGATCCTTCATTCTCGAATGAAGATAAAACTAGGGGACATGAATAAAGAATATCATCAAGACATCAATTTCTCAAAAACTTTGATACTCAAATGCTCAAACAACACTCAAATAGTCAATGACTCAAACTCAAGAATACACATCGACTCAAAGGTAGGAGTAAGGAATATTACCTTGAACATCATCCTCGGAAGGCACAATAGATGAGGATATTTAGCTTTCATATGTTCTTCAACTTCCTATGTAGCCTCTTCAACAAATTGATTTCTCCATAAGACTTTGACATATGCCACTTCCTTAGTTCATAATTTGCGAACTTGATGATCAAGAATTTGGACTAGAATCTCTTCAAAACTCAAACTCACTTTCACCCCAATGCTTTCAGTTGGGACAACAAGTGAAGGATCTCCCAAATACTTCTTAAGCATAAAAATGTGAAACACAGGAT
The DNA here is from genome assembly GCF_947179165.1 of Solanum dulcamara. NCBI lineage: Eukaryota > Viridiplantae > Streptophyta > Magnoliopsida > Solanales > Solanaceae > Solanum > Solanum dulcamara. Next base: position 55,738,235 of record NC_077237.1, on the reverse strand, counting down.
GAATAGCTTCTAATTCTAGGGGAAACTCCAATTCATAGGTTACGTTACCAACCCTCTTCATAATCTGATAAGGAACAATATAGAAGGGACTAAGCATCCCTTCATGGGTGAAACTGTCAAGTATACCCAATCATATACTTAGAACTCCAATCTCTCCTTCTAACATTAGTGTAGAATTTTTAGCAACTCCGAGCAAGTCCTCAACCTTTCTTGGATGGTTTTCACCTTCTCTATACCTTGGTGAGCCAAGTATGGACCAATCAGCTCAGCTTCACCAACTTTGAACCAACCAATTGGTGATCTATATCTCCTCCCATACAGAGCTTCATAAGGAGCCATTTGAATACTCAAATGAAAGCTATTATTATATACAAACTCAATAAAAGGTAAATAATCATCGTAATTACCTTTGAAGTCGATGACATAGGATCTCAACATATCCCCCAAAGTCTATATTGTACGCTCTGCCTGGCCGTTTATCTGCAGATGAAAAATAGTATTAAGGTTCACTCTTGAACCCAGACCTTTCTGAAATGACTTCTAAAACTAAGCAGTGAATTGAGCTCCCTTATCTGAGATGATAGACAAATGAACTCCATGCAGTCTAACAATCTCTCTAAGATATAGTTTGACATAATCCTCTGCGATATTCGTAGTCTTAGCTGGGAAGAAATAGGTTGATTTAGACATCCAATCCGCAATCACCCAAATAGGGTTATGTTGTTTGCGGGTTCGCAGTAAACCAGTAATGAAGTCCATGTTTATCATCTCCCACTTCCATTCAGGGATCTCTATATTTTGAGCCACTCGACAAGGCCTGGTGCTCAACTTTAACTTATTGGCAGTTTGGGCATTTGGACACAAACTCTGTTATATCTCTTTTCATTCCACTCCACCAGTATACTTCTCTCAAGTCATGGTACATCTTTGTCGAACCTGGATAGATGGAATACTTGGAATTATGGGCTTTTGCCATGATTATGTCTTGAATGCCATCAACCCTTAGACAATATAATCTCCCTTGATATCTCAACACTCTATATCCTCCTTTGGCAAGAGCCATTACCTTCTACTTGTGAACTTCATCTTTTAGTTGAAAGAGAATGGGGTCCTAATCTTGCATTCCTTTCATCTCTGCAACTAGAGATGATTTAGCTCTATTATAGACTATTGCAAGTCTATGAACTTCCTTTGCCAGCTCCTTCTTTTCCTCTTCTACATGGGTCGTACTCTCATGGATAACTTGCTAGGAGCATTAGTAACTACATTTGCTTTATCTGGGTAGTAGAGAATACTCATGTCATAATCCTTGAGCAACTCTAGCCATCTCCTCCGCTGCAATTTTAGCTTCGAATACATACTGTAATCTCTTGTGGTCCATGAATACATCAACATGTATACCATAAAGATAGTGATGTTAGATCTTAAGAGCAAATACCATAGATGCCAACTCACGGTCATGAGTGGGGTAGTTTCTCTCACAAGTATTTAGCTGTCTAGAGTCATAGGCAATGACCTTAACTTTGTACATTAACACACATCCCAACCAAACACTAAAAGCATTACAATAGATTACAAAGCCATCCGTTCACTGGGGTATTTAGTCATCCAATCCGCAATCACCCAAATAGGGTTATGTTGTTTGCGGGTTCGCAGTAAACCAGTAATGAAGTCCATGTTTATCATCTCCCACTTCTATTCAGGGATCTCTATATTTTGAGCCACTCGACAAGGCCTTTGGTGCTCAACTTTAACTTATTGGCAGTTTGGGCATTTGGACACAAACTCTGTTATATCTCTTTTCATTCCACTCCACCAGTATACTTCTCTCAAGTCATGGTACATCTTTGTCGAACCTGGATAGATGGAATACTTGGAATTATGGGCTTTTGCCATGATTATGTCTTGAATGCCATCAACCCTTAGACAATATAATCTCCCTTGATATCTCAACACTCTATATCCTCCTTTGGCAAGAGCCATTACCTTCTACTTGTGAACTTTATCTTTTAGTTGAAAGAGAATGGGGTCCTAATATTGCATTCCTTTCATCTCTGCAACTAGAGATGATTTAGCTCTATTATAGACTATTGCAAGTCTATGAACTTCCTTTGCCAGCTCCTTCTTTTCCTCTTCTACATGGGTCGTACTCTCATGGATAACTTGCTAGGAGCATTAGTAACTACGTTTGCTTTATCTGGGTGGTAGAGAATACTCATGTCATAATCCTTGAGCAACTCTAGCCATCTCCTCCGCTACAATTTTAGCTTCGAATACATACTGTAATCTCTTGTGGTCCATGAATACATCAACATGTATACCATAAAGATAGTGATATTAGATCTTAAGAGCAAATACCATAGATGCCAACTCACGGTCATGAGTGGGGTAGTTTCTCTCACAAGTGTTTAGCTGTCTAGAGTCATCGGCAATGACCTTAACTTTGTACATTAACACACATCCCAACCAAACACTAAAAGCATTACAATAGATTACAAAGCCATCCGTTCACTTGGGTAGGGACAATACTAAAGCAGTAGGGTAACACCCCGGAATTGTTTTCGCAAAGACTCCAACATTTCTTTATGTGTGTGTAGACTCGAACCGAAGGGCTTGTAACTTTATATATGAGTTAGGACCAATTCCTAAGTAATTGAAGTGTGTTAGATGTGTTTAGGGGTCATAATGGATCTCTAACACCAAACCGAGTCTAAAGATTTCCAATCGATTAAGTTTTCGGGTGAGTTAGTATAAGGGTCAACTTCAAATGACCATATCTCCTAGAATATAATGAACTGGATGGCCCACGACCTACCAAATTAAAGGACTTTGAGTCTTCTTTCCAACCTCGCCAAGATTTAAATTTTGGAGTTCAGAGTCAAAAGTTATGACCATCCTAAGATGGACTAGAACTGCCGAAATTTCAGGCTTGGGTTGTGATTGCAGAAAGCCTGGGCTTGGCGTCGCAGTGGCTCGATGCGCCACTATCGCACCATAAAACAACCTCAGTAGTTTGGTCCCTGGCGCGGTGCGAAATAACTATTCTTTAAACTCAAAATAGTGCATAAATAATTTATGCAAAAACGTTCACAAATCATTACTAAAACTCCTTCTCAAACAATCATTTATACTCAAAGTGCTCATAAGACTCCAATCAAATCGAATTGTGCAAACCATATCACGTAGTCACATTAGACTCCAATTCATTACAACTGAAAACATCATCATCAACATTACATCTTCATTAACCATTTCACTTTTTAAATATGAACATCATTTACATCATCATCAAACATCTTGCTCCAAAATCCTCATTTAACTCTATGTTCAATTTCATCAAAATCATTAAAATATGCATCACCTCACTTTGAAAGAAATATTTTAGTTAAATATGAAAAACCATCAATCTCAATCTCAAGATAAATTATGACAAAAATAAAATCTCATCTTGGGTTTATGTGAATGAATATGGGATGGGTGGTACGCTCCCCAAAAGTGTTCGGTTGAATTTTCTAGGAGGTTTGGCCATTCTTAAAGCGTAAGATTTAAAAGAGTTGACTTGAGTCAACCTTCAGAGATTCTAGTATTGGATGACGATCCTATTAGTTCCACCAGCTCTGGAAGGGTCATTTTGGTCTATGAGGAAGGTTAGTTTGGATTTTGGAGTCCTTATTTTGAATTTGTGCGATTAGACGTCTTATCTTTGAAGTTTTGTCCAAGTTTAACTTCATTTAACATATTTAGTAAACGCACTTGCATGAAAATTTCGTCAGCGCGGTTAGCTTCAGAATGCAAAGTTTGGTTTAGAATGACCTTTGGTTTGGTTTCCGAGGTGTTTGAAATAGTTTTAGTCCTATTTCCCTATTTTGGAACCTTTATTACTTGGAAAGATGACTTCGGTCATAACTTATGATAAACGACCTCAAAATGGAATTCTAACAGTTCCAAAAGCTTTAGGATGATCAAAATTAGGTTAGTAGTATAGTTAGTACGAGTATCACAACAATTGGTACGAGTATTGGGCCATTTGGCGCTTTTAAATTTGAAAGTTAGCCTATGGTTGACTTTAATCAACATTCTTGGAAATTGCACTCTGATGAAAATTCTGACAGTGCGATTAGTTATGGAATATTTAATTTAGTCTAAAATGACCTTTCGTTCGCTTCTCGAGGATTTTGGTCTAATCCCAAGACCCATTGTGGAAAATAGCACTTGGGTGTAACATATCTCGTTGAATTCGGAACGTCAAATTTGGTGGGGTAGCATATCTCATTTATGCGCATGGGATTTCGAATGAATCAGAAATACCCCATCACAGAATTGGGCATGCCTAGATCTTTTTGCACCAGCAAGAAGCTGGTACCGTCTCTAAAATGACTATTGATCGCTAAAATGAATGTTGTTAAAGCGTCAAGGAGGTCACTAAAGTGACCAGGCTCCTGAGGCCGAGGGTTGCTAAGGAGACACACCATCGCTTAAGCGGCTGGTCGCTTAAGCGACCAGGCATCGCTAAAGTGATGCCCTGCCTCTTTACAGTGGTCGCTTAAGCAAACACCGAGGGTTCGCTTAATCAACATCAGAGGATTATTTTTGGTCTGTTTTTCAGATTTGAGCCCTAACTTTCAAAACTTGTTTTTCTCTTTATACTTGGGCAATTTGGGCAATTCAAAAGGCTAAGTTGCGTGGATTTTTTTGGGAAATCCATTGGTGCATTCATAATTAGGAGCAATGGCTTCCTTTGATGTAAATTTCCCTCTGTAGTTGCAATTTTGTGGTTCTTGTACTAGGTTGAAGACCTTGGTGTTTGTTGATGTTGTAGTTGTTGGGTTTTATGAATTGTGCTTCCTTTTGGAGCACAAGCTAGGCTTAGCATCTAAGGCTTATTCTCAGAGTAAATTCCGTAAGTTATGGAGCGGGACCCACAATTCCTAATTTTTATTTGAATAATTGATCGACTCCAAATTCAATAATTTTTAATGTCATAACGACGATATTGACGCTGTGATTTCATTGTTGATAGACTGGCATTGTTCGGAGGCAGCTCGAAAGGGAAAAACTCAGGGTTAGTTGTTCGTGTGCGATTTCGGCCTTGAGGTAGGTTATGGCTTCCTCTTGTTATACTTGGCTTAGTTGGAATTGATATATTTTGGGTGCTATGAGTGATTAGGTTGGTGATTGAGGTGTTGATATCTTATTTAGCATTTTGGAGTTGATGATCATCATTAGTGGCTAGTTTTGTGATATTAGCCATTAGAGCCTTAATGTAGGCGCTAGCTTGACTTGTTTACATTGCTTAAAATCCTTAGAACTTTCTCCTAGGTGATTTGAACTTAGGATGCCGCTTGTTCGATTTGTTTTGTTTCGGTTGGTCACTTGTTATGATTTTTCACTTATGGTTGGGCACAGGGCCATGCTTATGGTACATCGGAGTCTCAGGTGAGTGATATATGATTTTTGACATGCTACCTGTCTCATTTATCGTACCGACATTAAAGAAATCTTCTTACAAGAAAGTATAAGAGATGAGATTAAGACTTTCGGTGGGTGAATAAATATGAGAAATTTAAGGGCAATACGATGATATCTTATATATGGCATTTCATGGTTGATGAGCTCAAGGTATAATTTTGAGCAACCCGTTTACTGATTTTGGGCTATATTTTATTTCATTTGTTAAGCTCGAGGTTTGAATTTCGGGAAGCTCATAGGTATATATTCTGGGTTATTATTTCGATGTTGATAAGCTCGAGGTATGATTCCGAGAGACCCCTTTTGTTGATGAGCTCGAGGGTTATTCTAGGCGCTTTACGATACTTTTGGAGGACGTTGAGCCATAACTGTGAGTTAACATTGTGCATCCTTTTGGTATTTTTAAGAATTGAGATTATTGATGTGACTACATGACTTGTTGGATTTACTTGATTATTGGATGATCTTTTTGTACCCTTTTCTTGAGATCGTAGTTTATGTTTCTCCCGTGTTATTATTTATATCATCGTGATGCTTATTATATATTTATTCTTTTTGAGCTCGGTCGGCCTATGATGTCTACTCAGTACCCTATATTTTGGTTCTTATACTGCACTTTTGTATCTTTTTTATACAATTTCCAGTTTGAGCCACCCTTAGCGCCTGCCTGATCATCCATAGCTCTGCCAGATCCGAATTGTGGTGAGCTTCGGGCATTTGGAGACTTGCTACATACCCTCTCTTTCTCTGACTTGTATCTTGTATTTTGGACGGTCAGTTTTGCGTTGTATCTTTACATATATTGTCAACTTTTGTACTTAGTAGCTCTTGTATAGGTGACACGAGGTCTGGGTTTGGTCTAATTTTAGTTCATTATTTTTGGTAACTATCAGACCTTTTGTATATTTCTTATCATATTTACATATCTATACCCTGGCCCAACCTCTCTTTTATTATATTTTTTTTGCTTCCGCCTTCTTATGTTATTAATTATTTAATTAGATCAAGGTTTGACTTCCATTTGACTTGGATTTGGCTTGCCTACTTGGGGGTTATAGTAGGTGCCATGATGTCCCAAATTTAAGTCATGACAACACTGCTATAGATAAGATTGAGTCGACGTCGATAGAACACTCGTTGTACTCCACAAAATAAAATAAACAAAAAACAAGTAGGAGTCAGTACAGAGCAACATGTACTGAGTAGGTATCATCGACCGACTCGAAATAGAAATCAATATGCATAAAGTAATAATAGGAAATCAACCATAACACTTAACAGGTGGCGAACAATAAGATCAACATCAAGTGACAATACAATGAAATAATTACGTAATCAGTCAACAATATCAAGAGTACACATGAGGACTCAACCCTCCACACCCGGTCTTTTGGGAAATAAATTATTTGAGATTGGGTTGTATTAAGTCATTTAATTTGTTTTCCTTTAATATTACCATGTCGAAACATGACACCCGATCCAATAATATCATGTCAGCTTATGACACCTGATCCAAATATATCGTATCAGCTCATGACACCCAATCAAAATATAATTAATTAATCATTCTGTATTATCACATTCCACTTTATTAACAATATTTTATCAGTCCTTCTTTATTCAAAATATCACTTTTGATAGGGCAAGTTTAAGTTTATAGATTTTACGATCTTGGAATTGTATACCAATCACAACAACATACCAATCATCCAAACCACAACCATTAAATGCATAGAAAACTTCACAACATTACTCAATGACTATCAATCACTATTAAGAGTCTCTCTATGATATAGAATAAATCATAACCTACCTCTACCGAAGAACTGAAGTCAAGCAAGATAATTCACAGGTGTTTTCCCTTCTTCAATTCCTTTGAACGTTCCCAATCTAACAAATATACAATATTCATAAGTAAACAAGTTCGTAGACACCCAAATTATATATATGTTTAACCTAGACCCAACAACTCACCCAACTTTATAATCAATATTTTAAAACTCAAGCATAGGGTTAAACCTCAATTCCTCCAATTTCATAAGTCTAACGGTATTCATATAATATAATATACCTAACATTTAATTACATATCTCAATATATCAAAACTTGGATCATAATTTGATATCTATAAGAAAATCTGAAATCCGAACCAAGTTATACCAATCCATATTTAAACACAAAAATCAGTATTACTTATGGAATATTTGTCCAAAACACTACTTATATACCTTTTAGTGAGAAAGATAGTACAAAAGCACTAGGTACCTTGTGAAAAAGCTTACTCATACACATGGACTACTTGCCCATGTCTTTTATTTAATACACACAAAATGACACTAGATTTTGTGCCCAACAATCTACATTTATAATATAGTATTCCTTATCCTCAAGTAAAATTGCAGCATTTTATTTATGAACCTAATAATTTGTTAAGTATTCAATGAATTGGAAGTTCTGAAACTTTTACCTGTGCAGTCGCTCGTGTTGACGCCGCCGGTAAGTTCTTCTCCAATTTCTTTTTTCCTTTCTAAAGTTATGTGTTAAAAAAATAACAAACTCCACTAACTTATTTTAATAAATAAAATGGTATAAGGTATTAAATAAATTATAAATTTAGCCAATCAACTAAATTAATTATCTAAAGTTACCTCTTAACTAAATAACGTAGTTATCGAATAGCCCAAAATACCCATTAAAAATTTATGAGATAAGTTTTTTTATGAAATAAAAGTTCTAGTACTCAAAAACAACTTAATGGGTCGTTAAAGTCCTGCAACATTTCATGATGCAAATACAGGTGCTAGAGATCATTAATAGGCGCTCCATTGAAGATCTATCTTCCTTTCCTGACAGTGGTGAGACCTCTTTGCTGTCGGAGGAATCATGATTATTTTGTTTTCTTTTGGTATTTTCTTTGGGATAGCCATGGACTTGTCATTGACACTTTCTGGATAGTGATAGAGGCTTCATAGACGGATAGTAATGATGTTGAGTTATTGTTTTGGTTTCCAACCTATTTCTTTGAATGGAAGTTGAGTTGAAATTGGTTTTAAATTGCATTATATTTGTTAAAAAATTATTCAGTTGATTAGCCCACCCGAATGTATTTTAAGTTTGTATTGAGCCTTCCTCTAAGTGCATGAATGAATGGATAAATGTGTGATTGGACCAAGTGGTTCACTTGGAGACCAGGAATGGTCTTTGAGTATCGGCCACGCCTAGGGTACCCTTTTAGGACGTGACAAACATGGAATTAGAGAACAGATTTCAAGAGTCCTAGGGAGTCTATAAAGTCGTGTCTAATAAAATCTTTCTTGTGGGTGTGTTGTGCACCACACTTATAATCAAGAGGCTATAGGAAATTAGGAACTCTTTCACTTCTTCATATTCTGAGTTTGTGCAAAAGAGTCTAGCTCAAAAAGTTCCTTCATAACTCATACGTTTACACATTTGTAAATAATACCTCCTAAATGTACCGCCAGTTAGAGGAACGTCACCAGCATTGAAATACCATAGTCTGAGATATCCCCACCTTCTAAAGTGAGAAATAAGGGTCGACCTACCCGATATGTAGAGGGAACCCAGGTGTCGACTACTCAACCAGCTCTTACTTTGGAGGATGAATTCAGAGGGGCTATTGCTATCCTCACTCAGTTGGTAGCTGCCTAAAATAGTGGCTAAAGTTCACCAGCTCATAGATTTAATTCTCAAGAGTTGTCTGCTGCTATAAGGATTAGATATTTTCTGAGAATGTGTCTGCTAATTTTCATGGGTTCTAAGGCTGAGGAAGACCCCTGAACTTCATCGATGAGATGCGGAAGATACTGAAAGCAATGCATGCTATCGAGATTGAGGGGGTTGAGTTGGTGTCTTATCAGCTCAAGGATGTGGCAAACATGTGGTACAACTAATAGAAGGAAGGTAGAGGTGAGGATGTTGAGCCTACCATTTGGGATGAATTTGAGGGTGCCTTTCTTGATCACGTTTCCCCCTGAGAATTAAGGGAAGCAAAAATAGAAGAGTTCATGAATTTGAAGTAAGAGGGTTTGACAGTGAAAGAATATGGTCTGAAGTTCATCCAGTTGTCCAGATATAATTCGGAGATGATCCCAGATATGAGATCAACAATGAGGAAGTTTGTCTCTAGACTGGGCAGATATGTGAAAAGGGAGTGTAAGGCATCATTGCTTACTTCATACATTGATATTTCTAGACTGATGATGTATGCTCAGTAGGTTGAGGATGATAAGAATAAAGATAGAGAAGAGAACTTGAGAAAGAAATCCAAATAAGCCAGGCAGAAGGATGAGCATAAACAAGGTAAGGGCAACAAGTCCTTCTTTTAGAAGAGGTCTTCTAATTATGCACCGTCATTGGTGAGTGCACCAGCTTCCAGCAACAGGTATGAGTAGAAGGCATAGAGCCATAAGAACTCCAAAGCTTAGGGTTCTTAATCCCAATCTAGTATGGCTCCAGGTTTGAAACAAAAAACTACTATGTCGTAAGTGTGGCAAACTCCACTTGGGAGAATGCCAAAATGGAAGTAATGGTTGCTACAAATATAGTAAGATAGGCTATTTTCAGTGGTAGTGTCTGATGTGGGGCGACAGAGCCCAATCCTCTACTGCAGCACCCCTAGCTCGAGGTAATTAGAGAGGTATCACTTCAGGTACGGGTGGAGGTCCAACCACCTATATGCTATGGCTACTCGCAAGGATTAGAAGAACTTGCCAGATGTTGTCCTAGTATACTTTGAGTCCTCTCTTTTGATTATGATGTTTTGCTTGATCCAGGTGCCACCTTGTCATTTGTGACCCTTTATATGGCTAGTAAGTTATATAAAATCCCTGAGTATCTTCTTGAGCCTATAGGGTGTCCACTCATGTTGGTGAGTCTATCTTAGCTGAAAGAGTCTATAGGGATTCTATTATGTCAATCTATCACAGTGATATTATGGCTGATTTAGTTGAGTTAAATATGGTTGATTTCGATGTGATTCTTGTCATGGACTAGCTTTATGCCTGTTATGCCTTTGTTGATTGTAGGACTCGAATTGTTAAGTTTAGTTTCCCAAATGATCCTATCTTAGAATTGAAGGGTAGTCTTGTTGTTCCAAAGGGTAGGTTTATTTCCTACCTTAGGGATAGAAAGTTAATCTTGAAAGGGTGTATTTATCTCATCGTGCTAGTTAAAGATGATAGTGTAGAGTCTCCATCTCTTAGGTCAGTCTCGATTGTTAATGAGTTTCCTAAAGTCTTTCCTGAGGATTTGACCGGAGTTTCTCATGATAGGGAGATTGACTTTGGGATAAATGTCCTTCCTGATATGCAATCCATCTCTATTCCTCCATATAGAATGGCTCCTTCTGAATTGAAGAATTTAAGGATCAGTTGAATGATTTGTTAGATAAGGGCTTCATTAGGCTAAGTGTCTCACCTTGGGGCACTCCTATCCTATTCGTACGAAAGAAAGATGGGTTGTTGATAATGTCCATTGACTATTATCAGTTGAACAAAGTCACTATTAAGAACAAGTATCCCCTCCGCAAGATAGATGATCTATTTGACCAGCTTCAGGGTGCCACCTATTTCTCCAAGATAGATCTCAGATTAGGCTACCACCAGTTAAAAGTGAGAGAATGTGATATCCTAAAGACCACTTTCTAGACCCAATATGGTCACTTTGAATTTCTTATTATGTCCTTCAGCTTAACTAACACTCCTGTGACATTTATGGACTTGATGAATCGAGTGTTCAAATATTATTTGGACATTGTTTTGATCATATTCATCAATGATATACTAATCTATTCGAGAAATGAGGAAGAGCATACTAATCATATTGTTTCTGGTATGCTAATTTTTCAAATTATGAATTTTTGCTTACGTCTGTGGTGTTCCTAGGCCATATTATTTCTGTTGATGGCATCCGAGTTGTGAGCGTTCCTAGGCCATATTATTTTAGATGATGGCATCCAAGTTGACTCACAGAAGATTGAAGCGGTTAAGAACTGGCCAAGGCCCACTTCTCTGGTTGAAATAGGAAGATTCTTAGGTATGGCTGGCTATTATAGGAGATTTATTGAGGGATCCTCATCCCTATCATCACCATTGAGTAGGTTGACTCAAAAGAAGACTAAGTTACAATGGTCAGATGTTTGTGAGAAAAGTTTTCAAGAATTAAAAACAAGATTGACAACTGCCCTACTTTTGTCCCTAGCCGAGGGAACTGATGGTTTTGTGATCTATTGCAATGTGTCTAGAGTTGGTTTGTGTTGTATGTTGATGCATAAGGGTAAGGTTATTGCATATGCCTCCATACACTTGAAGATTCATGAGAGGAACCACCCGACTCAGGACCTTGAGTTGGCAGTCGTAGTATTAACTCTTAATATTTGGCGTCATTACCTCTATGGCATGCATGCTAACATGTTCATAGACCAAAAAACCTACATTATGTATTTACTCAGAAAGAGGTTAACCTAACGTAGATAAGATGAATTAAGCTACTCAAGGACTATGATATGACTATTGTCTACCACCCAGATAAAGCTAATGTTGTTGATGATGTTCTTAGCAGGTTATCTATGGGATTACTGCCCATGTGTAAGAGGGAAAGAAAAAGTTGGCTAAAGAGGTGCATAGGCTAGCAAATTTGGGAATTTAACTTATTAACTCGAGTGATGGGGGTACCATTATTCAGAATGGGGTTGAATCATCTTTAGTTGTAGAGGTGAAAGAAAAACAAGATCAGGATTCTATTCTCCTCCAATTGAAAGATGATGTTCACAAGCAAAATTTAATGGCTTTCACAAAAAGAGGAATTGGAGTGTTGAAGTATCAAGGGACATTGTGTGTTTCAAGTATTGATGGCATTCAAGAAAGAATCATGGCGAAGACCCATAACTCCAGGTATTCCATCCATTCAAGTTCCACAAAAATATACCACTACTTGAGAGAAGTCTATTGGTTGAGTGGGATGAAGATAGATCTAACAGAGTTTGTATCCAAGTGCCCAAACTGCCAATAAGTCAAAGTTTAGCATCAAAGGCCTTGTAGAGTAGCTCAGAATATTGAGATTCCAGAATACAGGTGGGAGATGATCGATGGACTTCATTACAAGTTTGCCGTGATCTCGCAGACAACATGATTCCATTTAGGTGATTGTTGATATGATGACTAAATCAGCCCATTTTTTACTGGTTAAGATTACTGATACTGTAGTGGATTATGCTAGATTGTACCTTCGAGCGATTGTCAAACTTCATGAAGTATCCTTATCCATCATCTTAGATAGGGGAGCTCAATTCACTTTTCAGTTTTGGAAGTCATTCCAAAGAGGTTTGGGTTAAAGAGTGAACCTTAGCACTGTCGTTTATCTGCAGATAGATAGCCAGACAGAGTGCACAATTTATATTTTGGAGGATATATTGAGAGCCTGTGTCATCAACTTTAAAGGTAATTAGATGATCATTTACCTCTTATCGAGTTTGCATATAATAATACATTCTATTCAAGTATCCAATGGCTTCTTATGAAGCTCTGTATAGGAGGAGATGTAGATCATCAATTGGTTGGTTTGAAGTTGGTGAAGCCAAATTGATTGGACCAAACATACTTCACCAAGACATAGATAAGGTGAAAATCATCCAATAGAGGTTGAGGGATGCTCAGAGTCTCCAGAAATCTTACACTAATTTTAGGAGGAGAGATTTAGATTTTAAAGTGAATGATTGGGTGTACTTGAAAGTTTTTTTCCATGATGGGTGTGATGAGATTTGGGAAGAAAGGGAAGCTTAGTTCCACCTTATCAAATTATGAAAAGAGTTGGTAATGTGGCCTATGAACTGGAGTTTCCATCAGAGTTAACAATTGTTCATCCTGTATTTCATATCTCTATGCTCAAGAAGTGCTTGGGAGATCATTCGCTTGTTGTTCCGACTGAGAATATTGGGGTGAAATAGAGTTTGAGGTATGAAAAGGTTCCACTTTATATCCTTTATCATCAGGTTCGCAAGTTGAGAACTAAAGTGATCACTTTAGTTAAAGTTCTATGGCGAAACTAGTTTGTTAAGGAAGATACATGGGAGGTTGAAGAGGATACAAAGGCTAAATACCCTCATCTATTCTTGCCTTCTAATAATAATATTGATGGTAAGGTTCCTTTTTCCTATCTTTGAGTTGATGTCCATTTCGAGTTTGAGTATTTGATGTGTATTCTTGAGTTCAACTAATGATTGATTGATTGTTTGAATATTGAGTATCTGAGTTCTTCATTTGCATTCGTGCCTTGAGTGAGTTTGTATCTTGGCCATTATTCGAGGATAAATAATCAAGGGGGAGATATTATGACACCCCCGAAGTCCTTAGCCTAAACAAATGTCAAAATGATCTAAAACTCTCACAAGGTAGGGACCACGAAACATATAATGGGTCGTATTCTTCCTCACGACCCATGGAGAAGGGGCATATACCGATTTGGAAGTTGAGGAAAAGTTTACGAGAGAAACCATGACTCGTGGTGAGCACCAAAGACCGTAGTCCCTTTCGTTGAGCTAACCCCCAAAGCTCCTAAGTTTGGGGGTGACCACGGGTGAAGCTCATGGACCATAGTGGCCTTCACGGCCCATGGTTGGTTCCTTGAAACCACCCCTCAACATGATCAAGGTCAAGGACCACGAGCTTCACTGTAATGTCCTTGAAAGTTATTTTTTAAAATTCTCAAGAAATTACCATTTCCTTCTCTCATTAGAGTCCACGAGTGTTATTTGGCCAGTTTGTGTAGTTGTTTTTGTTAAAGTTTTAATAGGTTGTGAATTCTTCAAGTTTGTGAGTTTTAAGATTTAAATTATTCTAAAAGTGATTTTCGGTACCATCCGAAGCTACGAGTCTTGAAATAGGTTTCTATTAGTTCCATCAGCTCCAAAATATAGAAATTGATTTAGGAGAGTTATCGAAATCAAACTTGGGGATTGATACATGGATTTGAGGTTCTAAGTTGGAAAGTTTGGTGTTAAATGAGGTAGGTTTGACTTTGGTCAACAATTCAAATTTAGAGACTCAAATTGAATTTTTGATGATTTTGTTGGATTTAGTGGGTGATTTCAGGCCTAGGAGCGGCTTCCTTATAATTTTTGGAGTTCCCGAACTCATTTTGGTCTTTGGAGGTTCAAAGTTAGTTTAGTTGCAAGATATCGAGTTCTGAGCTAAGGACACCTCAAATTTAAATTCTGATAGTTCCATTGATTCTGAACCGTCGAATGTAGTAGGAGTGCATATATAGTTTGTGTGTATGGGATTTTGAATGAGTCCTAAGGGTCCAATTAGAGTCATTTTGAATTGGGTCTCAGTTGATGTTTCTGAGTTCTGATGTAGCCTATAATGTTCTTCGTGATCGTGACCCGAGGTCACGTAATCACGATGTGTTGGTTCTTTTTACTTCATGGTCACAAGGAAGGGTCCGTGATTGTGATGCATAGCTTTCAGTGCTTTACGATCTCGAGAGTTAGTGTCTCACGATTGCGATAAACAAATTCGTCCTGAACAATAAAATATTGGGGTAAACCCCATTTTCACCATTTTTGGAGTTCTTGTGCTCAGTGGGGTGATTTTTGAGTGAGAATTTTGAGGAACAACACTGGGTAATTGATTTTCTAACTAAACCCCATGATTCCCATTTAATATATTATGATTTTAACATCCAATTTCTAGTTTTTGAACCCCAAATTCCTTGATTTTCCTTAAACCCGAAGTAGTGATTTTGAACTCGATTTTTGGTCAAATTTTGTGGGTTTTTCGGCCATGAGCTCCATTTTTCACATAGAACATGATTCAAAAGTCAATTTCAAGTTTTACCCTTCTTTGAAATAAATCAATTTTAGGATATTTTACCCTCAGTTTTAAATCCTTGCAATATGGGTGTCATTGAACTCCTTGTGATGTGTATGTTGCATTATTGATAGTGGGTTGTTATTTTGGGTGTTGAATTTGAGGATTGCTCATTCGGTAGGAGTTTTTGTGTGTGATTTCGACAATCGAAGTATGTTTGGCTATCCTTCTTTGGAACTGGGATGAGGTGATTAGTCAATTTTATGTTTTAGGCATTGGAATGGTGTTGTTATACAATTGAGGATTATTGATTATATTTATCATGCCCGTGTGGGGGCTTGATTATTACGGTGTTTCCTGTGTGGAGGCTTATTTGTATTGCATAGCCTGTACAAGGGCTTTATTTGCTATCTTATTGCTTTGAGAGCATGTGATTTATGATTTGCCTGTGAGAGAGGTTTGAGGATATTATTTGACTTGTGATACCCGCCTAAAGGGTTGAGTTGGGGGTTTTGAGCACACTTGATTACCGAAATAATTCTAAAAGGGGTGAACTTTTATTTTCAAATACATTTGTTTCCCATGCTTATATATTGAGGGTGTAAATCATGCTTAGGTTAAGTTTTGAGAACTTGAAACCTTATATTACATGTTGAGTTGAATATTTCCTTCATTCCATACATTTTTAATGCATTCATCCTCATTCATCATATAATGAAACATGGGAGGTTGAGAAACATAAAAATTCTTTTTGTGAAAAAAATGATACACTTTTCCAAAACCCTTGACCATGAGGAGGTGGCAAGGAGGATGAGATATTGATATTGTGATCCCTTGACCACTATGAGATGGCAAGGATGACGAGATATTATGATTGAGGTATATGTTCTGTGAGGCCCCCACGAGTCCTGCTTGGTAGCACAACGCAACAGGTGTATACGACAGGTTGTGCGATAGTCTTGATTTCACCATACCACTACATCATGGAATCATCTCATTGTATTGCATCTTAGATTATTTGCCTTATCTGATATTATGTGATATTGAATTGTCCTTATGTGTTTACGTTTTTTGCGTCCTTCGATATAAACTGGCGGCACCGATGCCAGAGTAGGACTTTTCTGCGTGCAGGTGGTGAAGTATTCCTTAGTTTATTGCTTAAGTTTGATTAATTCCTTATACTCAGTCAGTCCAACCTACTGAGTACATGTGGATTGTACTCACCCCTACTTCTGTGTCCCTTTTGATGCAGATTCTAGCCAGGGCATTCCGCGGGGTAGTTGATCTTCTAGCGTGACTCTATTCTTCCAGATTAGTGGTGAGATTATGGGATTTTGGATCGTCACTAGTCTATTCTTATTTTTTGGTCTGTAGTTCCTTTCAAGAGACTTATGTTTATTTTCGAACTCAAATGTTGTATTAGATGCTTTTATACTTATGACACCAGGTTTTGGGATTACTTCCTTATTATCTTCCTTTTTGTTTCAACTATGGGTAGAATCCCCTTGGGTGTCTTGCATGAGATTTTACTTTTAGGCTTACAGATCGAGATTGGGTTCGGGATGTGTGCCATTGTGACCTCAGTTTTTGGATCGTGGCATTCACCACGGTCAGTGGTGAGGTTCATGGACCATGATGGCCGTCCGTGAAGGTGCCCGAGCTAGTTTTTAATAAAGGGCATTCCTGTCTTTTTTCATCTTTTTCCAACTCACCCCTACACTTTTAGGGACCGAAAATTAGTCCTTTCACTTACCTTATATGGTTTTTTCTCATTCATACTTGTATCTTCTAGAGAGAAGCGATTGGAGAAAAGAAAGAAAGCTAGGGTTCAAGGTCTTCGAGCAAATCCCTTCGAGTTTCAATCATTCCTTCAGTTTTCCAGGTATGTAAGGCAATCAGAACATTGGACTAAGTTCATCCATGTGCTCTACATCTTTCTTTTTGAGTCGAATTGAGTCTCTATAGGAGTCTTGAGTGTTTCTCTGATTTGTGTTTCTTGAATAAATATGATTATAATGAGTCCTAAATTGTACCTAATTGGTCATGTCTGGACTGTGTTACTAAATTGAGAAATTGAGGTAAGTGTTCGTGTATTCATTCACATGAACCCTAATTGGAATTGCATTTAATATCTACTGCATTGATTGAGTTTGAAAGCAAGTCTTAAACGAAAGCATTCACGATTGTTGACTTGGAGTCCTGACGAGTCGTGAATGAGTCTTGAAAGGAGTGTCTAACTGAAAGAAGTGATGATTTAGATGATGATTGATTTGATTAGATTCCAAAGTGACTATATGGAATGATTTGTATAAACTGATCGATTTGAGTCTTATGAGCATATTGAGTCTTGGGAAGACTATTGAGCACCAATTTGGGTAACAGTATAGTTACAACTCAAATCCCATGAAATACATAGCCAGTGTAAGATGGAGGGTTAAGCTTTTTAAGTCCCAAAAGAATTGACTTTGATTGATTGCGAATCCAATGATAGTGATTCATCTTTTACGCTGGCAAAGTATTGGGAAGGTGTGGCAACGACACTGCTTCGTTGTACATCATCCGCTCATAGGTGATGGTCGTGGGTTAGAGAAACTCCCTATTAGGATATGATCTTGAATGATAGGATTGTTTGATTTAGATTGTAGATGACTGAGTCAATTTTGGAAAGTACTGTTAAATTCTAAATCGTGACATCTTTTGAGTTGAGTCCCTTGAGTCGATTGTTGAGATTGAGGTAAGTGTTGCTCACTGTTTCTCCTTCTTGCCTTTTTACATACTCGTACATTTGATGACCCCTTTTGGCCTGCATTATTTCATGATGTAGATACAGATGCTAGAGATCATCAATAGGCGCTCCGTTGAAGATCTATCTTCCTTTAATGACAGTGGTGAGACCTCTTTGCCTTCGGAGGAATCATGATTATTTAGTTTTATTTTGGTGTTTTCTTTGGGATAGACATGGACTTGTCATTGGAACCTTCTGGATAGTGATATAGGCTTCATAGACGGATAATGATGATGTTGAGTCATTGTTTTGGTTTCCAAACTATATCTTTGAATGGAAGTTGAGTTGAGATTGGTTTTAAATTGCATTATATCTTTTTTAAAATTGTTGAGTTGATTAGCCCATCGAAATGTCTTTTAAATTCATATTGCGTCTTCCGCTGAGTGCAAGAATGAATGTGTGATTGGACCAAGTGGTTCGCTTGTGGATCAGCAATGATCTTCTAGTGTCGGACATGCCTAGGGTACCCTCTCGAGGCGTGACGTGTCAATTTCAAACCTTTAGATATAGAATTTTTTGATATGGAGCACTTCCTCGAAATGTAAAATTAACTAGGAAAGTGGAGTAGTTAAATTTGTATTCTTGATTTTGATCGTTATGTGACAAGAATTATAGATAGTTGCGAAAGTTGTTTTTTGTTCCAAAAACATTGTACTCTGTCTAAGCTTGGATCTTTAAGATTTTTTTTTGTAAAATTGCTTTAATAAATAATACATTTTAATTACCAAAAAAGGGAGAATTTGAAAAATATATAATTGTTTTTTGAAAAAATAAATAGTAAAATATCTATTTATATCCTTATTATATTTAGTGTTCATGGATATCAAATCAAGTGAAACATTTGGTGATAATCACATGCCAAAATGATAACATTAAGTATTAAGTAATGAAATAACAAAAGTAAAAAAATAATGAAAAATTCAATAGTTCCAACAGAAACATATAGACATAAGACTATTTGAATGAAACTAGAAACATATTAAATTCTGCTAAAACAAAATAATCATAACAATATAACATGTCTTACCCACGTAATTGAGAGTAAAATACAGATAATGTGAGACAGTGAGAGCTATGTACACTTTAAATTAGTATAAAATAAAAATTACATAAACATATTATTGATGATAAATTTAACGATAAAAGAATTTCCAATAATCTAATGAAAGTTTAAAGAAAATTTCACTATTAAAATTAACTTTATTATATTAAAGGAGAGTAATAGACAAAATTGTTTTTAAAAAATCAAGTGACAATCATATGAAGTTAAAATTCAAAAAATTATTCAAAATGCAAAACGCAAGTAAATCTAAATGATATATCTTAGATCAATATTGAATAATGAAATAATTTCAAACAATAGAGTAAGAATACAAAAATATATTTAAATTTCTCACATGTTAAATGTTTAATATTCAAAATTTAACTCATACAGTGAAAATAGAAGAGAAGGAAAATTAGTTTCTCATTGCATGGAATATAAAAATAACAAATTATAAAAAATAGTAGACCTTAGCATAAAAATATAATAAAAAATATCTTTATTAATACTTTGGGGAAAATTTAAAATCATAATTTAATATTTCATATGAAAATAATAAGTAAAATGTAAAAACGATAAAAACTTATCGAATATCTTAGTGGAAAATGTACAAAAGAGATAAAGATAATAGCAAATGTTTTACTTTGAATTCGAGAAAAAACAAACACAATAAAGAGTGTCAATAATAATATTAAAATTATATTTAAATGATTAAAACACTAAATTAATAAAATATATTAAAATCAAGTAATATTTCTTTGTATATATATGAAAGAATATTAGGAGAAATGATAAGTTAATAAAAATATTTAATCGATAATGTTATAATATTAAGTAGTTAATAATGTAATAAACAAAATCAAAGTATGTAATATATGTTATTAAATGTTGATATGATTCGTTCTTCAATTTCATGAAGATTTAATTATATTGCGGTTAAGAAATTAGATAAAAATTGGCAATAAAATTTTAATAAGGCTGAAATCTGATATACTAAAATAAGTCATATTACAATATATATCCTTAACAATTATTTATATTATCCGCACATTACACGGGAAAATATACTAGTATAATTAAAACAAAAAGTCTATCATAGGATTATGCCAAGTGGCAGTGTCACGACTCAAACCTAAGGCCGAGACGTGGCACATCGAATGAGTTACCCGGAGGCGCCTCACCCAAGCCTTTTAGCGTTCGTTGAGCATTTCATCGGTAATGTTAAACAAAGCAGAAATAAGTGGGGTAATGGAAATAAGGGAGATAACATAGAATAAAGGTCATTCACAACATCAAACATCATCAAATATTCAAACAATACCTCTACATCCTTAGACTTGGCGGGCGGCTAAGGCATGTCCCTAGCTCACCCTCAATATTTAGTCAAAAGATACCGAAAATAACTCAATTATCTAAACATCATAATAAGCTAGAAAGGAATAAGATTGTTGTTCCCAGACCATTGGAACTCATCACTAATAGTAGCCTTCAACAAACAATCTAGCCACGGGAAGAAGAGTGTGGAGCAACGCCGGTTCCTACATGGTGATATCATGTAGGCAAATGTATGCATTAGTACTTTGAACGTACTAAGTATGAGAACATGCTAAAATGAAGGAAATCAAGTCATATAAAGGAACAATATGCATAAGTTAATGCGTGCATGAGAAACATCATAATAAAACCTCTAAATCATAAATTTGTGGAAAAGTGATCGTAACTGACATTTAAGACCATGCGAGCTATTACATGAAATCTAATGACTCCTGCATCGAGCTAGGACGATGACTCCTGCATCGAGGCAGGGGAGACTACCTTGCCGGGGTAGTACTCCATCAACTTTAAGCATTCTTCAACTTTAACTTTAGCGGCTAATCGTGGATCCATTAGCCTAAAAATAGACAACATGGGCCCCTATGGTGGAAAATACTTAATATAACATGATAATTTACTAAAGAACCCCTCCATTCGAGTCCCAATCTACATGCTAAATTTGTTTATAGGTCAAATCCCATGGAATAAGTTTAAACATCATCACCGCATAATATATAACTTTGACATAAAAACAAAAATATCATTCTGTTGAATAGCTCATTAAAATCTTTCATTTGATTCAATGCAAGAATTGTCCTTTCACATTGAAACCTTAGTTCGGCTAAGAAGCCATTTAATCAATCAATCATTTCATAAAGACACCCTTTACATAAGCATTTACTTCATATCATTCATTTGGAGTCAAACTTCATTTCAACTTTACTTAAATCATGAGGAAAACTAGGTGGGTTCTCTTCATAAAACCTTTAAATGCATTTTGAAGAATTATTGCATGCATGAGAGTCATGAAATGCATCAATTTAGAATATCTCAAACAACCCACTATTTATACTAAAAACCTCCTTCAAGCCTTCATCGAAGCACATTATTAAACCATTAAACTCATGCAATTGAGAGTCAAAATACATCAATATAGGTATATAATCTCCAAATATATCATAGTCTATGCATTTAAACTCATTATATTAAAGCCCTAAAGAATTTATCACAAGGAAGTTGGAATATCAAATTGAAAATTCATTTGGACTCTATGGTTGGAAGGACCCATGAATGAAAATCTTGCATACCTTGTACGAGACAAAACCCTAAAGAAAACATGAGGAAGAATGGTGACTTGAATGCCCTGAATTGAAAACCCTAGTCTAGCCTTGAGGTTCTTGAGAGAGTTTGGGAAGAGACAGTTTGAGAGTATTAACTCTTAAGTGTGAAGAATGAGGTCTTGGAAGGGTTTAGAGTCTTTAGATGGAAGAATTCAGCCTCCAAAACGATGCCATTTTGAATTAAAACCCAGGAAATAACTAAAGTGCACCATTAACAATCTGGTCGGAAAGGACTTCCCGAGGATCCTTCATGGTCTGTGGTACTCGCCACGGTCCATGGTGGGGTCCCTCGATGAGGGACTTAAAAAAACTCGAAAAAGGGCCTGCAAGGGTAGTCTCAAAAGTTTCACCATGGGACATCTTCACGATCCATGAAGATCACTATGGGCCGTGAAATATGGTCGTGGTGAATGTATGCAAGTGAACCTGCAGAGTGTCCACCACAAGGACTCACCACATTTCTTGGAGATTTTCATGACCCGTAATGGGCATCCGTGGACCCTGCCTTAAGAAAATTTCTGAGGGTCTTGGGGAAAGGTTCACCACGGAGGGCTTCATGGCCAGTGGTCCTCCATCATGGTTCATCGTCTACAGTCTGAGTCTCTGCTATGGTGGCTCACCACAATCCGTGGTCCTTACCATGGTTTGTGACATCTTCCGTGGTCGGCTTCAGGTGTCAATTTCTGCAACTTCTCTGAAAATTCATCCTTAATTCCTTGGTTTAAGAGCTTTCACATTTTCGAGGTCTTACAATAATTTTCCTTTGGAAATATTTGTCCTCTAATGAGAACCATTTACATAGAAGAGGACATGGAATGAGGACTAGCAACCTAACATATATAAATGACGTTCGAAATGCATCAAACATGAAACCTTTAAGCTTTTGCATAAAACATAACTTTAAAATTCAACTTCTTGAATATGCATGTATATGAAGACTTGAAAAACTGAAACATAAGAGATTTAAATACTTGAGCATGGAGGACATATTACCTTAGGCTTGAGTAGAATAAAAAAGATGAGGGTAATGTTTTATCATGTCCGCTTCCGCTTTTCATGTGGCACCTTCAACTTGTTGATTCCTCCAAAGGTCTTTAATGGATGCAACTTCTTTGTTCCTCAATCTCTTGACTTGCCGGTCCAAAATTTCAACTGAAATCTCTTCATAGGTCAAATTCTCTTCAACATTCACTATCTCCAAAGGCAATATAGAACTAAGATCTCCCACACATTTCCTCAACATAGACATATGAAACACCGGGTAAACCATGGCCATCTCCAAAGGTAATTCCAAATCATAAGCTACTTTACCAACCCACTTTAAAATTATATAAGGCCCCATATACCTAGGGCTCAATTTACCTTTCTTGCCAAACCTAACCACAGCCTTCATGGGTGAAACCTTCAAATACACCCAATCGTTCACTTTAAACTCAAGATCTCTTCTTCTAACATCGGAATAGGACTTCTGGCAACTTTGGGCCATCTTCAACCTCTCTCTAATGAATTTCACTTTCTCTAAAGCATCAAGTACCAAATCAGAACCTAACAAGGTCATCTCACCAACTTCGAACTAGCCAACTGGAGATCTACATCATCTCCCACACAAAGCCTCGAATGATGCCATCTTAATACTTGAGTGGTAGCTATTATTAACGGCAAACTCGATGAGCGGTAGGTAATCATCCCAATTTCCTTTGAACTCTAATACACAAGACCTTAACATATCTTCTAGTGTCTGAATGCGATGCGTAACTTCACCTTAGTACCAATGCGCTTTTAAAATGATCTCCAAAAGTGAGAGGTGAATTGGGTAACACGATCCAAAATAATGGATAACGTCATACCATGCAATCTTAACAACTCTTGAATATAAAACTTCGCATAATCCTTGGCACCATAGAAAGTCTTAATCGATAGAAAGTGAGCTGACTTAGTCATTCTATCAACAAATACCCATATCAAATTGTGACGTTTCCACGTATGAGGCAAACCCACTATGAAATCTATATTCATATCTTCCCATTTCGAAGTAGGTATTTCGATATCTTGTGCTAGACCACCCGGCCTTTGATATTTGGCCTTCATTTGTTAAAAATTCAGACATTCAGACACAAACCTTGCGATGTCCTTCTTCATACCACCCCACCAGTAGAACTCCATTAAGTCTCGGTACATTTTTGTTGAATCGGGAAGAATGGAGTATGAAGAATTAGGAGCCTCTATCAAGATCAAATTCCTTAGGCCACCAACATCCGAAACACATAACCGACCTTGGTAGTATAGCACCCTATCTCCCCCTTGAGAAAAGACTTCTACCTTATTTTCCTTCACTAACTTTTTTAACTCAACAAGTGTCGGGTCAACGTCTTGTTTTGACTTGACATTACCTCCAAAAAGGATTCAAACCCATTTTAGACGTCCATACCACCATCATTTGTACCACACAACATCACCCCTAGTCTAGCCAACCAGTGAACATTTTTCACCAACTCCCTCTTACCTTAATCAACATAGGCCACACTCCACATATACACTCTATTAAATGCATTGGCAACTATATTGTCTTTAACCGGATGATAGTGCACACTCATGTCATAGTCCTTGAGGAGTTCCAGCCACCTCTTTTATCTTAGATTAAGGTTCTTTTGGGTGAACACATATTAAAGACTTTTATGATCGGTAAACACATACACATGTACCCCTTAGAGATAATGCCACCAAATCTTCAAAGTAAAAACAATGGTTGCAACTCAAGATCATGGGTAGGGTAGTTACGTTCATGCACCTTCAACTTCCTAGAAGCATAGGCTATGACCTTTTCGTTTTGCATCAAGACACAACCAAACCAATCTTCGAAGCATCACAATAAACCATAAAGCATTCTAATCCTTTTGGTAGAGTTAGAATAGCAGTGGAGGTAAGTTGATCCTTTAATGTTTGGAAAATCATTTTCACACTCATCCGTCCATTTGAATTTTGCTTTATTTTGGGTCAATTTCGTCATAGGGGATGAGATGAAAGAAAACCCTTCCACGAACCTTTTATAATACCCGGCTAGACCCAAGAAGCTCCTAATGTCCGAAGGAGACAATGGTCTAGGAAAATTCTTGGCCACATCCATTTTCTTAAGATCAACCTTAATCCCCTCGCCAGACACTATATAACCAAGAAAGGCAACCTCTTTCAACCAAAACTCACACTTGCTAAATTTTGCAAATAATTGCCTATCCCTCAATGTTTGGAGACAACCCTCAAATGATATTTATATTCTTCCTCACTCCGAGAGTAGATCAAAACATCATCAATAAAGACCACAACAAAAGTATCAAGGTAGGGGTTGAACACCCTATTCATTAGGTCCATGAACACTCGGGCGCATTTTTCAACCAAAAACTCATCACTACAAACTCAAAGTGCCCATACCTTATTCAAAAGCCATCTTGAGAATATCACACTCCCTCACCCTTAGTTAGTGATAGAAGGACCAAAGGTCGATCTTGGAAAAGTGGCTTGCCCCTTGTAACTGATCAAACAAGTCATTTATTTTAGGGATCTGGTATTTGTTCTTAATGGTCACCTTGTTCAATTGTCGATAGTCTATACACATTTGGAGCTACCCATCCTTGTTTCTTACAAATAGAACGAAAGCACCCCACGATGAAATACTTAGCCTTATGAACTCTTTTTCTAACAAATCATTCAGTTGTTCCTTCAACTCCTTCCGAGTCCATCTAGTAAGGTGGAATAGAGATATGTTGGGTATCGAGAGGAGATCGATACCAAAATCAACTTTCCTTTTGGGAGGGACACCAAAAAGGTCATCGGGAAAGACATGAGGAAACTCATTGACTACAGGGACTGAATCAAAAGGAGGATTTTCAGAGTCGACATCCCTAACCATCACTATGTGGTAAATATACCCCTTAAAAATCAATTTTTTTGTTCTTAAGACAAGAGATGAACTTACCTTTCACCACCGAATTACGACCCTCCTTTTCAAGTATGGACTCATTCGGAAATTAGACCTTGACTCGATGAGTCCTACAATCTATAAAAGCATAAGATTTATGTAACCAATACATCCCAAGTATAACATCAAAATCCACCATTTAAATCTCTATTAAATCACAAGAGACAACTTTATGTATGATGGACACGGGACAACCCTTATAGACTTTTCTAGCCACAATCGGCTCACCCACGAGGGCAAAGACTAGATAAGGCTCTACTAATATTTTGGGAAAGATACCAAACCTCTTAACTAAGAATGGGGTAACAAATTAAAAGTTTGCACCCGGGTCCAACAACACATATACATCAAAAGTAAAGTCCTTTAAAATACTGATAACAACATTTGAGGTTTTCTCAACCTCTTGCCTCCCATGCAACACATAGAAATGGTTGGTGCGTTGTCCACCTACTTGAGCTTGTTGTCCATGAGAAACTTGGCCTTGAGGACTACCACCTACACTACCACTACAATCCCAAGCATGGTGACTCCATTTACCGCATTTGAAGCACGCATTTGAGCCCGCCAAAAACTCCTCTTTATGGGTCCTCCCACACCTTTTAGATAGGGGAAAAGCTTGGGTACCAGCGCTATCTCTTGGAACCATTAGGTTGAGACCTTTTTTCTTATTGAACTTGGGAGGAGGAGTATTAATGGAACCTTGTCCCATAAACTGTTGCCCACCTTTGCCTTTGCCATTGCTACCATAATCGGACCTTTGATGGTTGAATCCTCCACCATCTACTCTATCTTTCTTGAACCCCCAATACCTCTCCGTCAACTTCTCTTCTTCGATTTATTCAGCATAAATCATTAACCGGGAAATGTCCATTTCCTTAACCAATATAGCCGTCTTGCACTCCTTAGACATCAAGCTTGAGAATCCAAAATAAAATTTCTCATTCTAGCACGGGGGTCGGAGACCATGAAGGGAGCATACTTTGACAATTTTGTGAATTTGAGAGCATTCTCCCTCACACTCATACTCTCTTGATGAAGGTTGACGAACTCTTGGTTTTTGGCCTCCCTGAACTCTAATGGAAAGAAGCTCTCTAGGAAAGCACCTTTGAAGTCTTCCCATCCTATTGGCTCTATCACTTCATCCCTCTCCACAACCCATTACTCATACCACACTCGAGCTACACCTTTGAGTTGATATACCACTATCTCAGCCTTCTCTTTTGGTGGCACACCCATGATGGCCATAATTTGGTACACCTCATCGATAAACTCCATAGGATCCTCATCTAGTTTA
The DNA here is from genome assembly GCF_947179165.1 of Solanum dulcamara. NCBI lineage: Eukaryota > Viridiplantae > Streptophyta > Magnoliopsida > Solanales > Solanaceae > Solanum > Solanum dulcamara. The sequence continues at coordinate 55,711,191 of NC_077237.1, read as the reverse complement.
GAACCATTGAACTCTAATGGATTCATCGTTTGAAAATCCCAAATCCTAGAGGCCAAATTTTGTATTTGAGGAGGAGGTACACCTTGATGCCCTTGGTTGGCTACGGCTTGAGCCAATAATGTAATGACCTTGAAAAACTCATCATGGGTTACCCATTCCTCATGATATGGGACATCGGGAACTGGAGGAGCTTGGTCCTCATCATCAACCCATGCTCTTGTAGGTGCCCTTCCATGAGGAATTATCTAGAGAACATAAAACCGGTCGTTAGTTAGAGGAAAACATAGGACACTCTAGGGCACGACATAAATTGAAAGAGGTGAAGACTTTTCTAAATGTCTCGTAGTCTCCTATTCATAATTCAGGCATACTTCACAACTATGAAAAAGACCCTATTTGACACAGTATGTTGGACTCCGATGACCATTTCAATACCTTGTGCTATGATACCAAGTTTTTCATGGCCCAAACTTAGGTCCTAGATGTAACACAGCGAAGGAAGTACCCGAAGGTACCTCATCCAAGCCTCTTAGCGTTCATTAAGTATTTCATCAGTAATGATTAAAAAAGCAGAAATAAATTGGATAATAGGACTAAGGGAGATAACATAGAATAAAGGTCATTCACAACATCAGACATCTTTAACTTGTCCAACAGTACCTCTAAATCCTTAGACTTGGAGGGCGGCTAAGATATATCCCTAGCTCACCCTCAAGATTTAGTAAAAATATATCGAAGACAACTCAATTGTCTAAATATCATAATAACCTAGAAAGGAATAAGAGTGTTGTTCCCATACCATGGGAATTCACCACTAGTAGTAGCCTTCAATGAACAATCTAGCCATAGAGAGGAGAGTGTGGAGCAATGACGGTTCTTACATGGTGATATAATGTAGGCTAAAGTATATGTTAGTACTTTGAATGTACTAAGTATGAGAGCATGCTAAATTAAAGGACATCAAGTCATATATAGGAACAATATGCATAAGTTAATGCGTATATGAGAAACATCATAATAAAACCTTTAAACCATAAATTTGTGGGAAAGTGATCGTAACCGACATTTAAGACCATGAGAGCTATTACATAGAATCCAATGACTCCTGCATCGAGGCAGGCCGATGACTCCTGCATCGAGATAGGAGAGACTACCTCATTGGGATAGTATTCCATCAACTTTAAGCATTCATCAAATGTAACTTTAACACCTAATCGTGGATCTATTAGACTAAAAATAGCTGACATGGGCCCCTATGGTGTAACATAGTTAATATAACATGATACTTTACTTAAAAATCCCTTCGATCGAGTCTCCATCTACATGTTATATTCAGTGCTAGGTCAAATCCCACGGAATACGTTTAAACATCATCATAGCATAATATATAACTTTGACATAAAAACAAAAATATCATTCTATGGAATAGCTCATTAAAATCTTTCATTTGATTCAATGCAAGAATTTTCCTTTCACATTGAAACCTTAGTTCGTCTAAGAAACCCTTTAATCAATCAATCATTTCGTAAAGACACCATTTACGTAAGCATTTACTTCATATCATTCATTTGGAGTCAAACTTCATTCCAACTTTACTTAAATTATGAGGAAAACTAGGTGGGTTCTCTTCATAAAACCTTTAAATGCATTTTGAAGAATTATTTCATGCATGAGAGTAATGAAGTGCGTCAATTTAGAATATCTCAAACAACCCACAAGTTATACTCAAAACCTCCTTCGAGCCTTCACAGAGGTACATTATTAAACCATTCAACTCATGCAATTGAGAGTCAAAATACATCAATATAAGTATATAAAATCCAAATATATCATAGTCTATGCATTTAAACTTATTATATAAAATCCCATAAGAATTCATCACAAGGAAGTTGAAATATCAAATTGGAAATTCATTTGGACTCCATGGATGGAAGGACCAATGGATGAAAAGCCCACATACCTTGTAGGAGACAAAACCCAAAAGAAAACTTGAGGAAGAATGATGACTTGAATGGCTTGAATTGAAAACCCTAGTCTTGCATTGAGGTTCTTGAGAGAGTTTGGAAAACTACAATTTGAGAGTCTTAAGTCTTAAGTATGAAGAATGGGGTCTTGGAAGGGATTAAGGTCTTTAGATGAAAGAATTCAACCTCCAAAATGACACCATTTTGAATTAAAATGTAGGAAATGACTAAAATGTCCCTTTAAGAATCGGGCTGGAAAGGACTTCACAGGGACCTTTCACGGTCCGTGGTGGGGTTCCGCGATGAGGGACTTAGAAAAACTCGGAAAAGGGCCTGCAGGGGTAGTCTCTGAAGTTTCACCATGGTACATCTTCACGGTCCGTAAAAATCACTACGGATCGTGAAATGTGGCATTTGATAGGTTCCATGGAGATTTCCACGACATGTGGTGGGAATCTGTGGACCCTGGCTAAAGAAAATTCCTAAGGGTCCTAGGGAAAGGCTTATCACGGAGGGCTTCACGGCCCATGGTTCTCACCACGGTCCGTGGTCCTCCATCGTGGTTCGTCCTCTGTCCGTGGTCCTTACTACGGTCTATGATGACTTCTATGGTCGGATTCAGGTGCTAGTTTCTACAACTTCTCTGAAAATTCATCCCTCGTTCCTTGGTTTAGGACCTTTCACATTTCTGGAGTCTTACAGGCAGTGTAGGATAAAGACATGTGATAGTTTTAGGATAAATTATTTATGTTAGGTAATTGTTAGTTATTAATTATCCTAAATTTTTATAGCTTGTAAAAAATTTAATTACTGATAGTTATTATTATTTTTATATATTTTTTTTAAAAAATTGAAATTCTGACAGTAAATCATTCTAATGGTTATCCTTATCTTTAACAAAATAATATCTCGATGCATCATTTATAACTAAACCTAATAAGAAAAAAGATTTAAAAAAATTCTTTAACTACCTACATCTAACCATGGAAAGAAATGAAAAAGAAAAGAAAAATAGCCTAACCTAAACATTAACTAGGGGTGGGCATAAAATACCAAAAATCGAATTATCAAACCGAACTGGCTATTTCGGTATTTCGATATTCGGTATTCGATAATTTGGTTCAGTTCTTGATACTAAAATTTAAAATTTCGGTATTTCAGTTTCGGTATTCAGTATTTATAATTATACCATTTGATATTCGGTATTTGCCGAATACCGAAATTAAATCTGTTGGGCCGCCTAAAAGACTCCTTTTAAATATAAAGGGCTATAGTCCCATTGTTATAATTTAAGTCCAGCCCAATTGTCTTTAATTATCTAACCCTAACACACTAACACGTAACTTAAGAGTTAAGACCTCATCACCTCAATACTTCAGTTCTGAGTTCTGATTTCTGAGTTCTGCTTCACGCCTTCACCTTCACCGCTTCACGCCACCTTCACCTTCACCGCTTTACTTGAAGGTAAGTTCTCTTTTCTTCTTCTCTTCCTTTTCCTCTTCCGGTCTTCCTTCTTCTCTTCTCCTCTTTTTTAATAGTCTTACCAAATGAATGATTGTTGCGAATTTTTGAAACTTTCTATTTTGAATCCAATTCATTAAGAAGTTCCTAGATGCAGAATGCTCTTGCCTCAAATAGATATTTAGTTGTTAAAAGGGTTGAGATCTGATTTTGGCGCACTCATCTATTTTGAAAGGTAAATGTAGGGATTAAACTGAATTCACATACAAACTGGAAGACTTAAACTTCAATTCTTTCATTTATTCATTTGTAACAGTGCCAGTCAGTGTCATTGGTGTCCACATTCTGTCTCTATTTTCCCCCCAAATAATACACGTACCCTAAATTCCATTTCAAATAGATTATGAAGTTTTTATTCTTTTTTGAGTTTAGTTGAAAAAATGGACAAATATATCTATATGAAGAAGAAGACAAACCACAACTCTATAGTTTGAAGGAGCACCACGATTTGCTTTATCTCCAAAGTTGTGATTCAATCAAATTTTGCACATTAATCCAATCTTACCAACTATTCAATGGCAGTGGTTTCACCTTGGAATATATGTCTTCACACTTGGCCACATATATAATTTATTATATATAATTATCCTCTTTTGCCTTACAACCAATAAAAAATAAATTATACTTCTCACTCAGCAAAATACCACACTGGCTTGTGTGTTCTAAACCAAGACTCACACAACACTTGCCTCCTAACCATAAGTCATCACATCCCTCTTTCTAATAACTACTCTTAATTTTTGTATATGGGAATATAAATTTTTTATTTTATTTTGTGATTCTACATATTATTTGTGTATTTCGAATGATTATTAATTTATGTATTATAATATTTGTAATATCTTCTATGTTTAGATGGAAGATGAAACAAGTCAAACAACCAATGTCAGTGGAAGCGCACCTCTGGCTTTTACTGAGTTTCTTGATTCAACACCAAAAGTTGAACAACATTCAGTGACTGTGAAGAGGAAAGCTGTAGAATCAAGATCTGTTGCTTGGACGCATTATGATAAGCTCATAGAAGATGGAATTAATAAAGCAAAGTGCAAGCATTGTGGTAAAGTTCTCTTAGCTGATTCAACTAAAAATGGAATAAGTGGACTGAATAAATATTTGAAAACTTATCCTAAAAATCCAAATAAGGTTAACACTTTCAATTCCAAGTACAAACAATCAAATTTAAACTTTCCATTAGAAGGTGAAATGCGTGATGGAGCAATTTGGACTTTTGATCAAGAGGCATCTCGGAGGGCTTTAGTTGAGATGTTAATCCTTGATGAGCTTCCTTTTCATTTTGTTGAAAAGGAAGATTTTAAGAAGTTTATGAAAAAAACCCAACCTTTATTTTGAGTTTCCTCCCATAGAACAGTGACTAGGGATTGTTATGTAGTTTTTGGTGAAGAGAGACAAAAGTTTATGAAGTATTTGAAAGAAACATCACGGACAGTTTGTCTAACCACAGACACATGGACTTCTATACAGAGAATAAATTATATGTGTTTGACAATACACTTTATTGATAGTGATTGGCTCTTGCATAAATGAATTTTAAACTTTCAGGTTGTTACTAGTCATTAGGGTGACGAAATTGCCCGTTGTATTAGTAAGTGTTTGCTTGATTGGAAATTGGAGAAAATAATCACTATAACTGTAGATAATGCTTCTTCTAATGATGTCATGGTGAAAGAGTTATACAAACAAATGGTTAATTGGGGATCTAACATGAAATATGGTAACCATCTTCACGTGAGATGTATGGCTCATATTTTGAATTTTATTGTGCAGGATGGCATGAAAGAAGTTGGTCCATCGATCAAACGTGTTAGGCAAATGGTGAAATATGTTAGACAATCTCTCGAAAGAATTAGAAAATTTGCGGAATATTGTGAACTAAAAAATATAGATAGTAAGAAGTCATTATCTTTAGATGTTTCAACCCGGTGGAATTCGACCTACTTGATGTTGGATGCCGCATAACATTTTGAGAGTGCATTTGATAGGTTTGATCTTGAAGATGGTGGATTGTCAACTTATCTTGCTAATCATGTTTGTGAAGATGGAAGTGTTGCAGGTGTACTTAAAAGTGATGATTGGCAAAATGTGAGAAATATGGTAATGTTTCTTAAAAGATTTTATGATCTAACTGAGAAGGTTTCAGGTTCACTCTACGTCACTTCTAATAGTCACTTTGAAGATATAGTTGAGCTTCACAATCATTTAAGAGAGTGTATGAAAGACAATGATCCTTCTTTGGCAAAAATGAAAGAAAAGTTTGTCAAATATTGGGGTGCTCCTGAAAAAATAAATAAAGTGCTTTTAATTGCCTTTATCTTAGATCCTCATAACAAACATGAGTATGTTGGCGACGCACTTGAGGATATGTTTGGATATAAAAAGGGGAGTGAAATAAAAGATGAAATGGTGACTTACATGAAATCTATGTTTGAAGAGTATGTAGAAAAATTCTCTAATGCATCTCGACGCTCATCTTCTCTCTATGATTTATCGGGTCAAACATCGGATTCATCTATCTCTAACACTATCACAAAATCAACAAAAGTGAGAAATATGATCCAAATGAAGAGGAACAAACAAGATGGTACAGATTTGGGTGGTAAATCGGAGTTGGAAAAGTATCTTAGTGAAGAACTAGAGCCAAATGATGATGACGACAATTTTGATATCTTGTCGTGGTGAAAAGCTCATTCTTCTAGATATAAAATTCTTTTCGAGATGGCTCATGATGTGTTGAAAATTCCAATTTTTAGTGTGGCATCGGAATGTGCCTTTAGCACCGGGGGCCGTATTCTTGATTCATTTAGGAGTTCTTTGACTCCAAAATTGATGCAAGCTGTTATTTGTCTTCAAGATTGGTGTCGAAATGAGCCTTATCCCATAAATGTTGAAGAAGATTTTAATGATATTATGAAATTTGAACTTGGTATGTTTTTCAGTTTTTGTATTTTATTTTTATATTTTTTTACTTAGTTTAATTGTTGACACATTTTAATTTCTTTTTAGCTATGGATGATATTGACTGCGCTGTTCAAGTTGAAAAATAGTGAAAGCAAATTTTGGATCAATTATGGATGTTTTGAAGAGCTATTTGTTGAGCACAAATTCCAAGCTATGATGTATTGATGTGTTCTCAGTTCAAACTGTTATTTGATGGTTCCTCTATAACAAAAACAATTGTTAAACATGCCTGCATTTAAATTGCTCTGCTTCTACTTTTTCAGATTTTCAATTGTCCTCTGCCTGTGAATTTTATCAACATCTGCTCTGCTTCTTGTGCACCAGAGAAGGAAGCAACTTTTTCCTTGTGGCAATGTGGTGAAAGTATTCCTAGAAGTAATGAGATCAATGGTAAAAAATATGACCTACTTGCTAAGCTGAGTGCTATCCTTCAAAATCAAAGAAATGTTCAGTACTACTGCCAAGGCCCCCCTGAGCAAGTATTCTAGATAGCCTTGCTTTCATTAATCTGTGTGGACATCCTGCATTATCATTCTAGTGAGAGCTGCAGGACTTCTGCTGTTAGATTGGAAGATTCGCTGGTTCCTTTCTTGCCATATGTATTATACTTCTGCTGCTAGTGCCATCCTTTCTTGCTTCAGGAACGCTTCCAAACTTAAAATGTCCCACATGTATGTTTTCTTTTCTTTTAGTATTTCCTTTTTTGTGAAGGTGATAAAAGATATTTTCATTTATACTGCAAGATAATAAAGTCCTGTTTATCCTCACTTTTTCTTCTCTCTCAAACTTTCAAAGGAGAAATACCAGCAGATGGAGTTATCATAAGACAAGAAATCAGAAATGTAAATTGAAACGTGTAGAAAAAATGTGTTTGAAAGAACTAATGGGAGTGTTATTGTTATAAATGAGAACATTGCCAGCATGGAAAATTTAGCCAGTATAATACAGACAGTCAATCTTGTCTTTTTCTTTTTATCATTGAGGTTTTTGATTTCTTTAGATATTGTTATTTTCTCTCTGCTCGATCATCTTTCCTGCAACTAACTTGTGATTCCATGAATGACAGAAATTACTTGGTCAAGTAACTTGTGATTCACATCAAGCTGCAGCTTCAAAGTGATGTTGCAGGTACCTGCACAGGAGATGCATACAGAAAGAAACTATACTAGTGTAGGAAAGCAACAAAAAAATGAAGGTAGCAACTTTAAATCTTTAATTTTAGCTTGGTTGTTAGAACTTGTACCTAAAGGGACAACAAAGGCAAAGATGAGATCACTATGAGCATTTCTAAGAAGGCAGCAACATTGTGTAGTTTGTTATTAAAAATCTTCACATCTTTTATTGTTGCTATTGTGAATATGATGTACTAACATATTCCGTGTGGACTTCGACTTCAATATGGTATTACCGAATACCGTACCGAACCGAATTTTAATTTATCGATTACCGAATTATCGAACCGAAGTTTGAAAGTTCGGTATTTGGTATATACTTTGAATTACCGATTACCGAATTATCAAACTCAAATTTAAAAAATACCAAACCGAATACCGAACGTCCAGCCGTAACATTAACTACCCCATCCCACGTCCCAAATCCTACAAACTGCACATATTCCTTATTTCCCATTTTCCTGCACATACAAATGCTGATCTCCGTATAATGCGTGAACCAAACAAATGACCTTTTCAAAGAATAAATAAATCGCAGAAAATGTCTGATGAATTTCAAACAGAGCAAGTGAAATCTACAGTTAAATTCAGAGGGATAAAGTTCTTCATCAATTCTTTGTATTGTTGATATATAACGGATGGAGGCAAGTATTCATCATAAATACTATAGAACTCTTCATAGTTACAGTAATTCTTCCATTTCGGCTTTAGCAAGTTAGTTTATCTTTTAGAGTTTGTCCAAGATTTAATTTTTATGATTTATTTTCATAATTTTTACTAATGGGTTCAGTGTAGGTTTTGTTTTTTTTCAGAAATTCTGAAGGTTTCGAGTTTATGTTTGGGTAATTTAGCTTCTGGATTTCTTCCATTTCGAGTTGAGCAAATTAGTTTTTTTTTTCCGTAGTTTGTTCAAGATTCACTTTTTACGAGGTATTTTTTAAATTTATGCTAATTGATTGAGTGTTTCTATTGTTTTTTATTTAGGCATTTTAAAGAAAGATGTTAGAGAGAACTCATCACCAGTGTACGTGATCTGATTTTTGTATTTTTTTTTCTACTGTTGCTTTGATGATTCCTTCTGTTTCTACCTTTTAGATTTTTAGCTTTTACTGCTTTTTCTATTACTGATTTTTGCTGTTTCAAACTCTTCTTTGAAATTTTTTGACAATAAACTTCAAAGTCTTTAACTTTTGAAATTAGCAATTGTGGCATTCTAATTAAACAGGATATCCTTTAAAATATTAACTTGAACCAGTTACTTAATATTCTAAATTTCCTGTTCCAGTACTGTTGTGAAATTCATTCACTCCTTGGCCAATTCAATTGAATTTTCAACATTGAGGTAAGTTACATAATTGATCTTCTCTAAGTTCGTTGAACTGCCAATTCTTTCTTATAATTTCTTTTCATGATTTATGTAATATTCAATGTATAATAAGGACATCATTTAGCATTTTGATATAAAACGTTTCGATTTTGATTATATGATATCAATTGTTTGTGCTCATGGAACAATAATTCTATTATAGCTATCAATTGAATTTGAATTTGAATATCCAGGAGTTTTATTTAGTGTCGTAGGTAAAAACATTGATTAGTGTTTTAAACTTTTTTAATAATCTTTTAGGCAAGTAAAATTTATGCCTTCGGTGATTTTTGATTCACATTGCTAACTGATAATTTATTTTTGCAATTTAATCTGTCCACGGAGAAAATTAGAACTATTTTCACATTCAAAAATTTTCAAGGCAAATAATTTCTGTCACGATCTAAGCCTAGGACCAAAACATGACACGATGAATGAGGAACCTGGAGGTACAACACCCAAGAATGACAAAGAACAATAGGTGGAAATAAAAAGGGAAAACGGGACTAAGGGAAACATTCAACAAGAACCATAATGGTCAAACTTCCCTTGCATATGTCAAACAATACCTCTAAATCATAGACTTGGCGGGGTCTAAGACTTGTCCTTAGCTCACCCTCAATCGAAATAAAAATAAGTACTTGAAATACATCCAAAAGTTTTCACATAACATAAGCTAGAAAGGAAAGGGATATATTTCCCGAAACATGCAAACTCACCGAAATGGTAGCCTTCAATGAACACAACTAGCCACGTGGAGGTGAATGTGGAGCGATGTCGGTCCCTACATGGTGATATCATGTAGGCAAAATAGAATGTATTAGGACTTTGAATGTACAAAGTATGTATGCATGCAATATACAATGCAAAACGTCATAGCATTATAAGATATGATACATGAATAGATGCATACATGAGACATCAAGTAAATAACATCGGAAACATTCATTTGTGGGAACATGACTACAACCGACATTTAAGACCATGCGAGCTATTACATGAAATCCAACGTAACCCCCGCATTAGAAGAGGGGAGACTATTTGCCAAGGTAGAACCCCGTTAAATTTATTCATTCTTTAACTTTAACTTTAGATGGCTATACGTGGATCCACTAGCCTAAGCCTACAATGGCTCCTTGTTGGCACATAGTTAATGAGACAAGGGGTTTCTACTAGGATTCCTTTACCGAATCCTACCTCAATGCCCCATTTGGTGCTAAGTCAATTCCACAGAATAGTTTAATACTTCAAAGTAATCATAGCATATAGCTTGACAACTAAAACCATCACATTCAGTAGAATAGCTCATTAAAACCTTTATTGATTCAAATATACAAGAATGGTCTTTATCGCATAAATAATCGTTCATTCATATCATTTCATCATCCTTTCATTTTATAAGACTCCCTTTTCATCACAGACATTGATTTCATAAACATTCATTTGGAATCAAAGCTTTCAAGTCAAATTTTATTGAAATCATAGTAAAACTAGGTGGGTTCTATTCATTTCTCAACTTTCAAATCATCAAATCAATGCTAGCATGCATGAGAGTAATGGAATGCATCGATTAAAACATACTCGAAACAACCCACCGATTCACTGTAAAATCCTTTCATGCCTTCATATAGGGGCCTTTTGATAAATCAATAATTCAATGCACTTAAGAGTCAATATAAGTTAAGATAGGTAAATAAACTTCAAATACCCAATAATTTATGCATTTGAAATCATGATATAAAAATACATAAAATTTCATACTTGAATTAAATAGAAGATTTTGAGAATCCATTTGGTCTTCATGGATGAAAGTATCCATGAATCAATATTCACATACCTTGGGGAATAAAGTTGTAATGCAACACTTGGAGAATGGAGACTTGAAGACCTTGGGGATGAACCCTAGCTTGGTGAAACCCTTGGGAGAAACTTTGACAGGAAAGGATTTTGTGCGGGGGAATTAATGTGAGGAATGAGGGGCTTTGAAAGGCTTAGGGTCCTTAGAGGGTAAATTCTATCCCCAAAATGACCTCACTTTAATGCTAAAATATAAAAAAAAACCAAAACACCCCTATCGAAAATAGAGTAGAACTGACCCTACGACTAGTAGGATTTTCTATGAGTGGTAGAGAGGACTCATCTTGTAGGGTCTGGGAAAGACCCTGAGGACTGACCATCAAAAGTCTCTCTACGACTTGTCTCTACGTGTCGTAGACTTGGTGAGTCATTTCTACAACTCGTCTAAACTTTTATGAGTTGTAACATGGACTCATAGACCCACTTCTTCCCTTGGAAAACTTGACATCCTCAACCTCAGTCATACGAGTCAGTCCTACGACTTGTAGACTGAGTTGTAGGACTTAGATCCAGCCTAAATTTCCAGAGTTTTCCTTCAATTTGACTTTTCAACTTATGGGGTCTTTTAATATCTCATCCTTGAGAATATTTATCCTCGAATAAGATTTAACTAGCATAGAAAGGACATGAAACGAGGACTAGCAACCCAACATGAATACAATGAACCTTGAGTACATACATTCTCTCTTGGAACCATCGGACTTGGAACCTTGTCCTTGTTGAACCTTGGAGAAAGAGTATTGGGGGAACCTTGCCCTACAAATCGTTGCCCACCTTTCCCCTTTCCACTACCACCATAACCGGTCCTTTGAGGATTGAACCGTCCACCATCAACTCTAGCCTTCTTGAACCCTTTTGACCTTTCCTTCAACTTCTCTTCCTCAATTTGTTCTGCATATGCCATGAGTCGGGAGATGTCCATCTCTTTGACCAACATGGTTGTCTTATATTTCTAGGACACCAAACTAGATATACCAGAGATGAACTTACTCATCCTTGCCCTTGGATCGGAGACCATAAAATAAGCACACTTAGAAAATTTTGGTGAATTTGAGGGCATACTCCCTCACACTCATGCTCCGTTGGTGAAGGTTGATGAAGTCTTGGATCTTTGCCTCTCTTAGTTCCAATGGAAAGAAATAATCTAGGAAGGCACCCTTGAACTCTTCCCATTCTATTCGTCCCATGTCTTCATCCCTCTCAACGACCTATTGCTCATACCAAATCTTTGCTACTCCCTTGAGTTGATAGGCCACTAAATCAACCTTTTCATTTGGAGGCACTCCCATGATAGCCACAATCCTATAGACCTTCTCAATAAACTCCATAGGGTCCTCATCTACCTTTGAACTATCGAACTCGAGCGGATTCATCCTCTTGAAGTCCAAAATCCTAAAAGCCAGAGTAGGCACTTGAGGAGAAGGAACAATACCTTGGTTAGTTTGGTTGGCTACGACATAGGCCAATAAAGTAGTGATGTTGTGGAACTTCGCATGTGCAACTCCTTTCTCATGGTGTGGAGCCTCGAGAACCGGAGAAGTTTGATCTTTATCTTCAACCCTTGCTCTAGTGGAGGTACTCTCCTTGGAGGCATGATCTAGAGGACATAAAACGATGGGTTAGTTAGAGGAAATCTTAAGACAACTCAAGGGCAGAAAATGAAATATGAAAGAAAGGGAAATTTTCCAAAACATCTTATAATCTCCTATTCATAATTGTGGCGTGCTTTACAACCATCAATAAGACCCTATTTGATGTGATATATTGGATTGCGAGGACCATTCAAAACCTCAAGCTCTGATACCAAGTTTTTCAAGACCCAAGTCTAGGGCCTAGACATGACATGGCGAATGAAGAACCCAGAGGTACCTCACCTAAGCCTCTTAGCATTCACTAAGCCTTCATAAGTAATGACAAAGAATAATAGGTAGAAATAAAAAGGAAAAATAGGACTAAGGAAAACATTCAACAAGAACCATAATGGTCAAACTTCACTTGCATATGACAAACAATACCTCTAAATCATAGACTTGGCGAGGGCTAAGACATGCCTCTAGTTTACCATCAATTGAAATAGAAATAAGAACTATGAAATGTATCCAAAAGTTTTCACATAACATAGACTAGAAAGGAAAGGGATATTATTCCTAAAACATGGAAACTCACCAAAATGGTAGCCTTCAACGAATTCAACTACCACATGGAGGCGAATGTGGAGCGACACCGGTCCCTACATGGTGATATCATATAAGGAAAAGAGTATGCGTTAATACTTTGAATGTACTACATATATAGGTATGCAATATACAATGCAAAATGTCATAAAATTATAAGATATGATACATGAATAGGTGCATGCATGAGACATCAAGTAAATAACATCGAAAATATTCATTTGTGGGAAGATGACTGCAACCAACATTTAAGACCATGCAAGCTATTACATGGAATCCAACGTAATTCCCACATTATAAGAGGGGAGCTACTTGTCAAAGTAGAACTCCATCAAATTCATTTATTCTTTAACTTTAAGTTTAGATGGCTATACATGGATCCACTAGTCTAAACCTACAAAGGCTCCTATATTGGCACATAGTTAATGAGACAAGGAGTTACTACTAGGATTCTCTTGCCGAATCCCCCTACAATGACCCATTTAGTACTAAGTCAATCCCATGGAATAGTTTAATACTTCAAAATAATCATAACATGTCGCTTGAGAACTCAAAACATCACATTCGGTAGAATAACTCATTAAATCTTTTATTGATTCAAATATGCAAGAATGGCCCTTATCGCTTAAAGAATCCTTTATTCATATCATTTCATCATTTTTTTCATTTCATAAGACTTCCTTTTCATCATACACATTGCTTTCATAATAATTTATTTGGAGTCAAAACTTTTAAGTCAAACTTCATTGAAATCATAGTAAACTAGGTGGGTTCTATTCATTTCTCAATTTTCAAATAAATAAATTAATGCTAGCATGCATGAGAGTAACGGAATGCATCAATTAAAACATACTTGAAACAACCCACCGATTCACTTTAAAACCCTTTCATGCATTCATATAGGGACCTTTGATAAATCAACAATTCAATGTACTTAAGAGCCAATATAAGGTAAGATTGGTAAATAAACTTCAAATACCCAAGAATATATACATTTGAAATCATGATATGAAAATTCATAACATTTCATACTTAAATTAAATAGAAGACTTTGAGAATCCATTTGGGTTTCATGGATGAAAGGATCAATGAATCAATAATCACATACTTTGAATAATAAAGCCCTAATTCAATACTTGGGAAATGGAGACTTAAAGACCTTGGGGATGAACCCTAGCTTGGTGAAACTCTTGGGATAAACCTTGAGAGGAAAAGACTTTGTGTAAGGGAGTTAATGTGAGGAATGAAGGGCCTTGGAAGATTTAGGGTCTTTAGACAGGGTAAATTGTTTAATGCTATCTTCAAGGAGCTTCTTTTATATTTTTGTCTTTCTTTCTAACTTGTGTATTGGGGATAATGCATTTATTTAAGTTGGGGGTGGCAACATTTAGGTTGTTTTATTGATGTTGTGGAACATGGTTCCTGTAGCACCCAATTTGGGAGGATGCCACTTACGAAACAAAAGGTAGTTTTTTATTTTTTAAAATCACAAATAGTCAATATCATTGCGGGTCCTTAAAATACACAAAACTCAAACCAGCAGTTATTACAAAACTATTATCTTCCTTTGTGCAAAATGACAAGCCAACATATAAATACAGTATAGGTATGACTTGAGTTAAAAGCACATTCTAAAATAGCAAAATTAGTCACCCTGTTCAAGTTATAAGCGTACAGTTTTATTTTCACAAGCCTTCAAAATATCATGCATAAGTGCTACATGTATCTTTTACAAGTCCCCAAAATATTTACAAAACTAGATGTATATGCAGATGTGATCTTCACAAGGGCTCCAAAAGTCTACTCCAAATGGACATCTTCATATCTCGTCCCACACATTACCTACGATAGAAAATAACTATCGCTAAGCATAAAGCTTAGTAGTGTATACACTTTGGGCTTGGAACCATTAAATTCTTCAACTCCCTGGTTCATTGTAGGTGGTTCAATAAGGTAAAAGTAAGTCCAAGTGAACAAGTATACCAAAGTATCGAATACAAACCTTGAAGAGTTTCAAAATCAATATCAATATTCGAAGGCTCAAGTATCAAGAAACTTATAATTCAATTCGAAAGGGTTGTCAAATAATCAATTTTGCCCAATAGCTACGTCATGCCTTCAACTAAGCATAATCAATATCAAGACGGATCGAAGCTCCGAAATCAAGAAGAACTGAAGTCCATATAAAGAAGGATCGTCATCCAATGTCAAGAGAATCAAGAACCATGTTGAAACTGGCTTTCCACTCGTACTCGAGAATGAACGAAACTCCATCGTCAAGATGAAATATAAATCCAATGTCAAGATGGGTAAGATCCGAATCGAGAGGCATGCTAATATCGATGACAAGTCACCATAATAAGAAGGACAATTTTACATCAAGAATGTAAAATGATCAAGTAATTCGTACAAGTGGGCGGTTTAGCAAAAGTTTTGCAATACTTGACATAATAGTCATACCATAATACAAGACAAGGAGTAAGGAAACAACCCATCAAAATATTTCAAATTTCAAAAAAATAAAATATTCCAAGTTCAAGTTTATGCACAAACCTTGGTGTTTTAGCATACAATAGGTTCTACCACAACTCGAGGAGCTCAATTCCTCGCCGCCATAGACTAACCAAAATCCACTTCGTCAAACAGTTCCTCTTAGCTTGTATAATTAAATACATAATCAAATATCTACTTAAGTTTAAGAGTGTCATCATATCAAAACTAAACATGAAATTAATAAAAATCAGTCCAAACTATTCAAACCAAAATTCTGGAACGCCTACTATCTTATATTGTTGCTCAGTTTTGAAGGGGTAAATGGGGGAAATAGGATTTTTAGCCTCAAATAAGTTATAGACATATTTCTTAGGGTCGCATATAATTTTGAATCACCCCTACAACAATTCTTTACAAAATGATATTCCCAAAATACCAACAGCTGTCCATGTAGAATTTCCAAAACAAAATCTGGGCAGCATCTCTCTTATACTTTATCACCCTTTTTCGAGAAGCTAAAAGCAAGACTGGGTTTTATAGCCTAAATAAAAGTTATATTCCTATGAAATAGATTTCCAAAACATCTTTAATCACTCAAAATGAAGTTTACACAAGGAGTTATACTAATATTACTAACGACAGTCATATCCAAAAATGGGTTTACTACTAAGAACAAGAACCTCCTCGCTGCCCCAACTAGTTTATTTACATTATTAAAAACCTCTATTTGATCGAAGAATACCTTAGATAATTAATTGACGAAATGAAATTGAAGGGCTTACCTTTCTTCGTTGTTACTGCCGTAGGTACTCTCTCTTATTCTCTAAGTTTTTCCTCTCAAATTTCTAAGTGTAAGGCTGAAAAATGACTTCTTAGTCAACTTAACATGTATATATATGCTCCCTTAAAGTGTGAGTGTGGGGTCGTAGGGCGCCACCTCATCCATGCACCCAATCCAAAGTTGGCAAGTTACAGCGTGGGGTCCACCCCAAGTAGGTGTTTCACCTACTTGGTCCAAGTAGGTGCATCACCTACTTGGTCCAAGTAGGTGCATCACCTACTTGGTCCAAGTAGGTGCTACGCCTCTTTTTCTCTCTTTTGTGGGTTTGTAATCTCGTCTCACTTTAAAAACTTATATAATCCTTGCTACCTAAGCTCGATGTGTAATCAAGTAGCTTTGTTATGTAAGATATCCCAATCAATAGCTTGCGTAGAACTTCATAGATAATGTGGATCACCTGACAAACCTTTAGAAAAACCCTAAAAAAAATATTGGGGTGTTACAGTTCCTTGTATAACATGGTTTCTACCTTAAAGTCCTTTCGGTGCTAAGTGATTATTCCAAAGTAACTTTCATGAAAACATAATCATTAACATCATTATGAAAGATAACAGTAAATATCAATTCATCTTTGTAAAATAACATAAGAATAGCTCATCTATTAACTTCATCATGAATGTGTGAAAAATTTGTCATCACAACCTTTAACTTCTTTAACATAATAGTGCAAGCATTGTCCTTATTGCACTATAACTTCTCTGCTAATATCATCATTGAAACATCATTTATAACTTCTTTGCTTATAGTATCATTGAAACATTATTCATAATTTATTTGCTTATAGAATCATTGAAACACAATTCATAACTTCTTTTCTTAAAGTATCTTTGAACATCATTCATAAAACATTCATTAAAATAACTTGAAAATCATGATCATAACTCATAAATCATGCTTTAAACTAACATATAGAATAGGTCCTTGAAATTCATCTTGAAATCATGCAATGTAATGTGAATTACAAATTATTAGGCTAATAGTATTGAAATAAATCATAATTGAGAAGACCCAATGTAAATCATGAAATTATGACTTTTAGAAGAAGAAATCACAAGAGATTTTGAGAGAAATCTTTGGGATTCTGTGGGTGAAAGGGCCCTAGGATGAATTTACACATACCTTAACCTTTAGAATCCCTAAATTGTAGAGAATAAAAGCTTGGCCCTAAAGAAATCCTTAGAATTTACTTGAGGACGAAGGAGACTTAGAGAGCATTTAGAGAGAAGAATTTTTATTAGAGAGTTAGGGTGAGAATGAGAGGGTTAGGAGGGCTTAGGGTAGTTAATAGGTTGGAATAAACTCCCAAAAACCATACATATTCATTAATGAAATCATAGGGAAAGACCCAAATACCCACAACTTAAAACTAAAATTGTATCTGGATGGAGGACCCACCACGGTCGTGAACCTCACCACAGGCCGTGGTTGTAATTGTCGTCAATAAGGGTTTTGAGGATGTGACCTTTATGTAAGTCACCATAACATGTGATGACCACCACGACATGTGGTGACCACCACGATATGTGGTGACCACCACGAAATGTGGTTCCTTCCCATGGTAGGCACCCAAAATAGGGGCTCGAGGAGTTAGGCTTCACGTACCATACCACGGTTTGTGGTTCGTACTATGGGCCGTGAAGTCATTCGTGGTCCCTCCTCAACTTTTCCCCTTTTGACTAGTGATATTCAGGACCCTCTCCACGGCTCGTTGAGAGCACGCGGGTTGTGAAGGGTCTCATAAAGGAGCACCTGGTTCTAAAAGTTGGGATTTTTCTTGGAAACTTCTTTGGACCTCGTTTCCCAACTTTCAGGGTCATACAATATCTCCCATTTGGGAATATTCATCCTCGAATAAGACTCAAACTAGCATGAATGGAATAGGAATAAAATATAATAGCCTGAAAAAAATGCAAACATCTTGTAATATCCCTCATAATGCTCATAAGTTCCTTAATAATGCCTTGAGAATAGACCGCTCATGTAATGCATTATTCTTAATCTTTTTGGAAAATTTGAGTTCAGAATATCGATCAAGGGGTCAAAATCTGCGGAAAATAGTTTTGGTGGATTTTTAGGACCTGTATATAGAAAGATAAATTTTCAAAGAAATTGCGCAAAACAGTAAGGTGGGCGGAAAGTTCGTGTCGCGGACTTGCTTGCCTCCGCGTCGCCAACCTGACAATGTATTTTTGGCCGAATTTAGTTTTTAGTAAGGGCACTTTAGACTTTTCCCTAAATTGTTAGCTAATGAACCTAGATGTTTTTAGGACCTAATTCAACTCTATAAATTAACCTAAACCTCTAATTCTATTCATTCTTGTACAATTAACCTACTCAAATATTTCTCTCTCTAAAAAAGACTCTCAAGGACTCTATTGAAGACTTCAAATAAATACACTCAAGCTCTCCATCAAAACTCTCAAGTTCTTCCAAATTATTTGGTGTTCTCACTTAAGGTATGTGGGTATTGATTCATAGAGTCTTTCATCCATGAAGCCTAATCAATTTCTGAAGGTTTCTATCAAATTAAAATATGGTATTTTATGGATTTTATGATCTCTATTCCTATTGCATGAATTATGATTCAAAGTATGATCATTAGTCTATTTTGATATAAATTGATGGTTATTGCATTGAATTGAAGAGTTTTCCCATGAATTCTCCTATTTTGATCTATAGGGTTCATGATGTAAATTATACTTCCTAATGATATCATCTATATGAATTATGTATGGGATGAAAGAAACTTTATGATTATGCATATTTTCAAATCAATTTCATGATTTTCGAATCAATTAATCATGCATTCACGACTTACCTTAATTTCAAGTATAATCTATGATCTTGAATTTCCAAGTATAAATTATGATTATGTATTTCAATTATGATCATAGACTATAAGTATGTTTCAAATGATTATTTTCATGTAAATTATGGAAATGATGACTTAGGGCCCAACACGTGCCTTAAGGCCTAATAATATAAACTACGTATGTATGATTTGTAATGATGAAAGGAAAATTCTCACATTACAAGCATGATATAAAAATGAGCTACTCTATGATTTTAAACCTATGATCATGACTATGATATGTGAAATTATGATTTCTATGGCCTGTATGTATTCCGTGGGATTTGACTTAGCACTGAGTGGAATTGAGGTGGGGGCCCTACCAAAAGCCCTAGTAGCAATCTCATATCCTATAAACTATGTGCCACCATAGATTGCCTTTATGGCCTAGTTATTGGATCCATATATAGCGTATGTATGATCTGCCTAGCGGGGTAGAGTCTACCTTGGCAAGTAGATTCCCCCTTTTCTTTGTTGTATGGGGAGACAATGGGATTCCATGTTATAGCTCGCATGGTCTTATTGTCGGTTATGGTTCCTATCCCACATATGTATGATCTCTTAAGTATGCTATGATTTTAAATTATGCTTTGAAAATGCTTTGGTCAAAATGATTTTCTCATGGCTTTACTTACCTCATCTTATCGTGTGATTTACTTGACCATTACATTCCATGATTTACGTTGCATGTCACACCCTCATACTTAGTACATTCCAAAGTACTAATGTATACTTTTTTCCTACATTGTCTCATAATATAGGGGTTGAGGTTGAAGATCATACTCATCTACGTGACTAGTTAAGCTTTTCTATCCGGTGGTGTTTGTGGTGAGTCCTCATTTATCGGGGACTAGTCATCGAGTTGGTTATTGTTTCAAAATTTTTTGTTATGTTTCATATTGAGGGTGAGTTAGGGGTATATCTTACCCCTCTCCCATATTCATGAGTAGAGGCATCTAGTTGGACAAATATTTTGAGTTTATGTTGTCATGTGACGTTCTTAAATTTTTATTCATGGTTTAGACTCTCTTATGATGTTTCCAGTTTTGTTTTAACTTATGTATGCTTATGATATGTAAAACAGGCTTAGTTGGAGTCCTTCGGATTTCAATTGCCGTGTTACGACTAGGTCATAGGTCGGGTCGTGACACATCTCAAAAGTGCATAAATCATAAAATATTCTATCTCAAGCTAAAACATGATTTTAAAACTCATTTCATGAACATGAATGCATATGACAATATGAGAATGACTGAAACACATGATTTGGGCTGAATGGGTCATGAAGGAACTAAATACCTCAAGTAGGCACGAAAGGAAAGAGATCAGTATATCGTGACATCATATTGGCTTTTGCTTCCCATGTAGCATCCTCAACTACTTGGTTCCTCCATAAAACCTTGACTGAAACTACTTCCTTGTTCCTCAACTTCCTAACTTTCTGGTCTAGGATCTCAACCGGAACTTCCTTTCATGAGAGACTCCTTCACAACAATGTTATCTAAAGGCATAATACATCTAGGATTACCAATAAACTTCCTGAACAAGGACACATGAAACATCTAATGCACCGATGCTAAATGCAAAGGCAATTCAAACTCATATGCCACCTTGTGAATCCACCTCAAAATCTGATATGGGTCAACATAGAGGGGACATAGCTTCCCTTTCTTACCAAAATGCATCATACCCTTCAAGGATGAAATTTTCATGTAAATCCAATCATTAACCTCAAATTTAAGCTCTCTTTTTCCCACGTCCGAATAGGTCTTTTTGTCAACTTTGGGCAGTCTTCTATCTCTCTCTAATCAATGTCACCTTCTCCATAGCCTCATATACAAAATAGGGTCCTATCAAAAAAACTTCACTGACCTCAAACTAAATAATAGGAGATCTACACCTCCTACCTTATAAGGCCTAAAATAGAGCCATCTGAATGCTGGAATGATAACTATTATTATAGGCAAGCTCTATTAATGACATATGATCATCTCAATTTTCTTTAAAATCAATAACTAAAGCTCTCAATATTTTCTCTAGATTTGAATGGTACTCTCGGCCTGACCATCTTTCTGTGGGTGAAAATTTATACTAAGCTTCACTTGAGTACCAAGACCTTTTTGAAAAGATCTTCAAAACTGAGATGTAAGCTGAGTACCTTGATCCAAAATGATACATAATGGAACACCATGAAGGTTGAATAACTCTCGAATATACAACCTAGCATGTAGGAATCTCAATATCTTGAGCCAAACCTTTCGGTTTTTGATCCTCAACTTTCACTTGTTTACAATTTGGACTCTTAGCCACAAACTCCACAATATCCCTTTAATGTCATTCCCTCAATACTCTTCCCTCAAATCACGATACTTCTTTGTGGAACCTGGATGAATAGAATACCACAAGATATGAGTCTCGGACAATATCATCTCCCTTAAGTAATAAACATTGGGAACATACAATCAGCCTTGATATCTCAAAATATCATATCTCATTTGGGAGAAAGCCTCAATGGATTTTTCGGCAACCTCCTTCTTCAACTCAACCAAAGTAGGATCATTATCTTGTTTTGCCTTAACATCTGCCACCAAAGATGATTCAGAGCCATTTTGCACAATAACACCTCCATCCTCGGAGTCAACCAATCGAACACCCAAATAGGTCAATCTATGAATATCCCAAACTAGTTCTTTCTTCTCATTCACAACATGGGAAAAATTATTCATTGGCAATCTACTAAGACTGTCGGTAACCACATTCTCATTTCCTTGATGGTATAGCAAACTCATATCATAATCCTTCAACAAATCAAGCCAACTCATTTGCTGAAGATTCAAATCCTTTTAATTGAGCACATATTGCAAGATCTTTTGATCAGTGAATACCTCCACATGAGCAAATACCACAGCCGCTAACTCTAAGTCATGGGTCAGGTAATTCTTTTCGTGAAACTTGAGTTGCCTAGAAGCATAGGCTATCACTTTATCATTTTGCATTAGCACACAACTAAGACCAACTCGTGAAGTATCACAATAGATAACAAACCCATCGAAACCTTTCAGCAAAGTCATTACTAGTATAAAAGTAAGTCTATCCTTCAACTTTTGAAAATGCTTCTCACATGCCTTAGACCATTTGAATTTCACCTTCTTTTGAGTCAAAGTAGTCAAGAGTTGTACAATAGAAGAGAAACCTTCCATAAACCATCTATAATAACCGGCTAAGCTCAAATAACTCTTATATCGGAAGGGGACAATGGTCTAGGATAATTCTTAACCACTTCAATCTTCTTAGGATCAACCATGATACCTTCACAAGAGACAATATGGAGAATAAAAGAAATTCATCTTAACCAAAATTCACACTTGTTAAACGTAGCAAGCAATTGAATGTCCTTGAGAATTTATAAGACAATCCTTAAATTATCGACATACTCCTCTTCACGCTGAGAGTAGATTAAAATATCATCAATGAACATACTAACTAACATATCTAAGTATTGTGTGAACACCCGGTTCATCAAATCCATAAAAGTTCCAGGGGCATTCATTAGTTTAAAAGACATACTCAAGATTTTAAAGTGACCATACTGAGTTCTAAAGGCCATCTTCAAAATGCCATGCTCTCTTACTCGGAATTGATGATAACTTGATCGAAGATCAATTTTTGAAAAGTAGTTTGCTCCATGAAGTTGATCGAACAAGTCATCAATCCTTGGAATGGAATACTTATTCTTAATTGTGACCTTTTTAAATTGTCTATAGTCAATACACATATAGAGAGAATCATCTTTCTGTCTAACAAAGAGAACCGGAGCACCCCATGGAGAGATATTCAGTTTAATGAAACCTTTATCTAACAAATCATTCAACTGATCCTTTAACTCTTTCAACTCTGTCGGGGACATTTGATAAGGAAGAATAGAGATAGAATGAGTATAAGGTCGAAGGCCGATACCAAAGTATATTTTCTTTTTAGGAGCAATGCCTGGGAGATCATCGGGGAAATCCTTCGCAAACTCATTTACAACTGAATCTGACTCAAGAGTGGAAACTTTGGAATCTGTATCTCTAACCCAAACTAGATGATAAATGCAACCTTTGGAAATCATTTTTCTAGCTTTAAGGCATGAGACTAATTGACCCTTAAACACGGAATTACTACCTTTCCATTTTAGGACTAGTTCATTTGGAAACTAAAACTTGACCACACGGGCCTATAACATCTAGAAGCATAATATGCATGAAGCCAATCTATATTGGGAATAACATCGAAATTGGTCATATTGAACTCTAAAAGGTCAACTGAGGTGATTTTATGAAAAATTGAAACTTGGCAATTTCTATGCTTTTTTAGCCACAACTAAATCACTAACATAAATATAGACCGAAAAAATCTCTAGCAAGATCTCGGGACTAACAATGAATCTCACCACACGATATGAAGTAGCAAATAATAAAGTAGCATCTAGATCTAACAATGCAAAAATATCAAAGTTGAAGAATTTCAACATACCATTCACAAAATAGAGGGAATCCTCTAACTTTTGACTATCTGAAGGGCATAAAATCTATTTTGGTGTTGACCGCCACCTAAAGTAGTAACATATTGATTTGGACGACCGGTAGCCTTGGTCTGAGTCTGGGCTGTAGCTCCACTCCTGCACTCTTTTGTATGATGGCCTAGCGTTCCACGTTTGTAGAATACATCCAATCTCACTAGGCACTCTACCCTGTGGGTTTTCCCCCACTTCTTGCATGAAGGAACAACTTGACCGGTCGGAGCTCCTCTTTGTGCCTTAGGATTAGACATGTTTTCCTTATCAAATTTTGGAGCCGGAATATTAATAAAGCTTGGCTGGAATACCTTTGACTAAACTGAGGACGGCGGGCCACCATTACCCAACTTTCCATGAGAGAAATTACCACCATAGGTTTGAGCCCTCTTGGAATCCCTCTTATATCTCTCCTTCAACTTTTTCTCCTTGATTTGTTCGGCATGTGTCATAAGCCTTGAAATATCCATCTTCTTGATAAGCATGGATGTTCTACATTCCTTCACCACCAAATTGCACACACCTGAAATAAACTTAATCATACGAGCTCAAGGATCCACAACCATGAAGGAGAATATTTGGACAATTTAGTGAACTTGAAGGCATACTCCCTCACACTCATGTTACTTTGGTACAAATTGATGAACTCATGCACCTTTTCCTCTCTCTATTCCAATAGAAAGAATTGATCAAGAAAAACATCCTTTAACTCCTCCCTATCAGCGGGACCATCATCTACACATCTCTCACACTTCCATTACTCATACAACACTTGGGAAGCCCCTTTGAGTAATGCTGCCAAGTACGCTTTTTCAATCGGGCTAACACCCATGATGTCAACAATATAACCAATATCCTCTATGAACTCTTGTGGGTCCTCATTTACTTTAGAATCATGAAACTTGGGAGGGTTCATTATAGTGAAATCAAAAAATTGACTAGCCATCATACCCACATTTGGGTTCACGAGAGCTACCACCTAATAGTCCACTTGGCTCGAACTTGGAAAGTGGCTCGGAACTCCATATGAGACACTTGTTCATTCAAGAGGTCATTGAGAGCTTGTTGCTCCTCCTCACCATTCCTTCAAATGGAGTATCTTTATGGAGGCATAGTTCTGTAATTGCAAAGAGAAAGCATTAGAGGGGGAATCCTTAGAGTTTAACTCTATTGCACAATAAGATCATGAAAGGAGATGTTTTTCATAGGATGACTCATAACCTCCTATTCATAAATTTGGTGCATTTCACACTAATGAACAAGACTCTACTCAACGCAACATGTTAGGCTCCTTAGGATACTTGAATTTTATAATCTAACACTAAGTTTGTCATGACACAAGCTAGGCCCTAGGCGTGATACAATGAATAAAATCTGAGAGGATCCCAACCAAGCCTTTTATCATATCATACAAGAACATACATAAGGTACATAAGTAAAATAAGCTAACATTTAGACACGAAAGCATAGTCTAAAAATAGAGTATAAGCCTCAAAATATAGAATGAAAGAAAACATAGACTCAAAACATCCATCATCCCTCCACTAACTAGATGGGGGAGTACAACAACATCCTAGCTCACCCTTTACAACATAAAAGAAGCAAATAGTCAAATGAGGTAATGAAAGTAAAGTTTTTCTCCTCGAAAAATGAGAATTCACCATAAGTGCTAGTCTAGGATCAACTCTACTCACGAATAAGAGGTGTACAATGATTATTAATTCTAGCATTATGATACAATAAAAGGACAGTCCGGTGCACTAAAGCTCCTGCTATGCGCAGGGTCCGGGGAAGGGCTCAACCACAAGGGTTTATTATACGCAGCCTTATCTTGCATTTTTGCCAGAGGCTGTTTCCAAGACTTGAACCCGTGACCTCCTGGTCATATGGCAGCAACTTTACCAGTTACTCCAAGGCTTCCCTTCTGGCATTATGATACAATGTCGGTAAAATATATGTGTTAGTACATGAAATAAACTAAGTATGTGAGAAGTATGCATGATAATCATGGTACATAATCAATATGTAACATGGGATGCAAGACCAATATCTTAAAACATGAGTAAAACCATGAAAACATTAAAACATTTAACTCATTAGTCAATGAATCAAAACACCATCATCATGAGAACTTTATAATTGTTCTTTAACTGGTGTGGGATAGGACCTTAACCGATACTGAAGACCATGTGAGCTACTACATGGAATCTGATGACTCTCATATCTAGACGGGGAAGACTACCTTACCAGGGTAGACTTTGTTATGGTATTCTCTTTAACTTTGCTATATGTGGATCAACTAGCTTCATCATATTAGCATCTTTAAACTTATGCGGGCAATGTAGTTGGGGACTAAAGGTTGCAACTAGGATTTTCTTGGGAAACTGCAACGAATATCAGACCAAACCCCAACTTAAAGTGCTCTCGGTGCCAAGTCATTTTTCCTACAGAACTTTCATGAAAACATAATCATTAACATTATTAGGAAAGATAATAGTAGATATCAATCCATATTTATAAAATAACATAAGAATAGCTCATCTATTAGCGTCAACATGAATATGGGAGGAATTTGCCATCACAACCATTAACTTTTTTCACATGATTATGCAAGCATTGTCTGTATTATACTATAACTTCTTTGCTTATAACGTCATTAAAACATCATTCATAACTTCTTTACTTATAATATCATTGAAACATTATTCATAAATTCTTTGCTTGATGTATATTTGAACATCATTCTTAAACCTTTCATTGAAATAACTTGAAAAATCATGATCATAACTCATAAATCGTGCTTGAAACTAACATATAGCAGAAGTCCTTGAAATTCATCTTGAAATCATGCAATTTAATGTGAATTATGCATAATAAGGCTAATAGCACTGAAATATATCATAACTAAAAATACCCAATGCAAATCATCAAATTAGGTCTTTTATAAGAAGAAATCATAAGAGATTTTGAGTAAAAACTTTCGGATTCCATGGGTGAAAGGGCCCTACGATGAATTCCATATACCCTGTCCTTTAGAAGCCTTAAATTGTAGAGCATAGAAGCTTGTCCATGAACAAATCCTTAGAATTCACTTGAGCAAGAAGGAGACTTGGAGAGAACACTTTTAGAGAGAAGATATTTTATTAGAGAGTTAGGATGAGAATGAGAGGGTTAGGAGGGCTTCGGGTTGTTAATAGGTTAGAATAAACTCCTAAAAACTATCCATATTCATTAATGAAAACATAGTAAATGACCAAAATACCCCCAACTTAAAACTAAAACAATACCTAGATAGGGGACCCACCACAGTCTATGAACCTCACCCTAGGCCATGGTGGTGATCGTGTTCTTAGACTTGAATTTTGGGAAATAAGTGTTCCAAGGGAGTGAACTTCACGAAAGCCACTACGACACGTAGTAACCACCATGACACATGATAAACACCATGACACATGGTAATAACCACGACACATGGTAATCACTACAACACGTGGTAACCACCACGACACATGGTAACCACCACAATATGTGGTAACCACCACGACACGTGGTGACCACCATAACATAAAAAGGCACCACGACATGTGGTAACTACTATGACACGTGGTGACCACCACGATATATGGTGAACACCACAACATATGGTGGCCATCACAATATGTGGTGCCTTCCTATAGTAGGCACTAAGAATAGGGGCTTGGGGAGTTGGACTTCTCGGACCACACCACCATCCATGGTTCACACCACGAGCTGTGAAGCCTTCCGTGGTCCCTCCTCAACTTTTATCCTTTCAACTGGTGATCTTGATAGACCCTCTCCATGGCTCATAGAGATTACTATGGGTTGTGAAGGTTATCGTAAAGGATCACATAATGCCAAAAGATGGTATTTTTCTTGGAAACTTCTTTTGAACCTCATTTTTAGACTATCCAACTTCTGGGGTCTTACACTTTCTTAAGGTAAAAACCATCGTGTGGTTGAGAAAATATGCATGGGTGTTTTCATGGAGAAGTTTGAGTAGCTATATTTTGAAAGGATGCATGAACTTGCCCAATAATGGAGAGGGTGAGACCTTTCTTAAGGGTAAATTGTAATCTTTTTGAGAGGATATGACCTGATTGATACTATCAAAGTAGCCTTGCAATGTGATTGAAAATGTGAGTACCTCTTAATAATTTGCAAAAGAAATGCATCGAGAATGATTTTCTGACAACCCTTATAATTGTTTTGTGACTCGTGACCCATTGGTAGTATTAGAAGTGATGATTTGTACTCTAGTGAAAGGACGTGAAAATCTAACCATCTTGATTCATTTGCATTTCATGTGTTAAGAGGTTGAAGAATAAATTCTTATATTTTCTTGTACCATCTAGAACTTGCCCAGCAGTCTTTAAATGTGGTCTTAATTATTTTTTATTGGAAAAATGAACTTAGGCCTTCTTTATGAATATTGGAAGTTTGCTTCACCAAAAAAGCCTACTAATACACTAAATATATGTAAGAGCCGGGAAACTTGAAAAGTCCTAAACCAAGGATCAAAGGTGGAAATCTCAAAAAGTTGCAGAAACTAGCACCAGAGGATGACCATGGAAGCCATCACGGGCCATGGTGAGAACCACAGACCGTGGAGAGCAACTATGGTAGGGATTCATAGGTTCATACTTACAGGAAGAAGACCACGAAAAAGTACCACAGACTGTGGTGAGCACCAGGAAATATCCCAAGACAATGGCCACGGACGACTACCACGGACTATGGAGCTATTCATAGACCGTGTAGATGGTCCATCCAGGGGTCCCTTTAGACTGTCATATAGACTTTAAGGTTAATTATTTAGTATGGGAATGGATTTGGAGATGTTTTAAGGTCACAAGAATCCTTAAGAACAAATTTAAGTTCAAAGCTTCCTTACAAATTGAGTTTCAATATAATATTCTACATAAGTCAACTTTAAGAGATCATATATCCTTGAATATATCAGATCAAGTGTCCCATCACCTACCAAATCAAAGGTGTTTGAATCCTCTTTCTAATACCACCGAGTTTGCCTCATTTGGACTTCAGAGTAAAATGTTATGGCCATTTTAGTGAAGCTGCTCAGACAGTTGAGGACTATGGACTGTGGTGGACTTCCATGAAACGCAATACGATCCATAGTGGCTGTCCGTGAAGGTTACTTTTTCAACCAGTTCAAGCTGTGGGATCACTGGTGAGCACCACGACCCGTGAAACTGTTCCGTGAATCTCAATATGATCCGTAATGGCCATCTGTGAAGAAGGTTCAAAGACGTCTCTGCAACACTTTCAGAAATATTTTTTCGAGTCTTTTATCACATGACCCAGCCACAATTTGTAGTGGGCATCATGAACTGTGAAGGTCCTTTGTGAAGCCAGTTCCGTCCAGATCTTTAAATGGGTATTTTATTCTTTTCCTATGTTTTAACTCAAAGTGAGGTTGTTTTGAAGGCAAAATCCACCTATCTAAAAGACGCCAAAGTCTTCCTACACTCATTTACTCTCACTCAAAATTCTAAGACCCAAACCCTAACCTCTCAAGTTCCTCTCAAGCTTTCTTCCTACATCTCCAAGAAAGATTCTAGGGTTTCACTCCAAGAAGATCAAACCTCTATTTCTTTTCAATTTTTTTCATTATAGAGTCAACTCCTCAAGTTATGTGGGGATCCATGGAGCCCAAATATTTTCTCAAACTAGCTTTTCCATTTTTAAATGATGAAATCTTATGGAATTTTACATGAGGATCCCAAATGCATAGTTCATGATATATTTGAAGTTTATTTATTTATATTGATATTTATATTGACTATCAATTTCATGAATTGAATGGGTTGCTAAGGTTCTTATATGAATGTTTGAAAGGTAGTTTTAAAGTGCCTATGGTGGGTTATTTTAAAGTCCTATGGTTTTATACGTTTACATCACTCTCATGCATACAAGTATTCTTTAAATGTATTTGAAGTTCTTTATGAAATGAACCCACCTAGTTTCTTATGATGAAGTAAAGTTGAAATGAAGTTTGACTGTAGTGAATGTTATGAGGTAAATGCTTATGAATGGAAGTCTTTATGAAATGATTGATTGATGAAGGGTTTCTTAGACAAAGTAATGTTTCAATGGAAAAGGACAATTCTCACATTGAATCAAATGAAAGATTTTAATAAGATATTCCTTCGATTGATATTTTAATGTTAAAGTTATATAATACTTATGCTATATTTGTCACGACCCAACCTCATAGGCCGGGACTAGGGTCCGACCTGGACCCCCTTATGTATATCTATCAGCTACACTAAAGTTGAACCGTGTGTGACGTGATACTATACACAAAAACCTAAATAGTTTACAACTTATTCATGTACATGTAACCTCCTTCATTCGTATCATATCATGAAAGGGCACGCGAGCCGATGAGGCTGCCATAACATAAAAGCATTTACAATACACCATATAGGTACAATCGAAACAAACTCATAAACAACCCACATCCATATGTCTACAGACCTCTAGAAATAGTAATAGCAATATATGGCAGGATAGGGCCCCCGCCGTACCCCTGAATATATAAATATATACATATTACTTGACTAGTACCAAAAGTTAGGCTCTGGAACAATGGAGCGCTCCCAATATCGCTGAGTAGAAACCCTAAGCTGGTGGATCCCCAATATGAACATCTATACCTGTGGGCATGAAACACAGACCCCCGGAGAGTGGGGGGTCAGTGCGATATATGTACTGAGTATATAAAGGATAACAACACATAACTGAGACCATAACTGCAATAGGGATGCAGGGGACAAGTATAACAATTAACAAATTACTGTACCTGCACCTTAGGACACGTAATCATATACATCATCATATACTGTGTCCGTCCCTCTTGCAAACTTGGTGTCATAATTATTTCATCATATTCACATGTCATCATATCATCATGTATTTTACTTCATCATATCATTGTATACGACATTATATCATCGTATACGGTATAATCTTATCATGTATGTCACCGTATTACATTAGGTTCGTTATGGGGCTCGGGGTCACAAATGTATCACTCTATTTTCATATGCATGCTTACATAAAGAATCCGTCCCTTTAGTGAGGGACTCAGTGAATGGAGTAGTGTACGTCTATAGCATACCATCATAATATACATACCATACCCGATCCTCTAGGGAGGGACTCGGTGTTCCTTCCTTATTTCACCACATATACTATCATATTACAGCCGGCCCGGGACTCAGTGAATAATCATATCGTCATAACATATAACATATATCACACCTCAGATATCGAATTATCTCCTAATGTGTGAAACTATACACATTCGGCCTGGGACGTGGTGAAAGAAGTAGTAAAGCTGCGCCCGACATAATATCCAGCCTATCATGGGACATGAATAAAGAAGGGTTACAACATGCACGAGTAGAGCAGTGAGAAACTATATGGAACTAAGTCACCCTTTGAGACTCAATGAAACAGTCAAGTGAACCATCACCTGAAGACCAGAGTAGTAGTCATTTTAAATACCTTCTAAACACCGTTCGAGATCATATTAGCTGGAGTTTCAGGAATCGTAGACGTGTATCAAGATGAGGTTAAAACGTTTATGGAGATAGAGACGTTTATCATCGTAGAGACCTTAGGAATAGGAGCTGATGCATTCAATTATCATTCATCAGATAGGAGACTCGAGGGTAGTAGTTCAACTACTTAAGCATTCTAATATCAAGTAATGAATAGAAGTCATAAGTTATACCCGGATCTTATAACTAGAACTACCTCCACCTTATATCATATGTCATTACATTTATACTTAAGACATATTAAAAGGAAAAACAGACTGACTTTACATATACTACTGTTCATGATCTAACAGCCTGGAAAGACAATAACTCAACTATTACAGGAGTCTTAACATCACAAAGTGAATACAGTTTATGAATTACATTTGGAGTTTTATGAGTGGAATTATCTTCGCCTTTCATATATAAACCATTCATAACCTATACCTAAGACATGCCAAAAGAAAAGAAGAGTAGCTCTACATACCTCTTACGGGTTATTCTTTATCCCAGTCACCTCGTCGTCCCATGAACCTAGGTAACATGAAAGAAATACGAGTATCAACATCCTTAGATATTTCATCGTCTTTTATTACTTACGGGTATTCATAAAACCAATTCCTCACTCGCATTCTCGACTAGTTCTTTAACTAGTTAAGGCGTTAATGGAAATCGGACAACACCTCTCCTATAATGTGCCCTATCCAAATTCCCAATCACGTCGCTAATACCTACATATAACCAAAAACATAAACATCAGATCATATATATATAAAACATGGAAATATTATACATTACAACCTCCGAACGACTCACTTGAAATTACAATATCCCAAAATAGAGTTTCTAGTTTCTATTTTGAGAAACCTTTAACTGTACGAAGCAGGGAGGGGGGGTCATGTGGATACAACCAGATGCTCCCCCACCTATTTTAGGACACATTTATGCCCTGAAACACACACCACACAACCAGCAGTAGCCTCCACACACACAACACCTCATTTCGACTACAATTTAACTACGACGACTTCAATTTCAATTGTTTCTATCATCGAGCATTACCAAGACTTTATTTATAATTACAGAAGTATAAAATGTATATATTACACTACATAAAAAACCCATAAACTTTAAATTAGAAGGGAAGACCTTACCTTTCCCTAAATTGGCCAAAACTAGCCAAAATTGCGCCCCGGAAACCTTTAGTCGCGCTGAAACTGTGTGGACTGTTTACTGTCTGTTTTGGCTGCACAAAGCCATCATTTTATACTTCTAATACCTCCATATCATAGTGGTATACTATAGATAATTAATTTATGGAGCAAAATTGGGACTTACCTTATTTTCTCCCTTTGGCCGCCCCCTTATTCTCTCTTAAACTAGGGTTTGTTCTTGACTTTGTTGCTTCTTATTTTGGATATAAGCTGAAGTTAAAGTCATAGTATACATATATATATGTGGTCCGAGAGGTGACACGTGTCATCCCCTAAGGGGGACATGTGTCCAGCCCCTATTGGGCCACTATATCCATGCATTAAAGGAGGGGTTGCCACATGGCAGTGGGGCCCACCTCTCCAAGCAGGTGGATCACCTGCTTGCTTGAGGTGCTGCCACATGTCACTCCCTCATTGGATTCCATGTGTCTTTTTTTTCTTCCTCATGGGTTTGTAATCTTGTCTTATTTGAAGAGCCTATGTAATCCATGCTACGTAAGCTTGGTATGTCCTCAAGTAGCTCAGGTATATAAGACTTCTAATTACGTAGGTATATCGAGTCCTACGACTCATTACTTGGCCTTCAATTCCTTCCGAATTTTTATGACTCTATTTCCAACCTTCCCTACTATGGGGTATCACATTCTCCCTTCCTTAGAGTCGTTTGATAGTGTCGTAGCTTATCTGACTCACATGATAATGTCTAAGAAACTTAAGAGTACATTTTGAGGTCGAGAGTGTGGGGTGTAACATCCTTCCCCCCTTAGAACATTCATCCCCGAATGTTGAATAAAACTTCCCTTAAGACTTTATACAAACTGTAGGGAGATTTCTTTTTATTGCGATAATATACATTTTCATCCAAGTAATTAATATACGAGTTCTAGGAGTGAGGATTACCTGTAGACATCGGGAATAGGTACGGATACCTGTGTTTCATATCCTCTTCAGCTTCTCAGGTCATTTCTTCATGATTCTTATTCTGCCACAACACCTTGACAGAAGCTACGTCCTTAGTTCGCAACCTGTTAATCTGCCAATCCAAGATGGCAATAGGTTGCCCCTCGTAGGATAAATTTCCTTTCATGTGGACTTCACCTACGAAGAATATTTTGGGAGGGTCGCTTATATATTCACGGAGCATTGATCTATGAAAACGGAATGTATTATTTCAAATCGGACGGTAGGTCCAACCCATAGGCAACTTTATCTATTCTATGAATGACCTGAGAAGGACCAATGGGTTGATTATGTCATCTTATCTACCATAACCCATATGAACTTATACTTTCGTAGAGTGCGAGGTCATCCTGCACTATAACCTACATTAATTGCCTTCTATTTCCGAGTCGGGATTCCCATCCCCCGTAATAGGCTATCAAGCCTCTGATGCTCCACTTCGTTTAAGCTATTATACAACTCCTTTTTATCCAACTTGTAACACTATAGGTATGCTATCCTGCGCTTTTACTCAGATCTTCTTTCCAGTTTTATTACTATACATTATATTGTAATTCTTACACGAACATTTGTAGGTACTTAGAGCAATTTAGAAAATGCCTTAGCATTGCTATACTAGCGGCTTACCTCTTTCAGTCGAGGTCAGGGCTCCACTATGGCTTTTGTCCTTAATATCGATTATATCTTAATAGTTCTACCTTGAATCATGTTACACTTTTCATTAATAGATTCTACAGTTGGCAATCACAGTGTTGTTACTGATTTCTTTTTATTGAGTAATCACTTGATCTTACTCTTAGCATGCCAATGCTCGTAGGCTGCACAATATTTTTTATGCCATTTGCACGAGGTGCGTTCCATTTCATTTATAGTTTTCCTGCTCTTGGCTTACTCTGTTCAATATGTGTCATTGTACTAACACGCACTTACAGACTCTTTTTTCATACTTGTTTCGTTTTCTTTATCACTTCCCAAGGGACTGCCTATCCCAGTGCTACTCTCACCCAAGTATGCTTAACTTCGGAGTTTTGACGAGATATGATGCGTTAGTGCGGGTATGATCGCGTCCATCCCTTATGGGGTCTCATTTGAAGTTTAAGCGTTCCCAATTACATACGATAGCATCAATTGATTTTCTCTTACACTTGTACTTCTCTTGTCCACTCCCCCCCTTTTAGGGTGTACCCATGTTATCTTCCATTTATTTTCAGCTATTCACATGCGAATGATTCTATTCCAACATATTTAACGTGCTGCACCATATCTACATCTCCTGTTAAATCATCCATACGTTAGGTTGCCCTTATAAGAAATTCTAGCACAACCATATGGTGCTTTAGTATTCATAATATATCGTATAAAATCCTATCTGATGGTTGATACTCAAGTAATATCCATAATGTAGTAGTGCATTCAAAGCCACATTCCATTCATCCCAATCAGTAATTAGCTCGTGCTCATAATTGGTTCTAATTCTCCACTCGGAAGTACTTATACTTTGATGATCCATGTTTCAAGCTCCATCATTATACTAGCCTTATTCCAGTGGACACCACTTATTCTTCTAATAACCTCATAATACAGCAGTTGTTCTGCAAATTGACCTTCCCTCTCCTTGCAGGATCTCAATAATCTTCAAGGTGGAGTCACGTATACATAATACTTCTTTATCCTCCTGAGCTTTCATCTTTTTCATGTGCTTAAGGCTCACTTCTAATCCTACTTAAAACCATTTCAACTTTGTTATAGTAGTGGCCTTGTCTTATCACCTTTTCATCATACTGTACCTTTAGTTCGTAACTGTCTATTTCCCTTTTTGTTCAATACTTATACTTAATTAATCACATCTATCTTGAGTGCCTCTATTAGAACTTCTCTATTATTTCTCCAACTCATATCCATTTTTTGTTGTGCGCAAGGGATTCCATATTACTCTTTATTTTCTTACACTAGCTATCCTTTTCGTCGTCACATAACCTTTATTCGAAACTTTCCTTATAGAACTTGATACATCTTCCTGATTTGTTCCATAGCTTGCTTTTCCTTTTCACACCTATCTTTACATTCCATTCACATGAACCACATCATACCTTTTAGTTATTTTCTTACTAAGCTTTACTTATTCTCATAACGTTTTTTGTTATATTCACCGGGTATCCTGTTCGCATTCAGTCCCATAGTATAACACTGCTTGACCTTCTTCACAATTCTTATTATGGGCTACTTACCCTTCTTAGTTAGTCTTATCCTTAATGTTTCATAAGCTATCTTATTAACACTTCACTTCTATCATAATCCATTTTCCCCTTGCACTCTTGTCGTAATCATATCGTTACTTATTTCAACTATAACTCATCACAGTTTATCCGTATGTATCAATTCAGGCGATGCCTTACTATATCGTTTTATCCCGATCTATCAATCTTCTCTAAATCATCTTCTTTGGCTTATAGGTCTTTTCTGACTTCATTCTACTATACCAGTATCGACCTCCTAGTTCTATTGCCAATAATTCAGCAATTAACTCATTTATTGAGGTCAGACATACTTATTTAGTTAAATCTCATCATTGTTGTGAGCACAACCTTTCAAGACATACTACAGCCCTATATCTCATTCTCTTCTTATTTCTAGGAAAATTTGGGCAGAGTTTCCTCTGTATTTCTTACTATCTCAACACCTGCATGGAGAAGATACCAATAATGCCTCATAGGGCACACATATATATGTTCGTATCGTATTATATCATAGCCACACAGGGCACCCACAATTAACAATATGGAAAGGGACTTACCTCGTACGTCCACTTGAACTGCACCTGTTACACTTTTCCTATTTACCTTTCCTTTCATTCTTCAACTTTATATGTCAATTGCATTTCAATACCTTACCTGATATTTGTCTTTCGTGCCTTTGCTTACCTGCATGCTTTGTAACTTCCAGTATTGTCAGTTACTTTCTTCTATCAATATTGTCCTTCTGCTGAAATTACAAGTTAGTATGAGGAAATTCATTCACTATGACCCGGCTCTATCGCATGATCTTAAATATGAAAGAAAGGTAACATCTTAAATATCCTATAGCCTCCTATCTATAGATGTGGTGCACAACACACCAATAGGCAAGACTCTACTAGACAGGGTCTATAGACAATCCAAGGACGAACTGCTCTGATACCACTTCTATCATGACCCAACTCTGTAGGCCTTGACTAGGGTCCGACCTGGACCCCCTTATGCGTATCTATCGGCTACACTTAAGTTAAACCGTGTGTGATGTGATACTATACACAAAAACCTCAATAGTTTATAACTTATTCATGTATATATATCCTCTTTCATTCGTATCATATCATGAAAGGGCACGCGAGCCGACGAGGCTGCCATAACATAAAAATATTTACAATATGCCGTATAGGCACAGTCGAAACAAACTCATAAACAACCCACATCTATATGTCTACAGACCTCTAGGAATAGTAACAGTAACGTATGGTGGGATAAGTCCCCCGATGTACCCCTGAATATATAAATATATACATATTACATGACCAGTACCAAAAGTTAGGCTCCGGAACAATGGAGTGCTCCCAACATCACTGAGTAGAAACCCTAAGCTAGTGGATCCCCAATATGAACATCTGTACCTGCGGGCATGAAACATAGCCTTTCGGATAGCAGAGGGTCATTACGATATATGTACTGAGTATATAAAGCATAACAACACATAACTGAGATCAAACTGCAATAGGGATGCATGGGACAAGTATAACAATTAATACCTACACCTTAGGACACGTAATCATATACTGTGCCCAGCCCTCTTGCGAACTTGGTGTCATAATCATTTCTTCATATTCACATATCATCATATCATCATGTATTTTACTTTATCATATCATCGTATACGACATCATATCATCGTATATGGTATAATTTTATCGTGTATGTCACCGTATTACATCCGGTTTATTTTGGGGCTCGGGTTCACAAACGTATCACTCTATTTTCATATGCATGCTTACATAAAGTATTCGGTCCTTTAGTGAGGGACTCGGTGAATAGAGTAGTGTACTTCTATAGTGTACCATCGTAATATACATACCGTACCCAGCCTGCTAGTGAGGGACTCAATTTTCCTTCCTTATTTTGCCACATACACTATCATATTACAGCCGGCCTGGGAATTGGTGAATAATCGTATCGTCATAACATATAACATTTATCACACCTCAGGTATGGAATCATCTCCTCGTGTGTGAAATTGTACACATCCAACCCGGGATGCGGTGAAAGAAGTAGTAAAGCTGCGCCCAACATAATATCCATCCCATCATGGGACACGAAGAAAGAAGGATTACAGCATGCACGAGTAGAGCAGTGAGAAACTATATGCAACTAAGTCACCCTTTGAGACTCAATGAAACAGTCAAGTGAACTGTCACCTAAAGACCAGAATAATAGTCATTTTAAATACCTTCTAAACACCATTCGAGATAATATTAGCTGGAGTTTCAGGAATCATAGACGTGTATTAAGACAAGTTTAAACAGTTTATGGAGATAGAGACGTTTATCATCGTAGAGACCTTAGGAATACGAGCTGATGCATTCAATTATCATTCATCAGATAGGAGACTTGAGGGTAGTTGTTCAACTACTTAAGCATTCTAATATCAAGTAATGAATACAAGTCATAAGTTATACCCGGATCTTATAAATAGAACTACCTCCACCTTATATCATATGCCATTACATTTATACTTAAGATATTTCAAAAGAAAGAACAGACAGACTTTACATATACTACTGTTCATGATCTAACAGCCTGGAAAGACAATAACTCAACTATTACAGAAGTCTTAACATCACAAAGTGAATACAGTTTATGAATTACATTTGGAGTTTCATGAGTGGAATTATCTCCGCCTTTCATATACAAACCATTCATAACCTATACCTAAGACATGCCAAAAGAAAAGAAGAGTAGCTCTACATACCTCTTATGGGTTATTCTTTATCCCGGTCGCCTCGTCGTCCCATGAACCTAGGTAATATGAAAGAAATAGGAGTATCAACATCCTTATATATTTTAGCTTCTTACATTACTTATGGGTATTCATAAAACCCATTTCCTCGCTCGCCTTCTCGACTAGTTCTTTAACTAGTTAAGGCGTTAATGGAAATTGGACAGCACCTCTCCTATAATATGCCCTATCCGAATTCCCAATCACGTCCCTAATACCTATAGCTAACCAAAAAAATAACCATCAGATCATATATATATAAAACATGGCAAAATTATACATTACAACCTCCCAACGACTCGCTTGAAATTATGATATCCCAAAATAGGATTTCTAGTTTCTATTTTGCGAAACCTTTAACCGTACGAAGAAGGGGAGTCGTGTGGATACAAAAAGAAGCTCCCCCACATCCTTTAGGACACATTTAGGCACTGTAACACACACCACATAACCAGCAGCAGCCTCCACACACACAATGCCTCATTTCGACTACAATTTAACTACGACGACTTCAATTTCGATTGTTTCTATCATCGAGCATTACCAAGACTTTATTTATACTTAAATCAGTATAAAAGGTTTATAATATACTACATAAAAACCCCATAAACTTCAAATTAGAAGGAAAGACCTTACCTTTCCCTAAATTGGCCAAAACTAGCCAAAATTGCGCCCCGGAAACCTTTAGTTGCGCTGAAACTGTGTGGACTGTTTGCTGTCCATTTTGGCTGCACCAAGCCATGATTTTATACTTCTAATACCTCCATATCATCGTGGTATACTCTAGATAATTAATTTACAGAGCAAAATCGGGACTTACCTTATTTTCTCCCTTTGGCCGCCCTCTTTTTCTCTCTTAAACTAGGGTTTGTTCTTGACTTTGTTGCTGCTGATTTTGGATATAAGCTGAAGTTACAGTCATAGTATATATACATATATGTGGTCCCAACAGGTGACACATGTCATCCCCTAAGGGGGACATGTGTCCAACCCCTATTGGGCCACCTTATCCATGCATTGAAAGAGGGGCTGCCACATGGCAGTGGGGCCCACCTCCCCAAGCAGGTGGGTCACCTGCTTGCTTAAGGTGCTGCCATGTTTCACTCTCTCATTGGATGCCATGTGTCTTTTTTTTCTTCCTCGTTGGTTCATAATCTCGTCTTATTTTAAGAGCCTATGTAATCCATGTTACGTAAGCTTGGTATGTCCTCAAGTAGCTCAAGTATGTAAGACTTCTAAGTTAGTAGCTTACGTAGGTACATCGAGTCCTATGACTCATTACTTGGCCTCCAATTCCTTCCAGATTCTTATGACTCTATTTCCAACCTTCCCACTATGGGGTATCACATTCTTCCTTTCTTAGAGTCATTTGATAGTGTCGTAGCTTCTCCGGCTCACATGATAATATCTAAGGAACTTAAGAAGACATTCCGAGCTCAAGAGTGTGGGGTGTAACAATATTAATGTATAAATGTTATTTCGTGGGACTTGACCTAACAGAATATAACATATAAATGGAGGCTCAACTGAGGGGGTTCTTAAGTAAAGTCTCATGTTGCATTAACTATGTTCCACTGTAGGGGCCCTTTTCGGCTAGTTTAGGCTATTGGATCCATGATTAGCCATTAAAATTAAAGTTAAATAATTTTTAAAGTTGATCAGAGTTCTACCTAGTAAGTAGTCTCTCCATGCCAAAGTAGGGGGATATGTTGGATTTTATGTAATATCTCACATGGTTTTAAATGTCGGTTATGGTCGCTTCCCCATAAAATGAAGGTTTTTAAGGATTCACATGATGATTTCTCATGCATACATTCACGTATGCCTATTGCCCATACTTGTCTCTCTCTCTCTTATGTTTTTCATTGTATTGCATACTCATATACTTAGTACATTTAAAGTACTAAAGCATACTTTTTCCTACATGATATAACCATGTAGGGACCGGCATTGTTCCACACTCTCCTCCCCATGGCTAAGTTGAGCATTAAAGGCTACCACTTTATTGAGTTCCCATGTTCCGAGAATAAAATTCCTATCTTATCTAGTTTATGTTATATTTAGACAATTAAATTACATTTGGTATTTTTCACTTAATCCTGATGGGTGAGCTAGGGAATGTCTTAGCCCTCGCCAAATCTTAATGTAGAAGGTATTGTTGGACATAGTAAAGGATGTTATCTTGTCTTTGACTCTTATTAATGTGAAGCTCCTTAGTCCTTTATCCCTTATGTTTCCTCTATATTTGTTCATCATTACCAATGAAATACTTAATAAATGCTAAGAGGCTTGGGTGAGGTACCTCTGGGTGTCTCACTCGCCATGTCATATCTAGGCCATGCTTGGGTCGTGTCAAACTTGGTATGAAAGCCAGTTTTGAAATGGTCCTTAGAGTCCAACATACCACGTCAAATATGGTCTTGTTCATGGTTGTGAAATGCGCCACAACTATGAATAAACGACTATGGGATGTTTAGGAAGGCCTTCACTTCTTTTAATTCATCTCGTGCCCTAGAGTGTCATAAGTTTTCCTCTAACTAACAACCGCTTTTGTTTCTTTTGATAATGCCTTATGGAAGAGCACCTCCAAAATAAAGGGTTGACGATGAGGATCAAGCACCTCTGGTTCCGAATATCCCACATCATGAATAAGGGGTAACTCATGCTGAGTTCTACATCATCGTTGCATTATTGGCTCAAGTTGTAGCCCACCAAATGCATCAAGGTGTCTCTCCTCCTCAAGTGCAAAGTATGGCCTCTCGGCTTTGGGATTTTCAAAGAATGAACCTGCCCGAGTTTGATGGTTATAAGCTAGATGAGGACCCTATGGAGTTTATTGATGAGGTGTACCGGATTGTGGCTATCATGGGTGTACCACCAAATGAAAAGGTCAAACTAGTGACTTACCAACTAAAAGGTATGGCTCGAGTGTGGTATGAGCAATGGATTTTTAAGAGGAGTGAAGAAAAGGGACGATAGAATGGAAGAGTTCAAAAGTGCCATCCTAGACTGTTTCTTCCCGATG
This sequence comes from Solanum dulcamara, assembly GCF_947179165.1. Classification (NCBI taxonomy): domain Eukaryota; kingdom Viridiplantae; phylum Streptophyta; class Magnoliopsida; order Solanales; family Solanaceae; genus Solanum; species Solanum dulcamara. The sequence continues at coordinate 55,669,611 of NC_077237.1, read as the reverse complement.
GAGCTTAGGGAGGCCAAAATCCAAGAGTTCATAAACCTCCTTCAAGGGAGTATGAGTGTGAGAGAGTATGCCCTCAAGTTCACAAAACTATCAAAGTATGCTTCCTTTATAGTTTCCAACCCCCGGGCAAGGATAAGTAAATTTATTTTCAGTGTCTCAAGCTTGGTTTCTAAGGAATGCAAAATGGCCATTCTAGTCAAGGAGATAGACATCTCCAAGTTAATGACTTATGCCGAATAAATCAAAGACAAAAAGTTGAGGGAGAGGTCTAGAGGGTTCAAAAAAGCTTGAGTAGATGGTAGAGGGTCCAACCCTCAAAGGTCTAGTTATGGTAGCAATGGCAAAGGTCAAGGTGGGCAACAGTTTATAGGAAAAGGTTCCACCAATACTTCTCCTCCTATATTCATCAAGGACAAAGGTCCCAACCAAATGATCCCAAGAGAGAATGTTGGCATCCAAGCTTTTTCCCAATGTAAGAAGTGTGGGAGAAATCACAAAGGAGAGTGTTTGATGGGCTCAAACGCATGCTTCAAATGCGGCAAACCGAGTAACCATGCTAAGGATTATAGAAGTGGTGGTGGTAATAGGCCTCAAGTCTTGTTTCTCATGGCCAAAAATCTCAAGGAGATGGCCAATGCACCAACCGTTTCTATGCTTTAAATGGAAGGCAAGAGGTTGAAAAATCCCCAAATGTTATTACTAGTATGTTGAAGGTCTTTACTTTTGATGTGTATGCATTGATGGATCCAGGTGAAAACCTTTCATTTGTTACTCCATTCTTAGCTAATAGGTTTGATATATTGCCCGAAATATTAGTGGAGCCTTATTTGGTGTCTACCCAGTGGGTGAGTCGGTTGTGGCTAGAAAGGTCTATAGGGGTTGTCCCATGTCCATCTTGCATAGAGTTGTTCCTTGTGATATTATAGAGCTTGACATGGCAGAGTTCGATGTCATCCTTGGGATGGAGTGGTTACATGCATCTTATGCTTCCATAGATTGTAGGACTCATTGAGTCAAATTTTTATTCCCAAATGAGTCTATTCTTGAATGGGAGGGTTGTAATTCAGTGGAGAAGGGTAGATTCATTTCTTGTCTCAAGGCTCAAATATTGATTGCTAAGGATTGTATTTACCAAATAGTAAGAGTTAGGGATGTCGACTCCGAAAGTCCTCCTGTTAAGTCAGTCTCTGTAGTCAATGAGTTTACTTATATATTTTTTGATGACCTTCCCGATGTTCCTCTCGAAAGAGATGTTGATTTTAGTTTTGATCTTCTCTCTAATACCCAACCTATCTCTATCCCTCTTTACTGAATGGCTCCGATAGAATTGAAAGAGTTGAAGGAACAATTAAAGGATTTGTTAGAAAAAGGGTTCATAAGGCCCAGTATTTCGTCATGGGGTGCCCCCATTCTATTTGTAAGAAAAAAGGATGGATCATTTTGAATGTGCATAGACTACAAGAAATTGAATAAGGTAACTATTAAGAATAACTATCCACTTTCTAGGATAGACGATTGTTTGATCAATTGCAATGGGAAAGCCACTTCTCCAAGATCGACCTTTGGTACGGTTATCATGAACTAAGGGTGAGAAAGTGTGACATTCCCAAGATGGCATTCCGAATAAGGTATGGTCACTTTGAGTTTGTGGTAATGAGTTTGGGTTGATGAATGCGCCAGTAGTGTTCATAGACCTAATGAATAAGGTGTTCAAACCCTACCTTGATACTTTTGTTGTGGTATTTATTGATGATATTTTGATCTACTGTCAGAGTGAGGAAGAACATAAGGATCATTGGAGGGTTGTGCTCTAAATATTGAGGAATAGGCAATTATTTGTAGAATTTAGCAAGTGTGAGTTTTTGTTAAAGGAGGTGTCCTTTCTCGGTCACATAGTATCCAACGAGGGGATCAATATGGATCCTAAGAAAATGGAGGTAAGCAAGAATTGGCCTAGACCATTGTCTCCTTCGGACATTAGGAGCTTCTTGGGTCTAGCCGGTTACTATAGAAGATTCATCAAAGGAGTTTCTTCCATCTCGTATCCTATGACAAAGTTGACTCAAAAGAAGGCGAAATGTATATAGACGGATGAATGTGAAAGGAGTTTCCAAACTTTGCAAGATTGACTTACCTCCGCTCATGTTTTGACTCTACCATAAGGATTAAAAGGGTTTGTGGTTTATTTTGATACTTCAAATATTAGTTTAGGTTGTGTCTTAATGCAAAATGGAAAGGTCACAAACTATGCTTCTAGGAAATTAAAAGTGCATGAGCGTAACCACCCTACCTATGATTTGATTTGGCGTTCATGGTTTTTTCTTTGAAAATTTGACGGAACTACCTCTATGGGGTACATATAGATGTGTATACTAATCATAAAAGCCTTCAATAGGTTTTCACTCAAAAGGACCTCAATCTAAGACAAAGAATGTGGCTATAGCTCCTCAAGAACTATGACATAAGTGTGCATTATCATTTGGGTAAAGCCAATGTGGTTTTGGATGCACTTATTAAAGTGTCTATGGGGAGTGTGATGTATTTTAATAATGGAAAGAGGGATTTGGTGAAAGATGTTAAACGGTTGGCTAGATTAGGGGTGAAGTTGTGCGGTACCGATAATGGTGTTATGGTTGTCCAAAATGGGTCCAAATCCTCCTTGGTGGTGGATGTCAAATCAAAATAAGACCTTGACCCAACACTTGTCGAGTTAAAGAAGTTGGTCAACGAAAAAAAGGTAGAGGTCTTTTCATAAGGGGGAGATGGGGTATTATATTATTAAGGTCAGTTACATGTTCCGAATGTAGATGCCCTAAGGAATTTGATCTTGATGGAGGCACATAATTCTGCATACTCCATTCATCCCGATTTGACAAAAATATATCGAGACTTAAAAGAGTTGTACTGGTGGGGTGGCATGAAGAAGGATATAGCAAGGTTTGTGTCCAAATGTCTAAATTATCAATAATTGAATGCCGAACATCAAAGGCTGGGTGGTCTAGCCCAAGATATTGAAATCCCTACTTGGAAATGGAAAGATGTGAATATGGATTTTGGAATGGGTTTGCCTCACACTCAAAAGCGACATGATTCTATTTGGGTGATTGTTGATAGAATGATTCAGTCTGCTCACTTCCTACCGGTTAAGACTTCCTATAGGGCCGAAGATTCTATTGAGTTGCATATTCGGGAGTTGGTGAGATTGTATGGTGTACCATTTTCAATCATTTCAAATCGTGGTACTGAATTAACTTCTCACTTTTGGAGATCATTTCAAAAGGATCTCAGTACTAAAGTAAAGTTAAGCACCACATTCCATCCTCAAACTGATGGGAAAGCTGAAAGGACAATTCAAACCATATAGGATATGGTAAGAGCTTATGTGTTGGAGTTCAAAGAGAGTTGGGATGATTACCTACCACTCATTGAATTTGCTTACAATAATAGTTACCACTTGAGTATTGAGATGGCGCTGTTTGAGGCTTTGTATGGGAGGCTATGTAGATCCATGGTTGGTTGGTTTGAAGTAGGTGAGATGACCTTGTTAGGTCTCGATTTGGTACTTGATGCTTTGGAGAAGGTGAAGATCATTAGAGAAAGGTTGAAGATGGCTCAAAGTCATCAAAAGTCTTATTACGACACTAGAAGAAAGGATCTTGAATTTAATATAGATGATTAGGTATATTTGAAGGTTTCACTCATGAATGGTGTGGTTCAGTTTAGTAAGAAAGAGAAATTGAGCCCTAGGTATGTAGGGATTTATAAAATCCTAAATTGGGTTGTCAAAATTGCGTATGAGTTGGAATTGCCTTCGAAAATGACCATGATTCACCCGGTGTTCGATGTGTCAATGTAGAGAAAATGTGTGGGATACCCTAACTCCATTGTGCCTTTGGAGTTAGTGAATGTTGAGGAGAATTTGACCTATGAAGAAGTCCTGATTGAAAATTTAGACCGGCAAGTCAAAAGGTTGACGAACAAAGAAGTTGCCTCTGTTAAAATCCTTTGGAGGAATCAACAAGTTGAAAGTGCTAAATAGGAAGGGAAGCGGATACGATGAAATGTTATCCTCATCTATTTCATTCTACTCAAGCTGAAGGTAATAAGTCATTCATGTTTAAATGTTTGAGACTCTTATGTTTCAGTTTTCCTAAGTCCTCATGTGCATGTATGTTCATGAAGTTGAATTTTAAAGTTATGTTTTATGTTTAAGTTTAAAGATCTCATGGTTGATGAATTTCAAGTGTTATTGTATTCATGTTGGGTTGCTAGTCCTTGTACCGTGTTCTTTCTATGATAACGGTTCTTATTCGAGGATGAATATTCTCAAGGAGGAGATATTATAAGACCCCAAAAACATGGAAAGTCCTAAACCAAGGATCAAAGGTGGAAATCTCAGAAAGTTGCAGAAACAGGCATAAGTGGTTGTTAATGGAAGACATCACGGGCTGTGGTAGAGATTCATATGTTCAAACTTACTGGGAGAAGACCAACACAAAGGACCATAGACCGTGGTGAGCACCATGGACCATGAAGACCTCTATGGTGAACCCTCCCCACAACCCTCAGGAAATACCCCAAGGCAAGGGACACAGACAACCACCATGAACCGTGGAACTTTTCACAGACCGTGAAGATGGTCCATCCAAGGTCGCTTCAATCTGTCATATGGGATTTCAGGTTAATTCTTTAGTGTAAGCACAAAGTTAATTTGAAAGCTTCCTTACCGATTGAATTTCGATGTAAGATTCTAAATAGGTCAACTTTAAGATATCATATCTCCTTGAATATAGACTCAGGTGTCCCATCACCTACCAAATCAAAGGTCTCTAAATCCTTTTTCCAACTCCATCGAGTTTTCCTCATTTGGAGTTCATAGTAAACGGTATGTCCATTTTAGTGAAGCTGCTCAGACATGTGAGGACTACAGACCATAGTGGACTTCCATGAAACGCAACACGGTCTGTAGTGGATCTATGTGAAGGCCACTTTTTCAACCAGTTCACGCCTTGGGACCACTGGTGAGCACCACAACCCGTGAAGTTCTTCCTTGAATCTCAATACGGTCCGTAATGGCCGTCCATGAAGAAGGTTCAGAGACTTCTCTGCAACACTTTCCTAAATATTTTTTTGAGTCTTTTATCATGGGACCCCATCATAGTCCGTGGTGGGCATCACGAACCGTGAAGGTCCCCCGTGAAGCTAGTTTTAGCCATATCTTTAAAGAGGTATTTTAGTCTTTTCCTGCATTTTAACTCAAAGTGAAGTCGTTTTAAAGGAAAAATCCACCTGTCTAAAAGACCCCAAAGTCTTCCTACATTGATTTACTTTCACTCAAAATTCTAAGACCCAAATCCTAACCTCTCGGGTTCCTCTCGAGCTTTCTTCCTCCATCTCCAAGAAATATTCTAGGGTTTCACTCCAAGAAGATCAAGCCTCCATTTCTTTTCAAGTTTTTCATTAAAGAGTCGACTCCTCAAGGTATGTGGGTTTTCATCCATGGAGCCCAAAGTTTTTTCTCAAACTAGCTTTTTAATTTTTAAATGATGAAATATTATGGGCTTTTACATAAGGATCCCAAATGCATAGTTCATGATATATTTGAAATTTATTTATTTATATTTATATATATATTGACTCTCCAATTCATGAAATGAATGGGTTGCTAGGGTTTTTATATGAAGGTTTGAAATGTAGTTTAAAAGTGCATATGGTGGGTTGTTTTAAAGATGTTTGATTTTATACGTTTACATCACTCTCTTGCATACAAGTATTCTTTAAATGTATTTGAAGGTCTTTATGAAATGAACCTACCTAGTTTTTTTATGATGAAGTAAAGTTGAAATGAAGTTTGACTCCAATGAATGTTATCAAGTAAATGCTTATGAATGGGAGTTTATGAAATGATGATTGCTGAAGGGCTTCTTAGCCAAAGGTTTCAATGTGAAAGGAAAATTCTTGCATTGAATCAAATAAAAGATTTTAATGAGCTATTCCACCGATTAATGTTTTAATGTTAAAGTTATATAATGCTTATGCTATTTTAATATTTAAATGTTATTCCATTGGACTTGATATAGCACCGAATGTAGCATGTTGATGGAGGCTCGACCAAAGGGGTCCTTAAGTAAAGTCTAATGTTGCATTAACTATGTGCCACTGTAGGGGGCCCTTGTTGGCTATTTTAGACTAGTGGATCCACGATTAGGCATTAAAGTTAAAGTTAAAGAATGTTTAAAGTTGATCAGAGTTCTACCTGGAAAATAGTCTCCCCGTGCCAATGTAGGAAGATATGTTGGATTCCATGTAATATCTCATATGATCTTAAATATCGGTTATGGTCGCTTTCCCACAAAATAAAGGTTTTAAGGATTCACATGATGATTCTCATGCATGCATTCACTTATGCATATTGCCCATACATGTCTCTCTCTTATGTTCTTCATTGTGTAGCATAGTCATATACTTAGTACATTCAAAGTACTAACACATACTTTTGCCTACATGATATCACCATGTAGAGACCGACGTTACTCCACACTCTCCTCCCTATGGCTATGTTGAGCCTTGAAGGCTACCACTTTGCTGAGTTCCCATGTTTCGGGAATTGCACTCCTATCTTATCTAACTTATGTCATATTTAGACATTTAAATTAAGTTTGGTATTTTTTACTTAATCTTGAGGGTGAGTTAGGGACATGTCTTAACCTTTGCCAAGTCTTAATTTAGAAGGTATTATTTGACATAGTAAAGGATGTTATGTTGTCTTTGACTCTTATTAATGTGAAGCCCCCTATTCCCTCTCTATATCCCTTATATTTCCGCTAGATTTGTTTATCATTACCAATGGCATGCTTAATGAATGCTAAGAGGGTTGGGTGAGGTACCTTTGGGTGTCTCACTCTCCGTGTCATATCTATGCCCAAGGCATGGGTCATGACAATATATTTCTAGTTGTCCCCTTTTGAGCCTCATACCATTTTTTTGACAACCAAATTACAAGTCTTATCCTTTTTTAAAAAAAATGAATCCTCTCTTGAACTTTTCCCTCTTTAAACTCTAAAATAAATTGAAAACTGACGCTAAATGCCTAAGTTGGGTGTGATAAGAATTCTGAATAGGAAATGCTAAACAAGAAGTGGCTTGAACTGAGCAATAAAAGAATAAGTCAAAGAAAGGTGGATTATGTACTAAAGAATGAAGTTAAAAAGAAAGAAATTGAAAGAATCGTGAAAAATAAAAGGAAATAGAATTCCTCCAAGAATGTAAAGGTGTGCGGGGGGCATATAGTGTATTATAATAAGAAGCCTGTGATTTGAAAATATAGAAATATGGCAACAAGGAAAGTGAAAAATGTGTTTGCAGATTTCAAGGAGGGTGTAGTCACTCACATCCAAATTCTATCCTAACCTTCCCTAAGCCTACATTACAATCTTGATTAAATCCCTTTATGATTCTCGTTAATTGTTTTTGAGTTAATATTGATTGAATATAAGGGCAAGCATATGGTTTGGTACTTGTAAGCATGAGAAGTTCTTTATGAGTATGAGTATTTGTGTATTTGTCCCCCATTTTGTAATTATCATGTGAGTGATTTTGGGACGTTCTATCTTGTGAGTCCATGTGAATTATGATAGCAGTGATGTTGAAACTTCGAAATTGAGAAAAAGGTGCATGAAAATAAACTAGTGAGTGTGAGTCATTTCTTGGGAATGAGTTGTTGTTACTTGATTATTCTAGTTCTAATATAGTGCATTCTTAAAAATGAGTTTTAAAAGAAAGAGGGGGGCGTTAGAAAAGAATTATTGCATGAATGGGCTAATTGTTAGTACCAACCGATGTGATGTTCCTTGTGCTTGATTGTTATATGTGAAAGCAAAATTGTATTAGTGAGTTATGTGCTAGAGAGATGGTCTCCATGTGCTTTGATTATGATTTGATAGAGGGCAAGCAAAGGATTAAGTTGGGGGTGGTGATAAGTGTAGCATTTACAAATTATTTGTAGTTTTGTTTCTTGTGAATTTGTACCTTCTAATTTTCAAAAAAGACTTCTTTTGTTTCAATTATGCATATTTCAGGTGAAGAGCTAAAAAGGAAGAATTAACGTTGAAAGAAACCAAAAAGGAGCTAAAAGAGAAGTGAACTATTAGTCCCTTCGCACTTATGTAAAAGGACCCACACCTGTGAATCCACACCAACAAAAGGAGAGACACACCTACGAAAAAGTACTATTCCATAGGTTTTGTCCCAGTAAAATAGAAGTTGCACCTCTGAATCCGCTTATATGGATAATTTGCCTCTTTTGCGAGAATTAAAATTCAAGGAAACTGCACTCCTGCGAAGTTTGAGGTGCAACGACGATGGTCACACATCTGACCTAGTAACCGCATATGTGCCTAACGGGCAACAATAATGTCTTTTCACTCTTTTGGAAACCCCAATACGAATAAAAAGGCATCCGAATCTTTGGAAAAGATATCAATCACCTATAATTGATAGAGCATTGACATCTATACCTAAAGTTGGGAGGACAGAGCTACCACTGAACTTGAAGAGTGAAGATTGTGAGCTTAAATGTGTAAATCTTAATATCTTGTTTCAACTCTTGATTTTGCTTGAATATTCATAGTTGTAGTGTTTGATTTTCAGATTTTGATATTGTGTTAGAGATAAAAAAAAATTGGATTTTGATTCTTTCTTTCTGCTTTTATAATTAATTGAATATTAGCTAGTTTATAATATGGGTCTTTGATTCTCTCATTATTCTCATTCTTTAATTGATTTCCAAAGGAGTGATCAATCCAAGAACATGCTTGTTTATCTTGATCTTTCTTGAGAAAGATGATTAACTATAGGAAAGATTGATTAGAGCGATTTGATAGTTGGGTAATGGAAAAGAGGTTGGAATATCTAGATCTGGGTCTAACCCTCATCTTATGGATTTGAGCTAGAGAGAGAAATCCTAGTGCTGCTTTATTGGTTGTTTATTTTTCTATACTTGCTAAGTTTGAGAAAATTAGTGTCACGACCCGACCTAGGGACAAGTCGTAACACATTGATTGAAACCCCAAAGGGCTCCAACCAAGCCTCTTATGCATATCATAAGCATACATAAGGTAAAGTAAAAAGCAGAAACATCATAATAGAGTCTAAACCATGAATAGAAATTGAGGAATGTCACATAACAACATAGACTCGAAATATTTGTCCAACTAGATGCCTCTACTCACGAATATTGGTGGGGGCTAAGACATGTCCCTATCTCACCCTCAATATGAAATATAACAAAAGTCTTTGAAATAATAACCAACTCAATGACTAGTCCCCGATAGATGAGGACTCACCATAAACACCGCCGATAGGAAGGCTTAAGTAGCAACGTAGAGGAATATGATCTTCAACCTCAACCCCTACATTATGAGACAATGTAGGCAAAAAGTATGCATTAGTACATTGGAAGTACTAAGTATGTAGGCAATGCAATGCATAGAAAACCATGTTTGTACAAATGACCATTTTAACTAGCATGATAGGAGAAGTAGTAAAAATCATAAGTAGTCTTTAAGAAGGATCAATGCATAATAAATCATAAGAGTATCATATAAAGTAAAAGATAGGATTAGTCATTTAAAACATAAAAAGATCATACATATGTGGGATAGGAACCATAATCGACAATAAGACCATGAGAGTTATACCATGGAATTCCAATGTCACCCCTACATTGGAGGAAAAGGGGAGACTACTTGCCAATGTAGACACCTACATGCCTAAGTGGATCCACTAAGCATTATGTGAACTAGGTACTCACCCCTAGTTCTTAAACTCGGGTACTCACCTCCAAGCCTTGATATTTTGGGTACTCACCTCTTAGAGATTTGGGTATTCGCCTCTAATCCCTTTGTACCTACGGTGACACGTAGTTATGCGATAAGAGACTTTATATAATGACCCCATATTTTGAGTCCCCACCTCAAGTCTACATTCAGTGCTAAGTCAAATCCCATGTAATACATACACAACATAGAAATCATAATGACATATATCATAGTCATGATCATAGGTTTGAAATAATAGAGTAGCTCATTTTTATAACATATGTGCAATGCAGGCATTGTCCTTCTACATTACAAATCATACATACAAAAACATATCATTATTAACATACATAATCATAATTCATGCTTTGAAAATTCGTCACCATAGCTTATACTTGAAATTAGGATAAGACATGAATGCATGATCAATTGATTTAAAAATCATGTCATTAACTTGAAAAAATGCATGATCATAAACTTTATATCAGTCCATACATAATTCATATAGATAATATCATTAGGAAGTATAATTGAAAATACTCATAATTTTCATCATGAACCCTAGAAATCAAAATAGGAGAATTCATGAAAAAACTCTTCAATTATATGCAATAACCATCAATTTATATCAAATTAGACTCATGATCATACTTTGAATTAAAATTTATACAATAGAGATCATAAAATACAATACTTTAATTTGATAGAAAACCTTGAGAAATTAATTGGGCTTCATGGATGAAAGAATCCATGAATCAATACCCACATACCTTAAGTGAGAACACCAATTAATTTGGAAGAACTTGGGAGTTTTGATGGATAGCTTGAGTGAATTTACTTGAAGTCTTCAATGAAGTCCTTGAAGACTTTTCTAGAGAGAGAAATATTTGAGTAGGTGAATTGTCGAAGAATGAATAAAATTAGGGGTTTAAGTTAATTTATAGAGTTGAATTAGGTCCTAAAAATGTCTAGGTTAGCTAACAATTTGAGAAAAGTCTAAAATGCCCTTACTAAAAATTCAACTCGGCCAGAAAATCCTTGCCAGGTCCGCGATGCGGACTTGTCGCGGACTTTTTTATGTTGTGCAGTTTTTTGAGAAATCTATCTTTCGATCTACGGGTCCTAAAAATCCACCGAAACTATTTTCCTGTAGGTTTTGACCCTCTGATCGATATTCTGAATTCGAATTTTTCAAAAAGATTAAGGATAATGCATAACATGAGCGCCTTAATCCTAAGGCATTCTCAAGGCACTTATGAGCATTTTTGAGGGATGTTACAATTAGTCAAGATATACTTGGTTATGACCGACAGAGACAAGTGGATCCTTAAGATTATAATGCAAAGTTGATTCACCCATGATTATCTTGATGATGTTTGGCTAATTATGATGGATGTTATGAGCATGGATTGTATTCTCACTCCCAAATCTATTTGTTATCCTCAGGTCAAAGGGTCTTTGATCAATTTGTTCTTTATTTTTATTATCTTAGTTTTAGTGTTTATTCCTTATTGAAAGCCCGCCAAAAAATACTTGTACCAATTATTGGATTCAAAATAATGGCTTGTAATTCTTAACCTCTTTGATCACCACTACATTGTTCCTTGTGGAATTCAATCCTGACTTCATAAGTTGGGTATTATTTTGCATACGACCATCTATATTTGTAATCTGAGAGTGTAGTTGAGCATTATCATATGCGAGGTGAATCAGTGATGAAGTCTATATTCAAATCTTCCCACTTTCAAGTAGGAATACTGATATCCTGAGTCATACCTTTTAGTTTTTGATGTTCACCTTAACTTGTTGGCAATTTGGACACGTAGCCACAAATTCTACAATATCCTTCTTCATCCTATTCCACCAGTAAAGTTCCTACAAATTACGGTACATCTTAGTGTCTCTCGGGTGAATAAAATATTGAGAAGTATGAGCTTCTGATAATATTTGTTGCCTAAAGTCATCAACATTTGGAACACATAGATGATCCGGGTAATGAAGTACACCATATCCCCCTTGGGAGAAAGCCTCAACAGTATTTTCGAGAACAGATTTCCTCAATTCAACCGAATTTGGATCATCATTCTACTTTGCCTTAACATCCATTACAAAAGAATATTTTGGACCACTCTGAACAATAATCCCACCATTTTATGAATCCACAAGACAAAATCTCAATCGAGCAAGTCTATGAATATCTCAAACTAACTCTTTCTTCTCGTCCTCAATGTGAGCAACACTGTTCATGGACAACATGTTGTGAGCATATGCCACTACATTGGCTTTACCCCAAATGTATACGACACTCATCTCATAATCCTTCCATAGCTCAAGACATCTCCTCTGTTGAAGATTCAAGTTTTTCTAATTAAAAACATATTGTAGGATCTTATGATCAGTAAACACATCCACATTCACACTATAAAAATAGAGTCTCCAAATCTTAAAGGTAAACACCACTGTTGCCAACTCAAGATCGTGAGTCGGGTAGTTTTCTCATTAATATTTTATTGCCTAAAAGCATATATCATGACCTTTCCATGTTGCATTAACACATTTCCTAGGCTAATTATGGAAGCATCATAGTACACCAAAAAACTATCTAAATCCTCTAGTAGATTCAAAACTGGAGTCGTTATAAGTTGATTCTTCAACTCTTGAAAACTCTTCTCATAAGCTTCGGACTACTGAAACGTGAATTTCTTTTGAGTAAATATAGAGAAAGGAGATGAAATAGAGGAGAATCCTTCAATGAAACTCCTATAATAACCGGCTAAACCTAAGAATCTCCGGATACCTAAAGGGGAACGGGGTCTAGGACAACTCTTAACTACTTCAATCTTTTGAGGACCACCTTGAACACTGTCTCCAGAAACTATATGGCCAAATAAGGCTACTAACCTCAAACATAATTCACACTTGCTAAACTTTTCAAACAGCTGACGATCCTTAAGAATCTGCACGACAATTTCCAAATGCCCTATATGCTCATCCTCGCTCTAAGAATAGACTAAAATATCATTTATGAAAATAATGATGAACATATCCAAATACTATTTGAAATTCCTGTTCATCAAATCCATAAAAGCCACATGAGAATTTTTTATTCCAAAAGACAACCATAAATTCATAATAACTCTACCGGTCTTTGGAATGTGACATTCTCTTACTTTTAGTTGATGGTAGCCTGATTTGAGGTCTATCTTAGAGAAGAAGCTAGCACCCTAAAGTTGGTTGAACAAGTCATCAATCCTGGAGATGGAATACTTATTCTTTATTATGACCTTGTTCAAATGAATTTACAGAGAGAACCATCTTTCTTACACATGAAGAGACTAGAGCACCCGCATAGAGAGATGTCCGGTCTGATGATAGCTTTATCTAAAAGATCTTTTAACTGATCTTTCAACTCTTGAAGCTCAGCTGGATGTATTTTGTAAGGAGGAATAGAGATAGGCTGGGTATCTGGGAAGGTCTAGAAATTCATTAACGACTGGAACTGACTGAAGGGTTGGTGTTTCAGAACTGTAATCCTTAACTTAGACTAGATGGCAGATACAACCCTTGGAAATTATCTTTCTTTCCTTAAGGTAAGAAAATAACCAACATACAAGCACTCATGTACAAACCTTTCATTTTATGACTGGTTCATTTGGAAACTAAAATTTTACGACTCTGGTTCTATTGTCGACTGAGGTATAACATGAGTATAGCCAATACATTCCAAGAATGATATTAAAATAAAACATGTGTAACTCTACTAGATCGACTGAGGTGATTTTTGAAAGAGTAAAATTGGGTAATTTATATATACTCGCTTAGCTAAATCTGACTCACCAATAGGATTAGAGACTAGCAAAGGTTTTACAAGATTATGAAACTGACATCAAAATTTACTGCAATAAAAGGAATCACTAAGGAAAGTGTAGATCGTGGATCTAACAATGTATAAACATTAAAATAAAAGACTTGAAATAGACTAGTGATTATATCAAGGGATTCCTCCTGATCATGTTGAGTCTGAAGAGCATAAAATCTATTTTGGCATTATCCGCTACCAGTACCAGATGAGGTACCCTACTGAGTCGGGCGAACTGCTGAAGTTACCAAAGTGTTTGGCTTAGTCTGCTGACTAACATCCCTGCCTTACCTAAAGTTCATGATTTTTGATGAGAAATCCCTCAACCTGTGTCCTTTCTTGCCATATCCAAAGTAACCACCACCACCAGTCATACACTCTCTAAGATGATTCTTCTTGCAGTTCTGACAGACCAAATATTTGTAACCACTAGTGAAACTACCTTGAGAACTAGACCCTGGTCCCCATCCTTGTTAAACATAGACACTAGAGAACTAGCAGAAGATGGGGCCGAACCTGAATATTTTTTATAGATCTAGTAATGACTACCACCTCTAGATTTTTGTTTAGAGTAGTCCATATTATATGTTTCAGCCGTCTTATTTTCCCTAGCACTCTCCTTAACCCTTTCTTCCTCAATTTATTGAGAATGATTCATCAAGCTGGAGATCCATCTTCTTGATCAACATTACAATTTTATGCTCCCTCACCACAGTCTCAGAAAAACTAGAGACAAAATTACTCATGTGGGCCCTAGAGTCAAACACCATAGTCAGAGCATACTTTGAGAGTTGAGTGAACTTAAATGAGTACACCATCACATACATGTTTCCTTGCTTAAAGTTAATGACTATTGTACCTTGTCTTTACTCAAATCTAGTGGAAAGAACCTGTCTAGAAAAGTAGCCTTGAACCTGTCCCAATTAATTGGGCATGCATCCTCATCCCTATCAGCCTTTCATTGCTTGTACCATATCTGAGTTACCACCTTCATCTGATAAGTATCTAAGTCGACACACTCTCAATTAGAGTGACACCCATAATCTTAGTAATTTTCTTGATACCCTCAATAAAGCCTTATGGATCCTCATCTATCTTCAAACCATATAACTCTAGAGGGTTCATCAGAGTAAAGTCCCAGACTATTGCAAGTGTTATATTAGCATTTGGATTAACTGGAGCCACAACCTCTCAGTTGTCCTGAGCATCCATATATTGGGTTAATATCTAAAAAGTAGTCCTAAACTCAACACGAGAGAGTTTTTCAGCCAAAGGTTCTGCTGGAGATGGTGGTACTTGTTGCACTTTATTTCTAGTCTTTCTGACATAGTCTCTTCTTGGAGACATGATAATGACAATATGCAGACAATGAGTTAGAAGGAGATTATATAGAGTTGCACTCTATCGCATAAATAAGAGTATGAAAGAAGTGAAATATTTCTTAAAACTATTCATATATGTGGTGCTATTAAAATCCATGAATAAGACTCTACTAAATATGTCTTTTTGATACCCTACACTTGAACTTGATGCTCTGATACCAACTTCGTTATGACTAGAGACTACCCCCTAGTTGTAACATCATGCTTAGAGCTGCAAGTGACTCAAAGCTAACCTCATGGTCTGGTATGGCACTAAGAATCAACATAAAAATATTGAATATATTGCATGTGGAAATAAAGTATGAAAATAGTCTATTAAAATAATTAGACAACATCTGAATCTCATAAGTTGAATCTAAACTGTTTTTCTGATAAGCCTCTATTAAGATGAGTTTATAGGACAAACCTCTAGCTAACTCCAACTCTATGAAATGAAAGAAAAGTACTTACAGAAATTATAAGATCATCCTCGAAAGATGACAACTCACCCACATATACTACTAACCTCATCGAGATAGCGCTAACTACAGCCTGAATTCTAAATGTTAGGAACTATTTAATAAAATAATATAGTGAAAAGTATGGGATTAGTACTTTGAATGTATTGAGTATGGAGGATATGCATAATAATCATGATAATGTAACATATTGAGCCATAAAGACATAATCGATACAATGACCTAGTAAATAACATGAGTACTGAATAAGTTGTACTGAACTATAAAAATACTTATCATGCAATAACAAAAAAGTCTAATTGTGGGATATACTAAAACTAACATATAACCATATGAGCTACTACATGGAGTTTGAAGTTTAATCTCCATCTAAAGGGCCCAATATACATGCCAAGGTAGATAGGCTAAAGCTGAGCTAATGTGGATCTACTAAGATATGTCTATAAGGATTAGACCTACAGTTATGGAACTTAGAGATTGTTACAAAAGGTTCACGGATGCTAATCAAAGTCCTCCATCCCTAAATTTTCTCAGTGCTAAGTATAACTCCCATGAAAATATGAAATAAATGAAGACAGTAATAATTTGATAATATTGACTTATATTGATAACCGATACACTAATTAGCTCATAAATCATGATACCTGATAATATATTGAGAGATACTTTATCTGAAAGCATCATAAATCATGAAAATCTGACAGTCTGAGACATGCATCTTAAATAGCATAACTCTAAATCACAAAAATACTTGTATGCTATAGGTTCATAAAAATACCATTAAAAATATGGAGTTGTAATTAAAATCATGTGATTGAAGTATAGTCATGAAGAAGAACTGAATTTCATCAAGAACCCATGAAAATCCTAGAAACCCTAAGTTTGGAGAAATCATAAACTTATAGGGCTTTCTTAGGACTCAAGGGGTTAAGGAATACCCATTGATGAAATCCCACATACCTAGGATGAATAACCCTAAATTGAATTCCTTGAATGAATACTTGAATCTTGGAACCCAACTTCTTACTTGAGAGTAAGCTTAAGAAACAAGAAACTTAACTATGATCAACTCTATAATCAGTTGTTAGAATCTCTCAACAAAGTGGGCTTATTGAATATCATATTGGTTTGGCATTGTTCATTTTTATTTTATTAGCACTAATGTTTTTGGCTTTCTTGTAGCTATTTGTGAGCAGGTCTATGTACTTTTTTATGGGTAAATTTTTGACATCCTCCCCCTTAACCCCATGGCGGGGGGTAGATAGAGTATTGATAAAGATGCTTGGGACTGAACACATCCCCCTTTACTTATGGAAGAGTTATGAGTGAATGAGAGGTTACAGTCAATAGGAATCCCTTAATCTTACTTAGAATAGTCCAAAATCACATAGTATAGAGATGAAGAGAATAGAAAAAGACTAAAATGATTCTGATTAAAAAAAATTAACAAGCATCTACAGACGGCATCTATGGTCCGTGGTTTCATTTATGGACCGTAGACTCCTATATATAGAAATCAGAGAAGAAATATGCATTTCTAAATATTTGGTTTATGAGACAAATCTACAATCTGTAAAGTAATCTACAACCTATCTTGTATGTTCATAGAATATGGCTGAAATATTATTCCTAAATATTGATCTACGATACATTAGAGTACACATAAATATTAGGCAAATTCTTAGGTTCTACGATTTGGATTATGAGTCCCAACTATGACAAGTAAGACCATCTTCAATCCATAAATATTGTTCTTCCTATCAGTAAAAATTCCAGTTTTTGAAGTTAAATCTACGACCCTGGTCTATGACCCGTAAAGGGATTTACAGCCTATAAACATGCTTCATAGATCTCAGACTATTTCTATTTCAAAAGTCTTATCTATGGATCCTAATCTACAGTTCGTAGTTCCATTACGACCTATAGATGAGTCTTTAAAACCCTAATTTTATAGACTTTAATTTTTCTAAACTATTCAAGACCTAATCTGTACTTAGAAACTTTTGAGGTGTTACACGCAACTTTGTGCTATATCATTTTATGATGTATATTTTAGTACCTTGATTCAGATATGCGGAAAGATGTTCCACTAAGATTTTCTACTTTTAGAATTGTGGTGAGTTCTCCTCGCATTCAGAGGACTTAAGTTAAGAGCTAGTAGATATTATTCACTTTAGTTGTGTCAGTTTTGAGAAACCTGAGGTCATATCCCGGTAAATTATCTCATTCAATTTCGAGGCTTTCAGACATTAGTATTTAGTTGTAATAGATGTATTTGTTTGAAATCTATTCCAGTTATGATTATTGCCTACAATTCTGCTTAAGTTTTCCTATGATATGCTTAGATATTCTACGCAGAAGGTTAGTTTGGGATGACTTGTGGCTCCAAACATCTGTATCTGCTAGGCTATAGACTTGGGTCATGATATAACCATAGCCTGAAAGACAAATTATGACTTTTCTCTTCTTGTAAGACTCCAAATGATTCCAATCTAGTCAACTATATAATCTATATAATAAAAATCCATATTTATACAAAAATTTGCGGCTTGATAATTGGGTCAAAAAGTTAACACCAAGTCCTGATTTCGAATTTGGAAATTTCTTTCATAATTGGTTTACTTATGACTTGGAGAACTGACACATAAAATTCAGCTAAATTAGGTCACTAATCAGGCCCCCAATCAAAGAATTTCATTCTATGATACTTAGGGCAAAGATCCCCAATTCTCAAGAACCATTTAATGATTAAGTTAACGATACTCTAGCAGGAAAAATGTAAATTAAGGGTAAGAATATTACCCTAAAAAGAAATCTAGTAAAACCCCTTGATTTTATTCTAAATTCTTAAGCTCCCCGAATCATATTTGGAATAATGAAATCAAACTTAGAAACAAATCAATATTCAGACACAACAATCTTTGCAGATGCGATAAACCCATCACGACAGTGACTCAACAGAGTGAGAAAAATATAGCACTAGTGACAAATACTTAAAAGGTGTGGCCTTCATAAGCTTCCTTTTTCTAGCAGGAGAGAGAAATCCTTGCACAGTTGATACAGATGAATCCTCGTCGAAGTGGCAAACTCCAAGCCTAACAAATTTTATAAAAGAAAAAACATTTCCTCATCTCGGCACCTTCGATGGTGTAGTTCTTCTTGTAGGTGCAACTCCATGGATGTGAATCTAGTAACACGCTTGTGAATGCACAAGATTTGGTAACACCAAATTTCACCAAAAAACAACCCTCTTTCAGAATCAAACCTCAAGATTCATTAAAAATCCAAATAGGATTAAATCAGATATGAAAATTAACAAAAATTCATATTTCGAACCTATTGTAAATATCAAATCATCTATTCGGATTCATCTTGACCAAATGTTAACAAAAGTCAACTCTAAGTTCCGTAAGCTTCAAAATTCCAACCAATACCCTGAATGCCTCGTGACACAAACCAATTTTCCAACCAAATTAAAGATCCCCTTATGGACCTAACAAAATTGACGGAATTCCATTCTAACCTTGTTTACATGGAATATTGATGTTGGTCAAATTTTCCAACTAGTAAAACTAAAAAACTCATCCAATGCTTGTCCAATTACTTTGGGAATTGTGTCACTTATCCATGCAGGTCACAAATACATTATAGAAGCTATGGGAAAGAACAAAACAGGAATAATATACAAAAAACACAAAATGACCGTGAGAGTCCTTACAAAAAAACAAGTACCCAAATTATAAAATATGCTTACCTCAAATTTACAACTCAAGAACCCTTTTCAATAAAAAGAACTATGCTCTTGGATCTCTGAATCACCTCAAATTACACAAAAAGAATTTAGAATTATCAAAGACCCATTGGTAGACATTTTCTTAATTTTTAACCCAAGTAAATTTGTGATCAAAGATTGACACAAAAAGTCAACTCTAATCAAGGAGCAGAATTTCAAAATTATGACCAACAATAGATTTTCCTTGATGAGTGGATATCAGATTACTAATCAAAAATTAAATTTTGATAATGTTTGCTCTCTCAAATTGACAATTTGGGTTGAAGAACCCCAAGGTTAAACTTTCTACATTCTCATAATTTTCGTATGTTTCTACCATAAAGTTCACCCATAATTATGTAATAAACTTAAATAAAAAATTAGGATCATTACTTCAATGATTTGGGGTGAACCCTTTTATTTCTCTTCTCTTACTATCTTTTTCTCACTTTTATTCATTTTTCAATGTTATTTTTCTTTTCTACGCTTCTACTTTGAATACTAACAACTTTGGTTATCCCTTTTTCTTATACAAATGGGTCCCCCACCACCACCACCACCCATCTTTTTTTCTTTGAACTTAATTTTATTTTTTCCCTTCTTTTATTTACTTGCCAAATAACCCTTATAAAATAAACATGGGTTATTACAATAACTATGAAAAGAGACAAGATTGTTTTAAGGGAAAATAACACTTATACCTCAATAAAGTAAATATTTACCCTTAAATACTCCATTACTTTCGTACCCATATTTTATTTTAAATTCGAGTGTTGACATCAGTATCCACCCTTTCTTTCCACTCTGATACCATCATAATATATTACAGCATATGAATATACTCTGATGGTATCAAAAAGTAACAGAGTAGTGTCTTCATTGAAGGACTATTTCTCCTCGTTAATACCAATTGATACAATCAAAGTATAATATACTTTGATGGTAGCAAAGAGTAACTGAGCAGTGTTTTCATTAAGGTTTGCTTCAGCCCTTTGATGAGATTACTCAATCATCCATAATACCATTATGATACTTCTACATCCTATCACGGTATCATAACTCTCTCCTATCTAAAGGAGCATGTACTCGATTATTCATCAATCATTACAATCCTTGATTTCTCTCAATAATTGTTAAGCTTTTTACATGGTATTAGAGATTTTAAGATTATTCTCTATCTAAAGTATTGAATTTAAAATAATACTATGTCCATCTGAAATAGCTCCCTCTACAAATCCTCTGTCCACATCTTCCCTTCACCACCCCATTGCATCTTGTTCCATTAAATATAAGCCAATAAAGTATCTAATATTGAGGAAACAAATGATGCAATTTATTCAAGTGATGAGACTAACCTATCCCATCATAGCGAATGAACCAACTAAAAGTAATTTTTCCACTACAAAAACTACTGAGAATGTTGTAACTGTTGAGAAGGATACAGAGGATAGTGGCAACATTGATGATTAGGAGGAGAAAGGTGTGTTGCTAAATAGTTGGATCTCATTCACCTTGATAGAATGAATAATATACCTGATTGTGGGTTGCTCAACTACCAAGGAGATGTGGGAATGCTTGGAAGAAGCCTATTTTCAAGCAGCAAAAGATTAGGAGTTTCAGCTCAAAAACCAACTGCTAAGTGTTACGTTAGTAACCAATAAGATTGATGAATACATAAGGAATTCAAAGGAATATGTGATGGCCTTGCAACCATTCACAATCCTGTGGATGAATATTGAAAAGAAATCAATTTTGCTAGAGATTTAGGTCTTAAGTACAAGACCTTTAGGACTGTCATGCTAGGTAAGACACCATATCACACTCTTAATCAATGTTTTAATGCTCTCAAGGGTTTTGATATGAGGGATAATGAAGAAGGGGTACCATAACAGAACCATAACATGGCATTCTCTGCCCAAAGGGGCAGAGGAAGAGGAAACTACTCTTAGAGAAGAGTAAACAACAACTTCAACTCCAGAGGAAGAGGATCCAAACCTGGACAAGGAACATGTTCTTTGAACAATCAAAGCTTTCCTAGTGGAATAAGGAAAGTAACACTACTGAGTCATGTCAAATATGTGGTAGACATAACCATACTTCTCTTAAGTATTTTTACAGGTAGAACTACTCTTAACAATCTACAGATGAACAACCATAAGCATTGGTTGGTGCTATGTTGCAAAATATATCTACTATTTATGACACCTTGTATGTAGACTTAGGAGCCAATAGTCATATGAAAAATAACTCAGGTATTCTATCTGATCTTAAAAACTGCAATGAATATGATAAAATAATTATTGGGAATGGATCACAATTAAATATAACACATGTTGGGAATACAAATAAATCAAGAGTAAAATTACAAGAAGTTCTTGCAGTTCCTAAGATTTCTAAGAATCTACTCGTAGTTAGTAAGATTGCAAAGGATAATTGTTGCACTCTTGAATTTGATGAAATTAACTTTGTTTTAAAGGAAAAGAAGATAAGGACACTACTGGCCAAGGAATCTAAGAGAAGTGGACTATATTCTTTGGAATATAACAATCTTCGTGCTTTGACTGCTATATGCGATCGAAACACATCAGACAACATTTGACATACTTGATTAGGACATCCTAGTTTGAAGTCTTTAAAAGTTTTGAGTAGTAATATTTTCATAAATGTTAGTAGTTGGAATAAAATTGATGATGTTTTTTTCCAGTTATTAGTTGGGCAAAAGTTGTAAGCTTTAATTTGGCTTGAGGAACGAAATTGATAAGGAACCTTTATAAAAATTACATTGCAATTTGTGGGGACTTGCTCTTGTTGAATCCTCTCAGCATATAAGATAATATGTAATGTTTGTAGATGACAACACAAGGTATACCTAGATTTATCCCCTAAAAAAGAAATCAAACTTTTTTGAAGTATTTTTCATATTTCAGAAAATGGTGGAAAAAAACTTTCTAAAGAGATTAAGATATTCCAGTGTGATGGAGGTGGTGAGTTCATCAAAATTGACTTCATTAAAGATTTGGAAGATTGGGGTATTGTAAGTCATATTTTATGTTGTAAAGCACCATACTATTTTAACTTAGATAAATTTTGAGTACCTTGAGAGAAGATGGGAAAACACCACTGGTAGTAGGTCTATGACCCACCCTACAACCAATAAAGTGTTCTACAAGCCATAGAAGGGGATCATGCAACCCCTCTATAATTAGACAAAAATTGAATTTCAGAGACCAAACCTACTAGCCTTGTTATGATCAGTAGAAAGTCCTACGACCCATAGGGTCAATTTTGGAGTTCAGTGACACATTTCAGCATCTACTAAAATATGCAGTTAGGTACTATGAATAGTTCTAATGACCCGTAAGAGATTATACGAGCCATAGAAAAGGGTCAGTAGACCCCAAGACCAAGCCCAGTCGAGTTATACCAGGGGCTTTCTATGACCCGTCAACAGGTCTATGACCCATAGAAGCAATGTATTTATAGACAACTAATCCTAATTAAACAAACTGGAAGAAATAGGAAAACTTAAGTCGATTGGGTCCTACGACTCATTCCTACGGATCGTAGATAAGTTGATAAGTCTTTGACTCAAATCTTAACACAACCCTTTGCACTGATGAACTTCTCTTCTTTAAGGACAACCTCTATGATTTTTAATCAACAAGAAGACTCATGTACTTCATTCGTAGATCAAGTCCTGGCTTTGAACTACTGTGGTCTCTTCTACCGATGTTTTTACAGCTCGTAGACATTTGAACGGGTCATAGACTTGAATTGTAACTGCAGCTTTGCCTTAATTCCTCAATATATTTTTGATGAATGCCACCTACAACTCGTAGAAGTTACTACAACTCATAGGTTGCCCTCGTAGACTTCAAAATCTCAGCAATGTGCTTCTTTGTTTAATACTCCGACTTAATTTTCTGTAAAACAAACACAAATAACACCAAATCTACTAATAAATGCTTAAAAGACATGCAATTTATCAAGTTTAAAGTATTAAAAGTTCCTTAAATCCTCATTACATCGGCACCCTCAACATAAAATGGTTGCTTGTTCTCAAGGTAAATTATTATACTAAAATGACACAACTCAACATAATACCAAGAATCTACAGCAATTAAAAGGCTATTCACTCTTAACCCATTCAAATTTTCATTCATGATATCATTGCAACCATCATTTCAAATAAAACTAACTCATGCAGATAAATATGAAACATTTCAAGACTAATACATAGATTCACACGCAAAGATAACATTTACAGTTTTTTATGACTTCTTCGATAATGTCACTTGTGCCTCACAAAAAAAAGTCCCTTTTTTCACACATATTGTAGGTATTTCTTTAAGACTCAAGATGCAGAAAACACTCACGCTCAAAAAAGAAATTCAAACCTTCATGCACAATACCATAGGCTTGTCCTTATTTTCAATACTTAGACTCTTGAACAGTTGAATTAGGATCACTATAGGACTTTTTCGGCTTATAATGTAGGCTCGGAGACAGGAGTGGTGTATTTGTACTTTAGTGACTTTTTTCCTTCCTCAAACACTACATTAATCTTGATTCCACTTCTTACAACCCATAACTCATTTCACTCTTATTCTTTGCTTTTTTGCTTTTACTTTGGGTGTGGCTTTTGTTTGTTCTCTCAGCTCTTTTCTTATGGTTTATAATTTTTATTGCTAAAACTTGCTAAATTATTTTTTTCATCAATACCACTCACCTTTCGTTCTTCTTTTCTCTCTTCTTTATCGCACATCTTTTTTCATACCTTTTTTTCTCATACCCTTCTTTTCTCACTTTTCTCTTATAGTAGTCATTCTCAACTTAGGATTTTAGCCTGAGTTGAGGTGGACATTGTCCTTGGAGGGAACTGGGTCAAAACAAAGTATTATCATTAATGATGGGGACATTTGAAGTACGCTTTGTTGAATTAAAAAGGTCTTTTAAGAGGCCCAAATCTTTGGTTAAAAATGGTAAAATGGTATCTGGTTTGTTCTTTTAAGGATAAGTGGACTAGTTCAATAATGGCCTGTGATCCTTTCCTAATCAACAGTTCAATTATCATAGAACAACTAGCGAGGCAAGTTCTAGATTGACAAAAATAGTCAGAACACACAAATACCTCACACACACTTGACATCAAGTTTCATTTTCAATTTATCAATATCTGGTTCATGTTTCAGTCTAAGTCATATGTTCTCTTGTCACACAAAGATCCTACAAAGTCAATATATCAAAAAATGGTCACAATACTTCAATTAAATTTTGGAGAGGTCTATTTTTCCATTTTAAACCTTATATCCATCAGGCCATATATCCCTATTCTTATCCCACATTTATATCTTAAACATGTCAATTCAACATAAACAAAAAAAGGTTCATGGGGAAAAAGAATATAGTCAAGAAAACCCTAAGGACTTTATCTAGTGTCTAGGGTATTCGAACTTTGCCTAGATAATCGTACAGTAATAACCACCCTACCCCTACTAGAAAAATATTTCATTTTCCTCAATGCAATATAGAAAGAAGTAAAATATAAGGAGGGAAAGAAAAGAACATGTGGTGCATAAGCATCAAAGTCTATTTAGTGAACTTTGAGTCCATCAGTGTGGATCTCGATGTCGTAGCATGTGGCTCCACAACTGTCTGTGAGTTACCATGAGTGACATCCCATAAGCTTAAACCTCCAATAGCACGCTGCCTCTCCTTCTCTCATCGCATCTCCTCAGTCTGTCTAGATGCCCGTGTGACTACCTCTAAATTATGGTGTTGTTTCTTTTTCCTCCTCCAAACCTCAGCAATGTACAAAGTATCATCATCAGTGCGAGGTTTTTGTCTCTTGACACCTCCAAATCATCATCTTTAAACAAATTAAACAAATATAGTGGCTGGACAACTAGCATAGTAAAAGGTATAGGAGCTGGTGTGGCTAAGGTTATCACTTCGACATGCAGTAGATCAACCTCTGTTTGGATGAAAACATAGTCAGCACTCTTCAAAGACAACAATCTCTCATTCACTCTAACATCAAAGGCATCAAACTGTGCATAAATTTGATGATCTCGATCAACCAAGGTAGCTTCTAATTTTTGTCGTTGCACGCTCCTCCGACTCAGTGATAGCTTTTCAAACCTAAGGTTTGAGTTGCTGAATTAGGTGTCCAAGTTGGGCCTTTCTCTGAGTCTACCACTGCATCAAGTTCTGTAAAGCTTTGGATGAGATAGTGACTAAGATTGTGGGTTGCGGATATGGCATGCTAGTAGATGGGACCACCAAGGCAGTAGGGAAAGCCTCAAATTGCTCCATGGTTCAGAACAAATGACAGATGAGCTTGGGTAGGCTGTAGAACATCCATAAACTCGAGCAACCTCACCTCTGGATGTGGGGCACGCTGCTATCTAATAGGATTTATGTCATACCAAATAATCCCTACATCTTATATTTGAGTCACTCTTATCAATATGTTGACCCCTGCAATCAAGGTCATAGTGGCCTCTCGACACAAAGCGAATACTAAGAATGAGAATAGATTAGTTGTGTTTCTCCTAGTGCCCACTCATGTATCTCAGTGATGATTGCTTTGATAAAGTTGACCTTATATATATCTATCAAACTAACGACTATCACAACCCGATCCTAATTCAAATGATCAGCGATATTAGTTGGGCAAAGATGGTGTTGGACAATAGCCCACAAAAACTTAGCTGCAAACTTCAGTGAAGCTCCCTTGATCGGGGTTAGATGAGATGCCCAATCTACAGTTATACCTTGCTCTATGATATAACCGACAACCCATCTCATAAGTGTTTCATGTCGCACTAGATCCTTCATCACAGTTCTTTCCTGAACAACTTTTATTTTATGATCGAACTCAGTTTTTAGGGCTATCTGTTGAAAATTTAGGCCATAGATAACCTGTCGGACCACTTCCTCGGACAAATCAACAGGGATATCCCAGACTAGTGTGATCATAAGTATAGGATGCTCTATCTCCTTTGCTTTGGACAGAGCCATATTCTTTATGGTTGTCGTATAAGATGCATAGAACTCTTGCACTAAAGGAGCATTATAGCTGCTCAAAGTATTTGCCATTCACTCACACCTATGATGGTGAAAGAGATCACGGATTTCTGGGATTTTCTCAAGACCAATTGTGATAACTCGTGGCACCTCAGTAATGGGTTGTCTAAAGTCTTATCAGTCATTGTTTCTTGTACCATTCTGTAAAAATTAAACATGCCTTCCACACAATATCTTTTTGTCTCCCCTCGGACATGAAATAGTATGGAAGGTCATACGGGAGTTGAGTTTCTTTCAAACACTGACCCAGAGTAGATGGGGCCACTAACTCATCATCTCTCTTCTTTTCCTAAGATGATTCCCCTTTTCAAACTGAGGATGTGAACGGTGCTTCAGTGTGAGGAGGAGGAGATATTCCACTTTGTCCTTCAATAGGGAAACTATTTTCAGAACTATTTAGATTGCTTCCATTGAAGAGGCCTCTCAGAATCAAGGGATTATTCCTCCTCTGAACCAGTAATCTAGGTGTCTGTCGGTGCATCCCGTATATGTTGTCCTAAAATTTCTGCGACTACCTTCTTTGAACTATTTCCCTTTCCACCACCACTCTTCAAAGTTTGTTTGGGAGGCATTGTACCAGTGGAGTAAGAGTTAGTACACATACATAAACCAAGAATAGAAAAAAATTCAACTGGAAGTGTGATATTTTTGGTCCTATAAGAAGGTGTCTATGGATCGTAGAAGACTCTACGACTCGTAGAACCCACTCATACAAACAGTCCTATAATTTTTTAGCTTCTGGATAGAATCTACGAGTTGATCTTAAGACTCATAGATGTTTCTATGAATTGTAAGGGGATTCGTAGACCCCTTCCTATGCCTACTGTATTGGGTACTTTACCTATATGAGTCAACCCTACGATCTGTAGGAAAATCTAAGATTCATAGGATGTACTCATACAAGTTATGTGTCCAACCTCTTTGTTACTAGAATTTTCCATGCATTATTTGACGAGTTGACTTTATGAGTTGTAGGATACTATATAACTTATAAGTTTACTTGTAGGGTTTGGTTAATTGAGGGCTTGATCACTGATCCATAGGTTCAAATGATGAGGGGTAACTATGAGTCGTAGGGTAACCTATGACCCATAGAAAAACCTATGACCCATAGAAAACCCTCATGTTTAAGAACCTAAGTTCCAGTGGTCAACCTAAAAATATCCAGCCATTATCAGCTCAATATTCATCCCATTCCTTCAATTTACGATTTCAAAGCCCCCAATTACAAATATTCTTAACTCCCTAATTCAAAAATCAGTTCCAAATGCTATTTAGATTGCCTAATTTCCCAATTCACCCCTTTGTTTTATAGTGGTTCCCTAATCCTCGAGTTTTAAGAACACTTCATCCTAGTGATAGCATTTATACATCACAACTTTTATTGAAAATAGGGATAAAGTCCCTATCTTAGTATGTTAGTTGGGGAAGAACCACAATAACCGTAGTTGATACTATGTGCGCCTATGTATATTTTTTTAGAATAGGTGATTAGCGGTGTGGTGATGATAATGATTAGGATGTAGATGAGGTATTGAGAAAATGGTGAACAGAGGTGCGTTTGGTATCGAATGAGAATTGAGCGAATTTGGTCGAGCAGGGGTTTTATTGTCTTTTGATCGTGAGTTGGGTCAGATTTTAAATCATGGGGTCTAATAAATTAGCTCGTTATGAATTGTAAGAGGTATTAAGGGTCACATGTTAGCTTCATGACTTGCGTTGACACTTATACTAATGAAAGAGAACATACCTGGAGTCCACGAGTGTAGGCTACGAATCGAAGAAGTTTTTATAATCCGTAGAGTTTACTCATAGACTTAAAGCAGCTACATGTCTGATGTTCGGATCTTTTATGAGCTGAGTCTATGAGCTATAGAAACTTTTATGACCCATTGAAATAACTCGTATGCCATTCAGCTCCTGTCAATTTCCAGTATTCGCATTTTGAAATAGGCACATACTCATATTTGGCCTATTTTTTATATTTTTGTGACTCTACTTTGATATGGACCTTAACGAAATCTATGTTATCCTAAAAACTACAAGTGAAAGAAATAAAAAGAAATAAAATAAAATAAACTAAAAAAATAGCTTGGGGTGCCTCTCAAGTAGTGCTTGATTTAACATCGCGGCACGACGCAGATTTTCTAGTTACTCAGACTTCACTAAGCTTCCATACTTCCGCAGTTTTGATCTCATCCTCAGTGCCCATATATTCTTTAATTATTTGACCATTTACTTTGAAATTCATTTCATCCTTCTTTTCTAGCTACACTGCACCATGCAAAAAAAACTTGACTAACTCGGAATGGTCCTAACCACTTTGACTTAAGTTTACAAAGAAATAAACACATCTTTGAATTGAAAAGAAGGACTAGGTCTCTATGTGCGAATGTTCACTTTTCAATCTTTTGGTCATGATATTTCTTCATTAGCTCTTTGTACAAGGCTATGCTCTAATATGCATTTATGCGGAACTCATCAAGATCATTTTTTGATTCATGCTTTGCTTAGATGTGGCATCCCAATCCATAGTAAACTTCTTCAACGCCCACATGGCTTTTTGTTCTAGCTCTACAAGCAGATGACAAGATTTTTCAAAGACAAGTTGATACTTTTTTAGTGCCCACATGGCTTTGTGTTCTAGGTCTACAGGTAGATGAAAAGATTTTCCAAAGATAAGTTGATAAGGTGACCTATCTATGGGAGTCTTGAATACAGTTTGGTAAGCATATAAAGTGTCATCAAGATTTTTTGACCAATCCTTTCTATTTGCATTCACCATCTTTGCAATTACTTGATTGATTTTACAATTTGAAACCCTGACTTGTCTGCTAGTTTGCGGATGATAAGGAGTTTCTACACTATGTCTAACCCAATATTTCTCAAGTAGCACTTTGAACAATTGATTGCAAAAGTAAGAACCTCCATGCTGATTATTTCCCTTAGTGTACCAAATCTCGAGAAGATATTTTACTTGAGAAAGAAGGTGACACTCTTTGCTTCATTGTTGGGAAGGGCAATAGCTTTTACCAATTTAGAGACATAGTCAACCGCAACAAGGATATACTTCATCCTACTCATACTCACAAAAGGATCCATGAAGTCAATTCCCATATATCGAACAGCTCAATGACTATAATAAGAGAGAGTGGGAGTTCATGTTTCCTTGAAATTCCTCCTTCTCTTTGACAATGATCACAAGACTTAGCAAATTCATGAGCGTCTTGATGAATTGTTGGCCTATAGTACCCATTTTGTAGAATTTGTAGGTTGTTCCAATATTACTATGATGACCTCCAATGGTGACGAATAGAATGCCTCTAAAATACTCATCATCTCTACTTTGGGTACGCAGCGATGAATAATCCCACCAGCACAAAAACAAAACAAGAATGTTTTTTCCCAAAAGAACTTCTTCACATCAGAAATGAACTTGCGGCGTTGGTGAACATTAAATTCGAATGAAACTATATCACTTACTAAGTAATTAGCAACATCGGCAAACCATGGAATCAAGTCATGTGATGCTGCCAACACTTGCTTATGTGAAAAGGTGTCATCTATCTAGACTCCATCTTCTAAATTTAACATTGCCTCTTCTTCCAGTCTGGAAAGATGATCAGCAACCTGGTTTTCAGTCCCTTTTTGGTCTTTAACATGGAAATCAAACTCTTGCAAAAGTAATACTCAGTAAATCAATCTCTTCTTTATGTCCTTCCTTTCTATAAGGTATCTCAATGTTGCATGATCAGCGTGTACAATGAGTTTGGTGTCGAGCAAATAGGATAAAAAATTCTCAAAATCAAATACTATAGTGAGCAACTCTTATTTGGTTAGAGTGTAGTTTTTTTGGGCTACATTAAGAGCTTTGCTAGCATAGTATATCAGATGTAAAATCTTCTCGCGCCTTTTTCCTAATACTGTGCCAAGTGCTACTCCACTTGCATCACATATGACTCAAAAGGCTACTCCCAATCAAGTGCAACGATGATTAGAGTCGATACTAGCTTTTTTTCAACTCTTCAAATGCTTTTAGACAGGTCTCATTGAAAATGAATTTCATCTCCTTCTCAAGTAAATTGCATAATTGATGTGTTATTTTGGAGAACTATTTGATGAAGCGGCTATAAAATCTGACGTGTCCCAAAATGTTTCTAATGCCTTTGACAGAGATGAGAGGGGCCAACTTTTCAATAACCTCAATCTTTGCTCGATCCACTTCTATGCCTTTGCTTTAGATCTTCTGTCCCAGGACTATGCCCTCTTTTACTATGAAGTGACACTTCTCCTAGTTGAGCACAAGGTTGCATTCTTCACACCTTTGGAGTACGTCTTTGAGATGATCTAAGACATCGTCGAATGAGTCACAACCACAGAAAAAGCATCCATAAAAACTTTGATTGTGTCCTCTACCATATCTGAAGATATAGACATCATACAACATTGGAAAGTCATCGGTGTATTACACAATGTAAATGGAATTCTTTTGAAGGCGAATGTCCTATATGGATAGGTGAAAGTGGTATTTTCTTTGTCTTCGAGTGCGATAGAAAT
Source organism: Solanum dulcamara (assembly GCF_947179165.1). Classification (NCBI taxonomy): domain Eukaryota; kingdom Viridiplantae; phylum Streptophyta; class Magnoliopsida; order Solanales; family Solanaceae; genus Solanum; species Solanum dulcamara. The sequence continues at coordinate 55,638,676 of NC_077237.1, read as the reverse complement.
ATAATTATAGCCCAAATAACCATCAAGAAAATAGTACCATCCTTTGCCAGCAAGACAGTTCAGCATCTGATCCATCAACGACATAAGGAAGTGATCTTTTTCTGTCTATGAATTTAGTCTACGATAATCCATGCACACCCTCCAACTAGTGACAGGCCTCATTGGAATAAGCTCGTTCTTTGCGTTTGGCAACACAGTAATTCTAGCCTTTTTTGGCATGCATTGGATAGGACTTACCCAATTACTATCGGCAATTGGGTAAACAACTCCGACCTCTAACCACTTGATGATCTCATTTTTAACCATCTCTTGCATAAGTGTTGAGTCTCTATTGGTTCTCAATGCATGGTTTGCAGTTCAGCATGAGTTGGATTTTATTAGAATATATGCTAGGTGGAATCCCTATGATATCGATTATGGACCATTTTATTGCTCGTTTGAAATGCCTCAAGACTGTTGTTAGAGCTTCTACTTGCCTTTGGTGAAGATCAACAACTATTATGACCGGTAGCATGTTGTTTGGCCCCAAGAATGTATATTGCAAGTGAGATGGCTGCACTTTGAGTTCCAAAGTCAGAGGTTCCTCGATGGATGGTTTTGTTGGCGGGGTAACTCTATTCTTCAAGTCTAAGTCAAGTCTCTTTGGTACGTGGTTGATCATCCCAAGGTCATTGAGTGCACAAATCATTCATAATACTCCCTAATGTGATCTGCATTAAAGTTCATGATGACAATTGCTAGAGATTCAACATCTAGTCTCTCCTCAATAGGTATCTAAGGTTGCATATCATCAACAACATCAATCACGGACACTACTCGTAAATGATTGTGATGCTTCATTTCTCGGCATATATCAAAAACCACTTATTCATTATTGAGTTAAAACATCAGTTGCCCAGTTTCCATTTCCACCAAAGCACGTCCAATTGCCAAGAATGGTGTACTCAGAATGCTAGGGACATCGAAATCTACCTCGTAGTCAAGAATGAATAAGTCTACAGGGAATATAAATGAGTTGACCTTCACTAGAACATCATAAATAATGCCCAGGGTTTTTTTCATACTACAATCTGCCATTAAGAGCTCCACTAACGTTTGTTTTGGGGCTCCTAAGCCTAGGTTCAAAACAGTGCCAATGGCATCAAATTAATGCTAGCACCCAAGTAGCACAATGCCTTTGTAAGGTTGAATTCCCCTATGGTACATGGTATGATGAATGCTCTAGGTTCCTTTTTTCTGCAAAAGTGAGCAAGTAGCTATTGCACTATAATGATGCAAGTTGTCGGCCGGTTCAAAGCTTACAATTCTCTTTTTTGTGATAAAATCCTTCATAAACTTCGCATATCCAGGAATTCGCTCCAATGCCTCCATCAAAGGAACATTCATAAAAAACATTCAGCATAGAAATAAACTTAAGATACTTCTCGTCTTCGGCCTTCTTTTCAATCTCTGCAAAAAAGGTGGAAGAGGTCGTGGCATTGGAATTGGAGTAGCTTTTTTCTCATTATTAGTTGTCTTAACATGCTTTTTCTCTTTTCTCGAGCTATTTGTTGCTTAGCTTTTCACTCACTACTTTCTCCTTGGTTTTACTTTCTATTTCATCCTCACTAACATTAGAGTTGTGTGCATCATCCTCTATTTCTGGTATTGCTGGATCCACCATTTGAGCGCCACTTTGGGTGGTCACATTCATGCTTTGCCCGTTGTTCTTTAGATTTTGAATTATATTACATGGGAGAGTTCCTTTCCAATGTGGATTTAAAGATGATGAAATCTTAACCAATCGTTGCTCAATAAGATTTATGTATGTAGAATATGACTCAACTCTTTGATTTATTCCTAAAAGATCATTGTGTATCTCCATAAGGTTATCTTCAGTTGTGTCATACTTTTTTATCATCTTTATCATCATTTCTTTGATTCTTACAAGTCTGTATCCTCCATCTTGATTTTCGGGTGGAATACATTACTCTTGTTATTATCTCTCCTTCCCCAATCGTCTTCTCTATCTTGACCACGATTTCGATCATTGTATCCATTTCGATTGTAGTTGTTCTCACGATTGTTGTTTGTGTCGTGATTGTAATGGCCCTCTCAATTGAAGTAATTATAGTTTTTACCTTAGCTCTAAGAATCCTGATTGGATGCTTGGGCGTTAGTCCAAAAAACCATCGGTTGATCATTTACACAATCTGCATCTTCCTCATATCCGTGGTCATCATGACTTGGCTCCCTACCTTGTTGGTCGATTGCATCTATTTTCTCTAGTCCCATGTTCTTGTATGCCAGTTTGACTTTAGTCCTTAATTAAGGGATATTTTATAGTACCTCTTTGTTTGGAATATTGGAACCCTAATTTGTAGCAATAACAAAAGAGTTTTTTAAAGTTTTAGTATCCCTAGTGCTCTAAGCTCGGTTAGTCTTTGCAATACGATTGAGTTTGTCAGCAACCTCTTGAAAAGTGTTGGCCAAGAATATTCCACTAGTAATGGTGTCTGCAAAAACTTGTCCATTGTCATCAATTGTGCGGTAGAACATCTCAAGAAGTGACTCGTCGGCTATTCTATGATTCAGCACACTTCATAGATACTTTAAAATCATTCCCAAACTCCACTAACTAACTCTTTAGGAATCTATTGGAAATTGTTGAATCTGTCTCTCAACTTCAGATTCTTTGATGATGGGAAATATATTTTGACAAACTCATCGTGTAATTTATCCCATGTCATGATGGATTTGTATGGACGTTTAGACACCTAAATTGTAGTTCATAAATAAGTGATGATGGAAAAATGCGCAATCCGATGACATCTGTGGTTAACTCTGGGTCGCCAATGCTGCTCTTGCAATCCTCGGATGCTAGACTAGAAAAAAGGCCTCGACTATGAAGCATTTGAATTAGTCTATTCATAATGCTAAACTTAGTTCAAGGCGGTAATGAAGATAACACAATGGATCCAATAGTTCTAATGGCGTCATGGTTGACCCCATAGTTATTCCATATGCTGAATTCAAGTTGCTGCCTAGGTAAAGGACGTTCCCTCGCTACTGGTTGATTGTTGAGAACTTTTTGTGGTGCATTCTCTTATTGCCTTCTGAGTCATCTTGCCACTTCATCATCAAATTTTTGTCTATCATTGTTATTATTATTTTCCATCCTATGTAGTGTTCTCTAGATTTTTGTATTAAAGGGACTCAAAGAAAAGGACTCCACTCCTCGTATTTGGCATGCACTAGGATTCGAAACCTATTTCAGCACAAACAAAAAGAAAAGAAAGTAATATAAGGAAATAATGACTACAAATCAAATAGTAAATATGAATCTAATCTAAAAGCCTTACTCCCCAGCAATGGCGCCAAAAATTGATACGCCCAAATTACACCTTCTTAAAGAAGTATAAAGTTGTCAATGATCAAATATAGAACCTAACATAGGTTAGGGACAATCCCACGAGGAATATGGTTTAGACTTAGGTTAATCTTCATTATATGTGTTTGGTAATCAGATATTTTTCGTAAAAGGGGGGTTTTAAGTAAAAGAAATTAAGTAATCAAATAGCAAGCATCAAGTAATAAGGTAGCAATTCAATATGGTTTTAATTCAATATGAGACGAAACTAGGGTGTAGGTGTTCCCCACAAATCCTTAACTATGTAGACCTTTTTTATTAGTAATTCATTTCTAGTGTGTTACATGCAGAATCGGTAAGTTATGTTCACCTAAGTCCTTGATTTGGTAAATAAGTGGATTTTACCATGCAAATTGATCCGTCTACAAGTGTATACTTTACTAACCCTTACAATTGATCCCAGATTTAGCTATCCCTTGATCTGTTCAAGCTAATTAGGTGAGGATGATTAGCCCCAAATATCATTGTTTAATCCTTTTTCCCATTAGTTACATCCTTGATCTGGTAAGTAAGAATAAGATAAGTTCTAACATAGCACCACCTTAAAAAGCAATCAAAGCAAAGGGAAAAATAATACATGCATGCACAATATTTCATAATTACAATTTATTAAGTCTACGTCGTTAATTCTTCATGGTTCTCACAACATTACTTATGGAATTAGCTACTCATAACTACATGATCACAATCTGAACGTAAATGTCGATAACAAAAATAGAGAATGTCAAGAATTAAAGCCCAAAAATAGTTCAAGCTTAATTCTCAAACCAAAAACGTGCATACTACAAAATAATCCTAAGAAATGTATTTATAGACAACTAATTCTAATTAAACACAACTAAAAGAAAGAGGAAAACTTAAGTTGGTTGGGTCCTACGACTCATTCATACAGATTATAGATAAGTTGACGAGTCGTAGACCCAAATCATAACATAGCCTTTTGCACTGATGAACTTCTCTTCTTCACGGATGACCGCTATGATTCATAATCTTCAAGATGACTCATGTACATTCGTAGATCAAGTCCTATCTTTCAACTAATTTGGACTTTTCTACGGATGTGATTACGACTCATAGACATTTGGGTGAGTCGTAGACTTCAATCATAACTACAGATTTGCCTTAATTCCTCAATATCATTTTAACAACTGCCACCTACGACTCATAGAAGTTACTACGACTCATAGGGTGGCCTCATAGACTCCAAACATCCTGCAATTAGTGTTGTGCTTCTTCATTTAATACTCTGACTTAGTTTCCTGCAAAAAAATACAAATAACATCAAATTTACTAACAAATGCTTAAAAGACATGCAATTTCTCAAGTTTAAAGTATTAAAAGTACAGTAAATCCTTGCTACATCAATCATTAACAGGTGTACTATTGTGGATAATTATTCATCAGCTTTTGGTGAGACCTTTTTGTATTCATAGGTGCTCTTGAGTCTTTATTTCCCATCTTTACTTTATTAGTATTTGAGGTAGGTGTGGGCCTGTCCCCGTACTTATTCAGAGCCAGTATTTAAAGGCTTTATAGAATAGATAGACAGAGTTTAGATATTTATTTAGTTTTTAAGAGATTATGTTTAAAGCATTATTTATCTATATATTGAGTATTGAAACATTATTTTAAGAAGTTATGTTCTTATACTTATTTATGCCTATCATGAGTTCTATTTTATGAGTTAAGTCTTCTACTAAGTGAGTTAGCCAGGCCAACGGTTTGCTTGGAAACAACCAATGGTTTTCTAAGTGTTGGCCATACCCAGAGTGTAGACTTGGGGCTTGACAAACTTGGTATCAGATCCCAGGTTTCAAAAGTCCTAAAATTTCTATGAGGCCAAGTTAGAGTCCTTCTTATCGGTGTGAAGCGCACCACCTCTATAATAGGAAGGTTACAGAACTCTAAGAATTTTTTCACTTCCTCCATGCTCTAGTTTATGCGATAGAGTTTAACTCTATAAAATCTCCTTCTAAATTCATGCGTTCTTGTGTTACAGATCATGCCTCCAAGAAGATCAGTTGGCATCCCAACAGACAGACTAGAAACCAATAAAATCCCCAAGTTTCTGAAAGGCCAAGGGGCCCTGTTGAGCATGTTGAACATCAACCCCAGGCTAAAGTTACTAATGCTAAATTTTGCAATTCCATCCATATGTTGGCTTAGGATATGACAACACAAGTTAACTGATAGGGAGTATGCCAACAGGATGCTCCAAATACTTCTAGAGTTTGTGAGTTCTTAAGGATGAACCCACCAGAGTTTATTGGATTCGCGCTCAATGAGGACCTAGAGAACTTTTTGTATGAGTTGTAAAAGGTGTTTCAGGTTATGCATATGATATAGAATGTGTTTAATTGAATGCATATCTGCTCAAGGGTGTTTCAAGACTATGGTTTGACCAGTTGAAGAAGATGAGGGAAGAATATGCATCACTTTTAGGCTGGATATGTTTGAGGAGGCCTTCTTGGGATATATATTTCCATATGAACTAAGGGAATCCAAGGTAAGAGATTTCCTTAACTTAAAACTGTATTCTATAAGTATGTACGAGTACAGCCTCAGGTTCGCCCAGCTATCCCACTATGCTTTGAAAATTATGGCAGATATGAGGAGTAGGATAAGCTTATTCGTGTTGGGACTCTCTCGTCTATCTAGAAAGGAGGGTAAGGTAGCTATGCTGATTAGGGATGCGGACATAGCTAGATTGATAATTCATGTCCAGTAAGTTGAGGAGGATAAGTTGAAGGAAATGGAAGAGTTTCTCAATAAGAAGGCTAAGAAATCAAACCATTAGTCTGGAAAGTAGGGGACTAGAAGAGGTAATCGTCCTTCTTTTTATAAAAGGTCAATTAAACCTGCACCATCATCAGCTAGTGCGCCCGCACCTAGAAGTAGAAATGATTAGAGACCCCGGAATTTTAAAGCTTAGAGTTCATAATCACAAGATAGCGTGGATCAAGGGTTTTCTCAACATTCATAGTGTGAAATGTGTTGTAGGACCCATCTGGGGGAGTGTCTTATTGGTTTGAATGGTTTCTAAAATATGGACAGAGAGGTCACTTTTTGAAGGATTGTCCAATCGAAAAGTAGAGTAACTAGGGAAATAAAGCTCAACCATCATCAACAACATCATCAAGTAGAATGGCCTAAAGGAGTACTACTTTTAGGACAAGTAGAGGTTCAAACCATTTGTACGCCATGGAAAATACCCAGGATCAGGAGAACTCACCAGATGTCGTTACTGGTATGCTCAGAGTCCTTTGTCATAATGTATATGCTTTACTTTATTTGGGTGCCACTTTGTCCTTTGTGACTCCATATATAGCTATGAGGTTTGGGACTCATCCCAAATATCTTTTACAGCCCTTTAGTGTTTCTACTCCTGTTGGAAAGTCCATTCTAGCTGAAAAAGTCTATAGATATTATGCAGTTTCCATATACCATAAAGACACTGTAGTAGCTTAGTTAAGTTAGACATGGTAGATTTCAATGTCCTTCTAGTTATGGACTAAATTCATTCTTGTTATGCCTCAGTCGAATTAATAGAGTGGAAATAGGAGATGATCAATATGTATTTCATTGCAGGTTTAGCGCAGTTTCGCACGCAACATGACACTATTTGGGTAATTGTGAATAGGATGACTAGATCAGTCCATTTCTTGTCCATTAAGACTACGGATTCAGCAGAGGATTATGCCATATCATACATTCAAGATATAGGTCGACTTCATGGAGTTCTGTTGTCTATCATCTTACATATAGGTACTTAATTTACTACTCAGTTTTGAAAGTCATTTCAAAAAGGTTTGGGTTCAAAAGTAAATCTTAGTACCACTTTTTATCCTCAGATAGATGGTCAGGCATAGTGTATGATTCATATTCTTGAGGATATATTGAGAGCCTATGTTATCAACTTCAAAGGTAATTGGGATGACCATTTGCCCTTATTGAGTTCGCTTATAATAACAACTTTTATTTGAGCATTCAAATATCTCCATAAGAAGCTCTTTATAGGAGGAGATATTGATCGCCAATTAGTTGGTTTAATGTTGGTGAGTTGAGTTGATAGAATCAGACTTGGTTGATCAAGCTATGAAGAAGCTGAAGACTATCTAAGAGAGGTTGAAGACTACACAAAATTGTCAAAAGTCCTGCATCGATGTTAGGAGAAGAGACTTAGAATTTGAGGTAAATGATTGGGTGTATTTGAAAGTTTTTCCCATGAAAGGCGTTATGATATTTGGGAATTAAAGAAAGTTGAGTCCCTATTACATTGTTCCTTACTAGGTTATAAAGAGAGTTGGTAGTTCTGCCTATGAGTTAGAGCTTCCACCAGAGTTAGATGTCATTCATCCATTGTTTCATATTTCCAAGATTAATAAATGCTTAGAGAATCCTTCACTCATTGTTCCTACAGAAAACATTGGACTGAAAGATAGTTTGTTGTATGAACAGATCCTGTCCAAATTCTTTATCATCAAGTTTATAAATTGAGGACCAAATAGGTCAATTTAGTCAAAGTCTTGAGGAGAAATGTCACGACCCAAAAAAAATGAGGTCATGATGGAACACATCCCAAAACCCAATCAGATATATAAGCCTAAAAGTAAAACTCATACGAGACTCCCAAAGGGAAAGTCATGCCACGATTTAAATAAAAGAAAAATAATGAGGAAATTATCTTAAAACCTAGTGTCATAAGTATAAAGAGCATTTAATACAAGGTTCGAGTCTGAAGATACAACAAAAGTATTTGAATGATACAAAAGATGGAAAAATAAAGATAGACTAGTGACGATCCAAATCCCGGGACCTCACCACTAATCTGAGAATACAGAATCAGCTAGAATATCAGTTGCCACATGAGGTACCCTGACTAGTATTTGCATCAAAAAGGGATACAGAAGTAGGGGTGAGTATAATCCACATGTACTCAGTAGGTTTTAGTCGACTAGGTATAATGAATTAATCAAACCTATAAAATAAACTAAGAAACGCTTCCACCTATATACGGAAAAGTCTCATTCCGACAATGGTGCCACCAATTTATATAGAATGGTGTGAATAAATTAATCTCATAACAATAGATCATAATCACAATTAACCAGATAATTCAAGCAGCACAAATATCAATGCAATATAATAATGTAGTGATGTAGTGGTACGGTGGAATCAAGACTATTGCACAGCCTATCGTATATACCTGCCGAGCTGTGCTACCAAGCAGGACCCATGGGGGTCTCGCAGACCATATACCTCAATCATAATATTTCATCATCCTTTCTACCTCCTCATGGTCAAGGGATCACAATGTATCCACTACCCTGCCGTAAAACTACCTCAGTCAGGGACTCAAGATACAAAGGTTTAAAGGTATTTCATTTTTTTTTCTCAATTGTTTTTCCATATTTCTCAACTTCCCATGTTTCATGATATGATGAATAAGGATGACTGCATCAGAACACCAATGGCAAGGAAGAAATATTCAACTCAACATGTAGTACAAGGTTCAAAATTCTCAAAACTTAACCTACACCTGATACTCACCCTCAATAAATAGCAATGGGAAGGAAATATTTTAATATAAGTGTTCATCCCTTTCTCAATAATATTTAAATACTCAGGCATTCTCAAAACCCCCAACTCTACCCCTCAGATGAGCATGATAAGTAAAATAATATCCTCGAGCCTTTCTCACAGACAAATCATGAATCACATACTATCAAAGCAAATAAGATAACAAATAAGGATCCTACATTGGCTATGTAATACAAATAAGCCCCCACACGGTAACGCATTAATAAATAAGCCCCCACACGGGCATCAAAATATATATAACTTTCTCAACTCATACTACAACCCCATCTCAAATTCTATAACATATGAATAACTAATTACCCCATCTTAGTCTCAAAGAAGGATAACCAAATCAACCTCAATTGCCGAAACCACACTCAAACACCTCCACCGAACAAACAACTCTCATATTCAACACCCATACTGACAACCCACTATCCACAATAAAACATACACATCACAAGGAGTTCAATGACACCCATATTGATAGGTTTCAGAATCGGGGGTAAAATGGTCCAAAAATTAATTATTTCCGAAAATGATCACATCTAGAATTTTATTTGAAAATTATATTCTACACACTGAGTAGAGTTCGTGTTTGAAAAACTCATTAAAATTGAGCAAGAATCAAGTTCCAAATAATAAAAATACAATTTTCTAACTTGGAAAAAAAACCCATAACCCACCTTTCAAATCTTGATTTAAAGATATTTTGGAAGATAATAATTGCAGAAACTGGTAAAGGATAATCTCACCATGATGTTCCTTGCAGAAAAACTCATAATTTAGACCCAAGAATCATTAAAAATGGAGTTAATATAACCAAGAAATAATCCTCCAAATATCACCACAATTTCATTCCGAATATAGCAAGAGACAGCAACTTTGAACAATGATTTACCAGAAATGAAGCCTCTACAGCTAAAACTGATCACACCACAATGATCCTTAAAAAAAACTCAGTAATATAGCTTCAAGAATCATTGAAAACGGACCCAAAATTCTCAAGATATCAAATCTCAAAATTCATCAAAAATCTAATTTGAAAATAGAAAGGCCAGCTGCTATAATGCGAATCTTACCTAAAACAAATCTTCCCCATCACTTTCTAATTAGACCACTATATTCCTATGAAATAAACTACACAATTTAGAACTTTGAATCACTGAATTTAGATCTAAAATGACCAAGAAATCATCTTTCAAAGTTCACAAAAGTCTGAATCCAAAAATGATCGAGGCAGCATCTAAAACATTAAATATTACCTAAAATAATATTTCTAATCAAGATTTCGAGTGCACCAATCGATTTCTTGTGAAAATCTCTTAAAGATAGACTCTTGAATCACTGGATTTGGATTTGAAAAGCTCAAGAAATGAGGGTTCAAAGTTGAGAGAAAATTCTGCAAAATCTGGTGCAAAATCTGCACTTTTGCACCAGATTTGTTTGGTTTTGCATTATTCAAAGTCTCCGAACGAACCCTCGGAATTCATTCGGGACCTATTTAAAATAAACCAGACTCAATGGCGCATTCAAAATTATCATACGAGATCATTTTAATAAAAAGTAGATCCCACATCAAAGTGTCATTTTAAGTCAAATTCCACAATGGGCCTTGGGATTAGACCGGAAACATCGGGAAGAAAACGAAGGGTCATTCAAGACCAAACTCAATATTTCAAAACTAACCACGCTGTCAGAATTTTCATCCAAGTACGTTTTCCAAGAATGTTGACGAAAGTCAACTATAGGCTAACTTTCAAAGTCAAAAATGCCAAATGGCCCCAAACTCGTATCGATTGCCTCGATAGTCATGCCGAAAATGCTACTAACCTAATTTTATCATTCCAAAGCTGATGGAACCAACAAAATTCCAATTCTAGGTCTCCTTGATCCGAAACTCAAAAAGTCACAACTAAACCAACTTAGGCCTTCAAAATACCAAAATGGGCTCGGGACCTCTAAAATTTTAGCTAACACTTCTTCTAGACCAATAACCATCCCCCGAATCTAACGAAGACGTCGAAATTCCATTCTGAATATCAAAACTCCAAAAGTTGACCAAAGTCAAACCTTCGCCTAAAATTTCTTAAATTCCCAACTCAAAACCAGAAATTTTTGTTACAACTCCAAAACTAATTTCGTAAACTCTCCTAGACCAATTTCCACATTTTGGAGCTGCTGAAATTGACAAAATTTTGTTCTGAGATCTGTACCTCTGATTGGTTCCTAAAATAACTTTTTCATCTCTTAACTCTATAAAACTCAAAAAATTACACAATTTACAAACCATAAAAATTTTGACACTTTCAACTACACAAACCAATCAAATAATACTCGGGGGCACTAATGATAAGGATAAAATAGTAATTTCATACAAATTTTTAAAAATGACCCTCAAGGTCATTACAACATCCACCACTAAAATAGACGTTCGTCCTCGAACATATGATTAAAAAAGTACCTGGGCTCTCAAAAAATTGAGGATACCAGTCCCGTATATTAGACTCTAACTCCCAAATTGCCTCCTCAACAGGCGGATGCTGCCACTGTACTTTGAATAAAGTGATATCATTGGTCCTAAGTCTACGAAGCTATCTATCTAGGATAGCTGTCGGCTCCTCCTCATAAGTCAAATCTATTCTCAACTCTACTGCATCATAAGAAATCACATGAGACTCATTTGGTATGTACTTGCGAAGCATGGAAATATGAAACACCGGATGGACAACTGACAATTTAGAGGGTAAGGCCAACTCATACGCCACCCCACCTACTCTTCTCAAGATTTCAAACAGGCCAACAAACCTCGGGATAAGCTTTCCCTTCTTCCCAAACCTTATCACACCCTTCACGGGCAATATTTTAAGTTACACACAATCACCCACCATGAACTCTAAGGGACAAACCCTCCTATCAACATAACTCTTCTGACGACTCTGAGTTGTCAATAGTCGACCTTAAATCAAACGTACCCGCTCCACATCATCCTTGAGTAAGTCAGTATCCAATGCATCAACCGCAAAAGAATCAAACCATCCAATGAGTGATCGGCACCTACGACCATATAATGCCTCAAATGGTGCCATCTGAATGCAGGAGTGATAACTATTATTATAGGCAAACTCTGCTAAGGGCAAGTGTTGGTCCCATCGGGCACCAAAATCAATCACACAGGCCCTAAGCATATCCTTCAATACTTGAATAGTCCACTCGGACTGACCATCGATTTGGGGATAAAATGTTGAACTCATCTCTAGCCGCGAACCCAAACCATGCTGAAATACCTCTCAAAAGTGAGAACTGAACACTGAACCCCTATTCGACACAATAGAGATAGGCACCCCATGCAGCCTAACAATCTCACAAAGATAGATCCTAGCTAACTAATCCGCATTATAACTAGTCTTCACTGAAAGGAAATGGGTTGATTTGGTCAACGATCCATAATCACCCAAACAGAGTCATACTTACCTAATGCCATGGGTAATCCAGACACAAAGTCTATAGTGATACGCTCCTATTTCCACTCAGGAATGGGCATCCTTTGCATAGGACCACCCAGTTTTTGATGCTCATACTTTACTTGTTGGCAATTTAGACACTTAGCCACAAAATCAACAATGTCTCTCGCCATGCCATACCACCAATAGTGTTGTTTCAAGTCATGAAACATATTTTTTACTCCCAGGTGAATTGAATACTTGGAACAATGACCCTCCTCCAATATCATACGTACCCATTCACCAACCTTGGGCACACAAATGCGACCATTAATCCTCAAAACTCCTTTCAGATCAAGAAAGGCTAATTTTGCTTCACCACTCATCACTTTGTCTTGAATGTCTCTCAACTTATCATCTCCAAACTCGTATGTACGAATCTGGCCCATCAAAGTAGACCTAGCCTCCACAAAGGCCAAAATACCATGATGTCTAGAAATATCAAGTCAGACCAACTGTCTAGCCAATGACTGAACCTCCAACTCTAAAGGCCTCTCATTAGTCTTAAGGAAGGACAAACTACCCATACTAGATGCTTTGCAACTCAAGGCATCCGCTACCATATTAGCTTTGCCCGGATGATAATGTATGGTAATTTCATAGTATTTTAATAACTCTAACTACCTACGCTATCGCATGTTCAAATTAGGCTGAAAAAAGATATACTTATGGCTAGGTGGTCAGTATAGACCTCACAATGCACTTTATAGAGATAATGGTTCCACAACATCAGAACAAACACCACCACTACCAACTCTAAGTCGTGGGTAGGAGAGTTCTTCTCATGTACCTTCAGCTGTCGAGAAGCATAATCTATAACTCTACTTTTTTGCATCAATACACCACCCAAGCCAACTCCTGAAGCATCACAATACACAACAAAGGCCACGCCTTCCTCGAGTAAGGCTAGAATAGGGGTTAAAGTCAATAATTCCTTGAGCTTTTAAAAGCTTTCCTCACACTCATCAGTCCACTAAAATGCCACGGTCTTTTGAGTTAGCCTAGTCAATAGGGCTGTAATAGAAGAGAATCCTTGAACAAACCGATGATAATAGCTAGTCAACCCAATAAAACTCTAAATCTTGATAACTAAAGTAGTCCTAACCCAATTACGAACCACTGCAACTTTGGCTGGATCAACCATATTACTATCCTTGGTCACTATATGACTCAAGAATGTCACGAACTCAAGCCAAAACTTGCATTTGGAGAATTTTGCATACAACTTCTCCTCTCTCATTCTCTGAAAGACTGTCCTCAGGTGCCTAACATGATCCGCCTCATTCTCTGAATAAACCAAGATTTATCAATAAACACGATCACAAATGAGTCCAAATAAGGTCGAAATACCCAGTTTATCAACTCCATAAGAGCAGTCAGGGCATTAGTCAACCTGAAGGACATAACCATAAACTTATAATGCCCATAACGAGTCATAAATGCAGTCTTTGGGATATTAGATTCCCGAACTCTCAACTGATGGTAACTCGACCTCAAGTCAATCTTTGAAAATACTGATGCACTCTGAAGCTAGTCAAATAAATCATCAATGTGAGGAAGAGGATACTTGTTCTTGATAGTGACTTTGTTCAACTATCGATAATCAATACACATCCTTATAGTACCATATTTCTTCTTCACAAATAAAACTGGTGCTCCCCACGGTGATACACTACGTCTAATAAACCCCTTCTTTAATAAATCTTCCAATTGTTCTTGCAACTCTTTTAATTATGCTGGAGCCATCCGATAAGGAAAAATAGCTTTGGGTTTAGTGTCAAGCTTCAAATCAATCAAAAAATAAATATCACGATCAGGAGGAACTCCCGACAAGTCTGTAGGAAATACATCCATAAACTCTCTCACCACCCTCGTACTCTCTATAGAAGATGACTCTATAGTGAGATCACGTACATAAGCCAAATAAGACAAACAACCCTTATGCATCAAGCGACGAGCATAAATATAAGATATCACCCTCTTAGGATACGAACTGGGATTACCCTTCCACACCAAGCTAGGTAAATCGGGATAAGCTAAGGTCACGTTCTTTGCATAAAAATATAAATATCATAATAAGGAGATAACCAGTCCATACCCAGTATCACATCAAAATCAAGCATGTCTAATAAAATCAAGTCTGCACGGGTCTCTCTACCAAAAAATATCACTGCTTACTCTTTATATACCCAATCCACCTTTAAAGATTCACCTACCGAGGTAGAAATAGTAATGGGCACAATAAGGGGATCACTCATATAATCAATACCTGTAATAATTGCATCAGAAGCCTCTTCCTCAAATCTACCCAGTATAGCATAGCATAACTGATGATCACCCCTAGCCCGCGAACCACCACAACCACCACCTCGAGTACTCTATAAAGAACCTCAAACAACTAAAACTGGTGTATCACAGACAGCTTGTGACCCTAACTGAATAGAAGAAGAATCACATATTTGCCCCATGTTCAAACTCACCATAACAAAACAAACTCAGTAAACTACTCCCAACTCATCATAGGAGGACCGACGGGTCTATGAGAAAAAACCGACATCCATCACTCCTTAGCCATTCCCGCAACTATAAAGAGAAATAAGACATTCCATGTGCCTTCAAGATACCCAATTTTGAACAATCTGTCCTGACACTTGGTCAAAAAGATATAAGCCTTCTAAACAGAGATAATATCAAACTTGGGAGACAATACCCTAAAGAATCTCCCCAAAACTCCTTTGCTCCTAAGTAGCCATAGCAACACTAGAAGACATAGGTAGAGCCACAAACCTCGAAGGAATGCAAAGTGGGCTAATTAGATATCTAAAATTTAAAATCAAACACTCGAAGTATAACTGACCATTTTCCCCACCTTTTTTGTTTGTTTCTCCCTATCTTCATGGGGCATCACTAGATCATCCTCAAGCCAGAGATGCTATTTCGAACCCAGCAGTTACTTTTAATGCGAAAGGAATGGATTAGAGGTATACAATACTTAATATGAACAAATCGCATGAAAGGAATCAAAAGAAGGAGTTTCTCCTATTAAGTATCATATAGCCTCTCAAAGATAAGTACGGACATCTACGTACCGATCCGCAAGACTCTACTAGACACCCTGCTCTTTAACTTATAAGACTGGTAACCTAACTATTCTGATACCAATTTGTCATGACCTAAAAAATGAGGTCATGATGGCACAAATCCCAAAACTCAACCTGATGTATAATCCTAAAAGTAAAACTCATATGAGACTCCCAAAGAGAAAGTCATGCCACGATTCAAATGAAAAGAAAAATAATAAAGAAATTATCCCAAAACTTGATGCCATAGGTATAAAGAGCATCTAATACAACGTTTGAGTCTGAAGATATAACATAAGTCTCTGAATGATACAAAAGACTTAAAAATAAATATAGACTAGTGACGATCCGAATCCTGGGACCTCACCACTAATCTGAGAATACAGAATCAATTATAATATCGCTGCCACGTGAGGTACCTTGACTAGTATTTGCATCAAAAAGGAATAAAGAAGTAGGAGTGTGTATAATCCATATGTACTCAGTAGGTTTTAGCCGACTGAGTATAATGAATTAATCAAACCTATGAAATAAACTAAGAAACGCTTTCACCTGCATACGGAAAAGTCCTATTCCGACATTGGTGCCACAAATTTATATAGAATGGTGCAAATAAATTAATCTCATAACAATAGATTATAATCATAATTAACTAGATAATTCAAGAAGCACAGATATCAAAGCAATGCAATGTAATATGATGATGCAATGATATGGTGGTACGGTGGAATCAAGACTGTCGCACAACCTGTCATATACACCTGCCAAGTTGTGCTACCAAGCAGGACCCATGGGGGTCTCATAGACCATATACCTCAATCATAATATCTCATCATCCTTGACACCTCCTCATAGTCAAGAGATAACAATGTATCCACAACCTTACCGTAAAACTTCCTCGGTTAGGGACTCAAGATACAAAGGTTTAAAGGTATTTTATTTTTCTTTCTCAATTGTTTTTTCCATATTTATCAACCTCCCATGTTTTATGATATGATGAATGAGGATGAATGCATCCGAAAATATATGGCATGGAAGAAATATTCAACTCAACATGTAGTACAAGTTCAAAGATCTCAAAACTTAACTTAGACCTAATACTCACCCTCAATACATAGAAATGGGAAGGAAATATTTTAATATAAGTATTCATCTTTTTCTCAACAATATTTCAATACTCAGGCATGCTCAAAACCCCCAACTCAACCCCTCTGACGGGCATCACAAGTCAAATAATATCCTCAAGCCTTTCTCATAGGCAAATCATGAATTACATGCTTTCAAAGCAAAGAGGATAACAAATAAGGACCCTATACGGGCTATGTAATACAAATAAGCCCCCACACGGCAACGCATTAATAAATAAGCCGCCAAATGGGCATCACAATTTATGTAACATTCTCAACTCATACTACAACCCCATCCCAAAGTCTATAACATAGGAATGACTAATTACCCCATCTCAGTCTCAAAGAAGGATAGTTAAACCTACCTCAACTACTGAAACCGCACTCGAACACCTCCACCAAACAAGCAACTCTCGAATTCAACATCCGAACTAACAACCCACTATCAATAAAAAAATATACACATCACAAGGAGTACAATGACACCCATATTGATAGGTTTCGGAATGGAGGGTAAAATGATCCAAAAATTAATTATTTTCAAAAAGGATCAAATCTATTTGAAAATTATGTTCTACACACCGAGTAGAGTTCATGACTAAAAAATCCATTACAATTGAGCAAGAATCGAGTTCCAAATCATGAAAATATAATTTTCTAACTTGGAAGAAAATCCCATAACCCACCTTTGAAATCTTGATTTAAAGATATTTTGGAAGATAATAATTGCAGAAACTGGTAAAGGATAATCTCATCATGATGTTTCTTGTGGAAAAATTCACAATTTAGATCCAAAAATCATTAAAAATAGAGCTAAGACAACTAAGAAACAATCCTCCAAAAATTATCATAATTTTATTCCGAAAATGGCAAGAGACAGCAACTTTGAGAACCGATTTACCAGAAATAAAGCCTCTAGAACTAAAACTGATCACACCACAATGTTCCTTATGAAAAGCTCAATAATTTAGCTTCAAGAATCGCTGAAAATGGACCCAAAATGCTCAAGATATTAAGTCTCAAAATTTATCAAAAATCTAATCCGAAAATAGGAAGGGTAGCTGCTATAACGCGAATCTTACCTCAAAAAATCTTCCCCATCACTTTCCTATTATGCCACTATATTCCTATGTAAAAACTACATAATTTAGAGCTTTGAGTCACTGGATTCAGATCTAAGATGACCAAGAAATCATCTTCCAAAGTTTACAAAAATCTAAATTCAAAAATGGTTGAGGCAGCATCTAAAACATCAAATCTTACCTAAAAACAAGGTTCTAATCAAGATTCTGAACTCACTGATAAATTCCTCATGAAACTCTCTTGAATATAGACTCTTGAATCACTAGATTTGGACTTGAAAAGCTCAAAAAATGAGGGTTCAAAGTTGAGAGAAAATTATGAAAAATCTGGTGCAAAATCTGCATTTTTGTGGTTTTGCATTATTTAAAGTCTCCGAACGGACCCTCATAATTCATTCGGAACCCGATAAAAATAAACTAGATGTGCTAACCGACTAAGTTCAATATTTCAGACTTAATGGCTTATTCAAAATTATCATACAAAATCATTTTAATAAAAAGTAGATCCCACATCAAAATGTCATTTTAAGTCAAATTCCGCAATGGGTCTCGATATTAGACTGGAAACTTCGGAAAGCAAACGAAGGGTCACTTTAGACCAAACTCAATATTCCAGAACTAATCGCACTGTCAGAATTTTCATCCAAGTATGTTTTTCATGAATGGTGACCAAAGTCAACCATAGGCTAACTTTCAAAGTCAAAAGCGCCAAATGGCCCAAACTCGTATCATTGCCTTGATAGTCATGCCGACAATAATACTAGCCTAATATGTTCATTCTAGAGATAATGAAACTATCAGAATTCAAATTCTATGTCTCCTTGATTCGAAACTCGAAAAGTTACAACTAAACCAACTTATGCCTTCAAAATATCAAAATGGGCTCGGGACGTCTAAAAATTTAGCCAACACTTCTTCTAAATCAAAAACTATCCCCCAAATCTAATGGAGTCGTCAGAATTCCATTCTGAGTAACAAAATACCAAAAGTTGACTAAAGTCAAACCTTGACCTAAAATTCCTTAAATTCCCAACTCAAGACCATAAATTTTTATTACAACTCCAAAACTAATTTTGTAAACTCTCCTAGACCAATTTCCACATTTTGGAGCTGTTGGAATTGAAGAAATTCCGTTCCGACACCTGTAGCTCTGGTTGGTTCCAAAAATCACTTTTCTTACTTCTTAACTCTATAAAACTCAAGAATTTGCACAATTTAGATTTGGTCTCAATAAAAGAGCCTATGCAAAACCATTAAGATTTTGACACTTTCAACTATACAATCCAATTAAATAATACTCGGGGGCACTAATGATAGGGGTAAAATGATAAGTTCACATAAATTTTTTACAATGGCCCTCAAGGCCATTACAAGAAATCACTTTGTTGAGGAGCTACTTGGGAATCCGAGGAGGATATGAAATCCAAGTACCCATATCTATTCGCTCCTCCTAGTGTCGATGTTGAAGGTAATATTCCTATTCCAATCTCAGAATTTAGTACCTTCTTAAGTATTGAGTATTTTAGTAGTTATTCTTGAAATTGATTCTTTGGATTCTTGCATTGTATTCGTGCCTTGATAAAATTCTTAGCTTGCTCATTATTCGAGAATGAATGATCTCAAGAGGGAGATACTATAACACCCTATACTATTTTAACTTAGATAAATTCTGAGACCTTGAGAAAAGTTGGGAAGAAACCACTGGCAATAGGTTTACCACCCACTCTACGGCTCGTAGAGTATTCTACGAGCCATAGAAGGGTTTCATGGAACCCCTATATACTTAGCCAAATTTTGAGTTTCTGAGACCAACCCTACGAGCCTTGTTATGACCCGTAGAAATTCCTACGATTTGTAGGGTCGATCCTAGAGTAGAGTGACACATTCTAGTAACTACTAGAATGTGCACTTAGATCCTACGAATAGGTCTTACGACCTGTAAGAAATTGTATGACCAGTAGAAAGTGGTTTATAGACCCCAAGCCCAAACCAGCAGAGTCTTACGAGTGGATTTCTATGACTCGTCAATAGGTCTATAACTTGTAAAAGCATGGTCCTAGACCCACCAAGCCTTGAACCAGTAAGGTCCAATTTTGGACCTAAACTTCTAGGACCGGCCTTCTACAATTCATAAAGACTCTACGATCCATAGAAGTGCCCGTAGTGGCCCAGACCCAGTTTAACGAGGGGTATTCCAATATTTTTCCATCTTTTTCAAACTAACTCCAAGTTGTTTTGGGACTAAAAATTATTCACTTATCAGTACCCAATGTGACTTTTCTCTCATTAACACTTAGAATATTTTGAGAGCAAGGATTGGGGAGAAGAGGAGAAGCTAGGGCTCAAGTGTTCCAAGAAACTCCTTCAAGTTTCATCTAGATAATTGATCTTCCAATTATGTAAGTCTAATAACAATGTTGGACTAAGTTCTTCCTCTTTTCCTACATCTTCATATGATCAAGTTAAGTTTTGAGATTGAGTTTCAATTCCGATAAATTGAATTCTTGAGTTATTTATATAAATTCTATTTAGTTCTTGTATATGTTTAAATACACTTAGATGATTTTCATGAGTTGAGCTTTTGAGTTTTGTTCATGTTTACATTCACATGAACCCTAGTTGAGTATTTTTCTCATTTCTCATATTTTATGCATTGATTTGAGTATTAAAAATAGTATATTTCATATCCTAATTAAGAAAGAAGTTTTAAGCATAATTTATTCTTGAATTGTGAAGTCTTTGGTTCAATGGTCTTAATCATGATCCTTATCATGTCTAAATGAGTTAAAGTATTGAGCACAAATAGTATTTTTGAGTAGGAGTTTAAGAAAGATGCTTGAGGAGTATGAGTTAAAGATATGAGAAAGTTAAAAGAAGTATTTTGAGTTTTACTCATAGTATGAGCATTAAATTTTATATTTTTTGGAGTAGTATTGAGCACCTGTTGGGCGAGAGTCAAATGAATCTAGACCCATAAACCACATCCAACATAGGATAGGATCGTACCAAAATTTGGGCAACTCATCATTGCCTCTGAGAAGGCTCATAAGATGGATCCATAAGTTAAAGTGTGTCTCATATCCTGAGAAAGTATAGGATGGCTTTAGTAATGTGGGTAAGATGAATCATCACAATGCTCCTAGTTGTGGTTTTCGATTAGAAAAAATCCCCAAGAAAGTAAAACTATATTATTTTATGTTGCTTTTGTTGAATATTTTACTTGAGGAAGTTAAACGATTGTTTACTATATAATCACAGTCTTTGCATATGAGTCACTTCAGTCTTCAGTTCATCTTACTTGTTTTCTTTTAGCAATATTATTTACCATATATTCTATGTACTGACATCATTCGATGCTACAAAAACAGGTGCTAGAGATCATCAATATGTGTACCATTGAGGATCATGCTTTATCATCTATGGGTGAGACCTCTTTGCATTCAGAGGCGCTATTGAGTTTTTATTTCTCATCTTTACATTATTAGTATTTGAGGTAGCCATAGACCTGTCCCGATACCTATTCAGAGTCAGTATTTAGAGGCTTTATAGACTAGATAGATAGAGTTTGGATATTCATTGAGTTTTTGAGAGATTATGTTTAAAGAATTATTTATCCATATATTGAGTATTGAAACATTATTTTGAGAAGTTAAGTTTTTACACTTATTTATGCCCATCATGTGTTCTATTTTATGAGTTAAATCTTCTTCTTAGTGAGTTAGTCAGGCCAACGGTTCTCTTAGAAACCAATAATGATTTTCTATGTGTCGGACATGCCTAGGGTGTAGAATTGAGGCGTGACACATTTCCTAACACATCTTAACAAAATGGAGTTTTAGAAAGAAAACATAGGTATATTGTTGAGATTGGTTTAAGTCTTCTACTCCGTGCTTATCTTTCTTTGTTTTTATGGGTTGAGGCCTTTCTCACTACAGTATGTCTTAGTAATAGACTGCCTTCCTTAGTATTAAAGATGATAAATTGATTTTTCAAGTTATATGGTGAGCAACCTGACTACAATAGCTTAAAAGTGTTTGGTTGTAGGTGTTTTGCATATATTAAGGGTAGAAACAAGTTCAGTCCAAAGACTTACCCTTGTGTGTTTATAGGATACATCAATTTGCACAAAGGTTACAGATGTTATCATCCATCAACAAGTAGAGTGTATGTGTCCAGACATGTTGTCTTTGATGAAAACACATTACCCTTTGTACCTCCAAGTCACACTCAGACTAACATTGATGTATCACCTCATGTAGCTACTTTTGTTTAATTTTTCTCTAAACTACAGGCATATGATGTTCCTAATTTAGAGGAAGTGCAGGATAATCCTAATACACAAGATGCTATGATAATGTTACTTACCACATAATAACACATATACCTCTTGATGATGATAGTGCTATTGGTTTCTCGGATGCAGGATTAGATAATGCTAACATGGAATAGGTTGAAAGTGTTGATCCAGATAGTGATGGTAAGGATAAAGTTCTAGATAAGGTCGGATGTGATGCACCACCATTTCCTGGACCTGTTCCTGTGACTAGTCCACAAGGGATGTATCTAGAAGTCGACCTTTCAAGGTGGAATATGGCCTAGAACCAACTATATAGAGATACTATAATGCATCCAACTTTCTTAGTTGATCCACCTCCTGCACCACATAGGCATCACATGATCACCGGACACAAGGAAAGGAACATTACCTATCACTTGTTCCTAACAACAAAGAAGAAATTTTGAGGGAACCAAAACCTATTAATGAAATACTAAAGTCACCTCATTAGCTTGCAGCTATGTAGGAGGAAATCAATGTTTGCATAACAACAAGATAAGGATATTAGTGCCCAAATCTATTGGTATAAACTTAGTTGGTTCAAAATGGGTATTCAAGACCAAGTTGAAGTCCAATGAAAAAGTAGATAGATACAAAGCGAGGCTTGTTGCCATCGGTTTCTCATAGGTTGAAGGGATAGACTTTGAAGAAACATTTAGCCCTATGATTAAAGCCACAACTATTAGTGTGGTTCTATCCATTGTTGTCAGCTTTAAGTGGAAAATCAGGCAGTCAGATGTCAAAAATGCTTTCCTCCATGGTCTCTTGCAGGATGAGGTATACATGAGTCAACCTCCTAGATTTTTTAATACTGGGTATCCTCATCATGTTTGTCTACTGAAAAATGTATTGTATGGTCTTAAACTTGCACCAAGAGCTTGGTTTGATAGATTTAGCATGCATCTCCTACATCTTGGTTTCCTCTGTAGTAAGGTAGATCCCTCTTTGTTCACTTTGCAGACTCATAAAGGTACCATATTCCTCTTGTTATATGTAGATGATATAATTGTGACAGGAAGTAATGCATCACATGTCTCAAAGTTGGTTTCACAACTTGAAAAGTAAATTGCTATGAAAGATCTTGAAGATTTACACTTCTTTCTGAGGGTAGAGGTCAAGTATTCTGCAGGAGGAATTCACTTGAGTCAGAATAAGTATGTTGTTGAGTTACTGAACAAGACTGATATGACATTGGCAAAGGTTGTACCTACTTCTTTGGATCAAAAGCATGGTTTACATGAAATATCAACTATTTATACAAATACAGATATCGATTTGTGGGAAGTCTTGTAGATGCCTCTCTATACAAAATGATAGTAGGGAGTCTTCATTATTTGACACTCAAAAGACATGATATCACTCATGCAATGGATCTAGGAAGTCAGTTTTAGAAAAGTCCTAATATTGAACATCTTTAAGGAGTAAAAAGGATTCTCAGTTATATCAAAGGTACTTGGACTCAGAATCATTTCACAATTACCTTGTAGGTTGTATGGATATTCAGATGATGATTGGGGAGGTTTCACCACTACTAGGAGGTCAACTATAGGCTATAGCATCTACCTAGGTGCAAATGTATTTCTTACTTCGAAGAAACAAACTAGAGTAGCATGATCAAGTGTTAAAGCTGAGTATAGAGCACTAGCCTCCACTGCAACAGATATGGCATTCATATATCTACTTCATCATCTTGGGGTGTACCTCAAGTTAGTTTCTACACTTTATTGTGATAACTTGAATTCTTTGTACATGACAGTCAATCCAGTTATTCATGTTAGAACCAAACATGTCGATATCGACTATTATTTTGTTCGAGAAAAGATGGCCAAATATCAACTTCTTACTCATTTTTTGAGGTTTAAGGATCGGCTAGCTAACATTCACACCAAAAAATTAAGAAAGCAAGTGTTTGCTACGTTTAGAAGCAAGTTAGGAGTAATTGTTCAACCACTCACTAGCTTGAGGGGAAGTGTTGAAGATAAGGATTATGACGAAGATGAGGATCGGGTTGAACAACATGTTCCAACTGATAGGAGTCCTGAAGATTTTCAAAGACTATTAAAGAGTTAGAGTTGGACTCACTGTTGGAGAGTTAGAGTCAGACTAGGACTAGGCTATGTAAGCATAGTGATTATAATTAATCTGTAATTAATCTCTTGCTTGTAATCGTATTTGTGTTGTAGTAAAACTCTAAGTTAGCTAGTCTAGGACTCTACAACTCTCTCCTATATAAAGGAG
Organism: Solanum dulcamara; assembly: GCF_947179165.1. Lineage (NCBI taxonomy): Eukaryota > Viridiplantae > Streptophyta > Magnoliopsida > Solanales > Solanaceae > Solanum > Solanum dulcamara. The sequence goes on along the minus strand of NC_077237.1, from coordinate 55,614,321 downwards.
CATGTACTCGATTATTCATCAATCAATACAATCCTTGATTTCTCTCAATAGTTGATGAGATTTCTATAAGTATTACAAAGGACTAAGTTCAATCCTATATGATACAGGTATGGTATCAATATACTGACGGAGTATCGTAGAGGATTAATTCATAGTTGTGATGCTGACGTCATGCGCAAAATAAGAAAAGAGAAAGTAGGGTAAGTGTATAAATAGTTTGGGTCATGAATCCATTAAGGATAAATAGAGTGGGTTAAGTCCAATTTAGGTAAATAGTTGGGAAAATTACACGAGATGACAAACATTATTAGTTTATTACTCCATATGGGTATAGTTTCATTTTATTATCATTCGTGGGTATATTTTGTTGAGATTTGTTATAATTCATTTATATATTTCACTATACAATTCGTGTACTGCGTTTGTATAATTCTCTATACAATAGTATTTGTATAGCTCGTTATACAATTCGCAGTTTTTTATAGCGTTTGTATAATTCTCTATACAATTTACAGTTTTTATATAACATTTGTATATTTTGCTATACAATTCGTATACATCATTTGTATAATTTGCTATATAATTTGCAGTGTTTGTATATTTTGGTATACAAATAATTCGTGGGTACATCGTTTGTATAATTCGCTACAGTATTTATATAATGGCAAACAAAGTAATTAGGAAAATTATACTCATATAAAGTAATTATACTTAAAAGGTTTGTCATATATGAATTTTTTTCTAAATAGTTTTACTAATAGATCCTATTTATGTAGTTTTCCCTTGTTTTAAACCCAAGTCCAAAGATAATGGAATATTTTGGGCCTTTTCTCAGCCAGTACTCTTCAAAATACGTAAACTGCAAAGTGTACAGTATGCAAACCTTTTCCACCTATTTCGGTTTTAGGCGCATGATATTATAGTTCACATGCCCCATTGGTACATAGAGTCGGCTTAATATGAGCGCGATTCTCAATTCAATCTTTTAAAACATTATTTATAATAATGTTAGACTGTAATCTCTGATTGCAGAAGCAGATTCAAACTTCACTTCTTCTTTTTTGTTGTTTTGGTTGCCTTTATTTGTAAATACAATTTATCAACTTATTGAGAAAATAAATTTCTTAAGTTAGTGTGCAAAATATTTTGACAAAAATATTTGGCCGATGTAATGAAAAGTGTTGTGATTGATTTATAAGAATTACGTTGATAGTGGGTGATATTAAATTTTTGACTTGGCTTGCGCTATGGGCATATTTTCAAGTTTAACCAGCTCTGACTTCTAACCTTGAAGGTTTGCACATGGGACAAGGAAGGTTTGCACATGGGACAAGGAAGGTCAAAAATTTAACACCACTCATTCTTAAAGTCAATGAATATAATTTCCTACTCATCCTCCTCTATTTTTTTTTAATTGTCAAATTTTGACTTGACACACTTATTAAAAAAAAGTTGGTATATGAGTTTACTATTTTACCCCTATTAATTAATAAAGTCTTAAATATATTTACTCACTACATTTTTCAAAGACATTAACTTCATGTTAATAAATTGAGGGTATAATAGAAAGAAAAAAATTGTTTTTCGTTGATTTGTCAAAATAATAAGTAAAAAAGGAAATCAAATTAAAAAATATTTGATAAGTAAATAAAAACGGAAGGAGTATTAACAAAGAGACATTGTTTATCATATTTTCCAAAGTCAGAAAGCACGATATTTTGTGGCTGAACTATGGATCGTCTTGCCTTTAAAATCCTCACACTCACACAGTAGGTATGGCCCAATAGATACTAGGGAAGAGAAATTACCAAATAGAAATATAAATGAAACCTTAAATTGGAGAAGAAAGTCAAATAAAATCCTTGATTTAAATTACCCAAGCAAGTCAAATAAAATCCTTGCTTCTTCATTTCACTATCTACAAGGATCCTTTGTTTATTGACAAAATACCCATCTAAATCAAGATTCACCTTCATTAGGATTTTCGAAATTTCATGACTTGTCAATCTTTTTACATATAAGATGTTAGCTCTAAAATTTATTAATAGATATCATTAACATTAGTAGTATTAACTCTTTCATTCTTATTAGATATCATTAACATTAGTAGTATTAACTCTTTCATTCTTAACTAGATGTTCGGGTTCAAATTTTCTTGGTACAAAATTGTCTTTGTTCGGAAGTGCTTTAATCCCAATATTGAATTTTTTTCAAATTCAATGTGACTACCGGCAAGTTATAATTCTTTGGGAAAAGGCCCAACATTTTATCGAACTTTAAAAAAAGATTCATTTATGCCATCTGTTAAATGTTTGGCTCATCTATATCATTTTCGTTTGAGAAATGGATCATCCATGCCATTATAGGTTAATCAAAAATAACATCCGATGTTGCAAAATTGTTTTATCCACGTGGCGAATGAAGAAAGGTTTGAAACCCTGTAGAGAATGAAGAGGGGCCAAGGATCTTCCTCTCAACAGTGTTTTTCGATGATTGGGCCAAGTCATTAATAATATTTTGTAAATAACAGCCAAATTTCTAAAATCCATTTAAATGTTTTTTAAAACAAAAAACATCCAAATTATAAATTCACCCAAATTTTTTTTGTGTGTTTTCGAAAAGAGAATAATAGGAATAATAATAATAATTTTTTTTTAAAAGTGTCATTTATTTTTAACGTTTAGAAATTTCTTATTTCTTATTTGATTTCATTCACATTTTTTGGTATTCGTCCAAAATTAACTTATGTTAAATACAAGATATTTAAAATTAAATTTGGAATAAAGTCAAAAGAAAGACGGAGAAAATTAAAGAAATATACAAAATCAATAGAAAAAAAAAAAGAAAACAATTGTGTTTGCTTGAGAAAATTATAAATACAAGGCAAAGAAAATCTTTAAAATTATTTGTATTTGAGAAAATTTTCGGAGAGGTTTATGATTTGTTTTTTTTAAAAAAATAATAATTCACATGGGCTTTAGAAATTTGGCTATTTTTTCAAAAAAGGAAAAAATAATAATGATGTGGCCAGGAGTAATTTTGGTGCATTTCTATGTTTTGTATTGTCTTGTATCACAAGCCAGGAATAATCAAATAAATATGAGGCTAGATATATACGTCATTTTTCTAATAATGTGAAGTATTGGTCGATCTAAAAAATATTTTTTTTTATATTAAAATATAATTTAATATTAAATTTCTCATTTCACACAAATATGTAAATTTTATGTTATGCCTTATTTTTCATAAATCTTATCACTTGTTTGGAGATTTCGATCAAATCACCTACTTGCTTTTGTATTTTATTGTGCCATTTTAACCCTCATCGAAGCAATTCGCTTGCTTTAAAAGACAAAAAGTTACAATATAAAATGATTTCAATTAAAATGTAACAAGATTATAAGCGGTGTGTTTAAATATTATTGTAAATCCTACTCTGTACTCCCTCTCTCATATAGTCTTATCATGTTTTCAAGCCATTTGTTTGATAATTTAACCTATCTTTCTCCCCATTTTTACTTTTACATCTTTTTTTTTTAACTATTTAAGTTACCCTGTTCATCTCTCTCCCCTAACCTATATTCTTAACAACTTCTTCTTTAACCACACCTGGATATGACATATGGCAACAAATACGTCCTTTAAATTCAAATGGACTTTAAGCCAAGCGCCTCCAATGTTTTTCTAGGAATTTACAGGTTAATCCATCATTGTTATTAAGAGATTAAGAGGTTAACCATATACTAAGGGTAATGCATAATTCAAGCACTATATACCAACAATAATATACATAGATGAAAAGTAATTTTTAAATAAAACATATTCTTGGGGGGAGAGTATAGGAAAATTAACAACATAAGGGACTTACATGATTGAAGACTGAGAGAGGTTTCCCTTTCGGGAATCCTAGAAGAGCTTTCAAAGACTTGAAAACTTTATTAAACAAACTTAGATATTACACAAGGCTTGATTACACAAATGGAGTAGTGGGCTTTTGGAGAGGAGTTGGAAACATAAAGGAAAGGGGAATATGTTGTGAGTTTGGTTTTTTGTTCTCTAAGTTGTGTCCTTCTTCGAATGAAGAGGGGAGTCTTATATAGACATACTAATGTATAAATTAGAAATAAAGTTGTGGCCTTACAGAAACGACCGACACTTTAAAGATAAGATTTCGAATAATACACATAAGGTGCGCAATGAGCCCCATCGTCACATGCATTATTTGTTTCTTTTCTTTGACACGGACTGACAGACGTGTGCTTATTAGTTTTTCCCTTTTGGAGGATAGTGATAAAGTAAGCACTCACATGATAATTGTGGGCATACCCACATGGCATATATTATTATTTACATAGAAACTGGTTGTAGTTGATCCACTTCACTTATCTTATCTTCTTACACTGATTCTCGATCATTCATTCTACATTATTGCTAATATGTTTATCACATGCTACTATAGTAATATGTCTTGTCTGCTTTAGGTGTCCAAGTTGTGTAATGCAATGGAGTCGATACTCATACCCGAATTATCATCTTCGTTTGGATCTTGAGCATCTTAATAATGTAGATGTTCTCCATAATTATCATCATATTCTGGACTTGGTGACCTAGTTCTATTAGAACTTGGATTATTACTTGTATTAACTCTAGTTATGTCTGGTACCAATCTATCTAAACTGGGATTTGGATAGTCTTTGTCGATCATATGTTTTTCTTGTTCATTGTTTTGGAAAAATTGTTCTAATGTCTATTTAATTATAGATTTTATTTCTTCAATTTTTGTCTTCTTGGAGAGTATTTTCTTTTTTAGAACTTCTCCCTGAGTAAAAGACTTTGGTAATCATCTTCTTGATGAAGAACCTTCATCTTCACTTTTTAGCAAAGTGAGATCGATAAACGGATTTGATAAGTCTTTAACGGCTACCGTTTGAACCGGACTAGCTGTAACAACATCTGATACAGTGAATTTCTTAGCATTCATTGGGTAATGCACACCCTTCTCATCCATTTTATCTTGATATGAAAAACTCGATTCTGTTGTCTGCGTACTAACATTAACCTGTTGAGGGGTGACCTTTCTCTTTCTCTTGAGTATCTTCACTTGGTCCATAAGTCTGGTATTTTCTTTGAGTAGGGATTTATTTTTTGTAGTAAGTCTTTTGAAAGCTTCTGTCATTGAAAAACAATGATCACAGAAAATTATTTTATTTGTGTCTTTTTTAATGTTGTATTGAGGGGTCTTGGTTGGATTTTGTCTAAGGGCTGGAAAAATATAGTAATTTGGACCAAGTACTCCTCTTGCGTAATCTAAAGCCTCATTAAAATCATTAAAATCTTTAAAAAAAGTGGAATATTTATTCCATTTATAGAGTCTACTACTTCAATCCATGGCTGAAAAACACCATTAGTTCTTCCATGTATAACTACATAATATTTAAACTTATTGTCTCTACTTTTATCTGTAAAATATTGACATAATGCATTACATGCTGCTACAAAGTATTTAGTGTATTTTTTTATATGTTATTCATAGATTATCTTTTGAATATTTTTGGGGTTTGTCTATATTATATTCTGGAGTATTCTAAAATATAAATTACATTGGGGATAGAAAATTAAATTATGCTTACCAAAATACACGTGTTCCATCATATCTACTAATGTTTTTGGTCTAAAATTTATGTTACCTAATAATGTCTGAGCATATGAATCTGGTGAAGAGGCTACTCCTTTTCCTTTTTCTATTGGTACTAGACCAGGTAGTCTCATTCCTATAGGTCTCATGCTGAAATAAATAATAGTTAGTTTTTATTTTTAATCTACTTAATTGATCTACTAAATTATTATCTTTTCCTTTTATATATTCAAACACTACATTATTATATATAGTTATGGTACCCATAAAATTAAGCCAACGTCTTTTGCTACTAGCTTTATTGTTTATCTTTTGATGGGATTTAACTATGGCTTCATATTCAGTTCTTACTAATACTTTATTTTTATTTAAAATATATGATTTAAAAATATTTAATTCATATATCACTGTTAATACTTTTGCATCTATACTGCTCATATTTCCTTTTTCATTATATTTTTTACTTTGGTATGCACAATGTTTTTCTTCATTTTTGTTACTATATTTATTTTTTATTTTTTTAAAAGGATTTTTGTATTTCATAAAAAGGGGGGGTCCACCCATTATTTACAATTCACTAATATTTTGCTTCTATTACATGCCAAGTACGTGGCACCTTCATGTCCTTAGCACAAATGCCCATTCCAGTAGCAATGTAGCTCATCTTCCTAAAGCGTGTCTCTAGGTCTTCTTCCTTGTTCGTTTCCATTGTTTCTGAAAATGATGAAGAGGCCAAATTGTTGATGGTTCCCTTCTGATTTGCTTCTGATTTGCCCAGCAAGTGTGTTTGTTGCCTTGTTTTTCATGTAAAAGATGTTTCTTCTCCTTGTCGTCTCCATTTCTCTTGTTTGTGAAGATGATGAAGAGGCCAAATTAATGATGGTTCCCTTCTGATTTGCTCCTGATCTAACTGTATTATGAGTTTTTTAGCCCTGCATGCGTGTTTTTTTCCTTGATTTTCATAAGGTCCTTCTCCTTTCCGACTTTCGTTTCTCTCAGTTGATCCTCTTTTATTATGGTGTGAAGATGATTAAAGGACCAAATGATCTTTCTGATTCTCTTCTGGTGTAGTTGGTTTGTCGTCTAGAATCTGATTTGTAGTTGTTTAGGGGAATTGTTACCATGATTCTTGTGTTGTTTAGTCCTTTTGTGTAGCCCTGCAAAATAAACAAACAGTTATATAAGAAACCAACTTCATTTACCTCCTCTTGTATTTGAAATTCTCTGTGTGTCCCTTTTCCTTTTTCCCCAACTCCTTCGGTATTTCTTAATTCTTAAATAAGGGATTTGACTTTTATCACTGTTTAGGATTCTTCTCATGTGCACATCCAAATCCTTAAACAAGTAACACTGCACTGGTCCTTCATCTAAAGCATAATTGGCTAAAGCATCAGCCATTTTATTTGCTTCTCTTAGGGTATGCTTGAAAATGACTTCCAAATCTCTCTTTTATTCCTCCACTTCTTCTATCCAGACTGCTATATTCCATGGAGGTTTCCAATCTCCAGTTATAATTTTTTGGATAGTTTGGGAGTCTGTCTGAAAAATGATGTTATTAAGCCCCTGCTGCTTACAGTATTTCAAGGCTTCCAGTAGAGCCACAATTTCTGCTTCTATATTGGTGGCATAACCAATTTCCTCTGCTTGAGCATATATTAAATTCCCTTGTGCATTTCTCACATTACTATATTTATTTGATATAGCTTTTAAGACTTCTTTCACTGTTAATACTTCTGCATCTATACTGCTCATATTTCCTTTTTCATTATATTTTTTACTTTGGTATGCACAATTGTTTTATTAATGTTTGTTACTACATTATTATATATAGTTATGGTACCCATAAAATTAAGCCAACGTCTTTTGCTACTAGCTTTATTGTTTATCTTTTGATGGGATTTAACTATGGCTTCATATTCAGTTCTTACTAATACTTTATTTTTATTTAAAATATATGATTTAAAAATATTTAATTCATATATCACTGTTAATACTTCTGCATCTATACTGCTCATATTTCCTTTTTCATTATATTTTTTACTTTGGTATGCACAATGTTTTTCTTCATTTTTGTTACTATATTTATTTGATCTAGCTTTTAAGACTTCTCTCCATCCTAAAAAACTTTCATCCATCTCGATAATTAAGTAATCTGATTCTAATGAAATTTTTAGATCACAAATATGTTTAACTTTTTTTTTGATTTGTTATACTAATTTAATATTGTCACGCCCCGGGAGGGTACCCAGGCGTGGCCGGCACTCGAAGGCCATTTCTGACCTCCGAGCGAACCACCTGGTCCAGTCACACATTCAATCAATCAGATTCTCTTAGCAGATAACTCAATTAAAGAAATACTATTCATATATATAGGGCCGAAGGACAAACATTTACAATCCAACAAGACAATAAAATAAAACTCCTCAAAATAACAGTTCGACCTCCCCACACTCCAGTCTATGAAGCCTCTATTCAAGTCTAAAAGGTGCCAATGACAAGTCCATGGCTACCAACAATCAAAATAGAAGAAAGGACAACAAAACTGTACAAGAAGGCTCAATATCCTCCGAGAACTAGAAGGACTCACCAACTGGCTGGAAGTGTATGTGGATCTTCAACGGAGCGCCGGTTGATGATCTCTAGTACCTGTCTCTGCATCATGAAATGATGCAGGCCAAATGACGTCAGTACATGGAATGTACGAGTATGTAAAATGGCTGAATACAACGAATATCAAGGAAGAATTTATCAACTCGGGAGCTCAACTCAAGAGGGATAACAACTCAATCAAATGTCCTAAGTCTAAACAAGAATATGGTTTAGACGGGACCAATCACATACCATTCAACTCAATCTGACTCAGAGTACTATCAAAACCTATTCGGGAGTTTCTCTTATCCGACAACCATCACTTATGAGCCAGTGAAGGTACAACAAAACGACGTTGTTGCCGCGCCCGTTCATAATTTCCCAGGGTATGAACGAATCAAACACTCATGGATCCAATCCAACCAAGTCCTATAATGTCAGGACAAATCTCTCGGGGAAGCATCCGACTTTAACGGTTCAATCCCCCCTACGTTTGGAAACATAGGTATTGGGTTCGAGTATGGACTATACTCTTGCCCAATTCGTTGCTCGATACTCCTCCCAAGACTCAATGCTCATAAAACTTCATCCAATCAACTCATATCGACAAGTCTCGTTACAACCTTGTCATCTCATCAACTCTATCACAATCACATCTTTTTCAATTGTACTATCCGATCAATCTCAAGCATATCATTCAAAGAAATTTAAATGCACATATGTAGCATCATCTAGATATAATCAATCATTTCTTTCATCCATTTGAGAAATCTTTTGAGGCTTCTCACAATTTCAAGACTTTAAATTGACATTTTATATTGAGCAACATTTTCAAGAAAATAACATCCTTTATCATAATCTACATAGTTAAGAAGATAAATAAAACATATTTCACAACTCATTTCTTCATCAACTCATACTCACATAAGGGCTCATTTTTGGAACCTCTTAGCTCAACAACATTGACACATATAGAATAAAATAAATAGGGAACAAAACTCATTCAACCATAAACCATACCAAGGAACTCCATTTCTTTTTTTTTGAACATCTAACCTCAAGCAAGAGTAGGGCACATGGGTGGACTTAACCCATGTTTGGATAGCCTTACATACCTTAGAATAGATGCTTGAAGAAACTTTGTTGTTGGGTCTTCAATGGAAGCTTGAGGTCTTGAAGCTCTTGGAACAATTCCTTGTTGGAAATGGAGAAGAAAAAGAAGAAGAAGAGAGAGATAGGTTTCTAGGACTTTTAGAGAGAGAGTGGGGGCTGAAGAAATGATCCCAAAATAGTCTAGGGTGATACATATATAATTTGAGGCAATTCCCAAATTGTCCCTTCTCAAAAGTTCTGAAAAATAGGCAAAAATGCACCTGGCGCGATAGTGGCGCGTCGCGCCATTGCAGTGCCAGGCCAATTACGCCTAAAACCTGCATACCTTGCAGTGGCGCGCCGCGCCAGAGACCAAACTACTGAGGCATGTTTTTGGCGCGATAGTGGCGCATCGCGCCCTTACAGCGCCAAGGCCATTGTTCTGAGTTCTGGGAATTTGGCCTGAAAAACCCTGCACAACTTTTAGTGGCGCGTCGCGCCAGGGACCAAACTACTGAGGCATGCCGTGCTAGTTCATCTTAGGATCGTCATATCTTTTGACTCCGAACTCCAAAATTTACGTTCTTAGTGGCATTGGAAGGAACACTCGATGACCTTTAATTTGATAGGTCGTGGGCCACCCAGATTGATGTCTTACAAAAGATAGGGTCATTAAAAGTCGACCCTTATATGAACTCATCCTAAACTTAGCCACGACGGATCTTTTGGACTTAGCTCGGCCCTAGGGGTCCTTGGTGACCCCGCATCACCTCTAACACTACTCAGTCCCTCAGAGACTCATCTTAACTCACGAATATACTTCAAGATACTCGGGTTCGACCCCCTCCTGAACACAAGAAGGGTCTGAATCTTTGGGAAAATTTTGAGGGGTGTTACAAATATCTTCCGTATTAAAATAATTCTAGCCATTACTACCTCTCTTAGAGTATAGGGTTCCTACTATTTTTCCTAAGTCTTGAATGAAGTTTCTTGCATAGTTAATTAATCATAAGAATTTCTATAAGTCTTTTGTATTATCTAATCTATCTGGCATCTCTAAAACCTTTTTAGCTATATGTGGTTGTAATTTTATCTTTCACTCTCCTAATATTACTCCTAAGAAATTAATATGTGTTTTACATAATTTTATTTTCCTTTTACTAATTATTATTCCATATCTAACAAATAATCTAAAAACTGTTTGTAAATTCTCTAAGTGTTCTTGCATTTATTTACTAAATACTAAGATATCGTCTACATATACTCAACCAAAGCTTTTATACGCTCCGAACATATCATTCATTTTTCTCTGAAATATTGAAGGTGTTGTCTTTAAACCAAAAGGCATGGCTAACAATTCAAAATGTACCTCAGGACAAGTGAATGTTGTCCATTCTATGCTATCTGGGTACATTTTAACCTATCAATATTCAAATTTACAATTAAATTTACTAAATATTTTTTACCTTGTATTCGATTGATTAATTCATTTTTATCAGGCGACTTATATGCATCTGTTTTAGTATTATCGTTTAATCTCTTATAATTTATCACCATTCTAGCTTTGCCTCGTACTTCTTCACTATAATTTCTTATCATAAAGGTTGTTGATTTATGTTTAGAGATAAATCTTCTTATTATGTCACGACCAAATTCCTCAGGTCATGATGACACTATAATCCACTAGTAGGTAAGCCAATCCGTCAACCCGGAACTTCAAGTAATGGGTTTGAGGGCAGAAACTAAACAAGAGTGATGAATTATCGAGATAGGCAAAAAGAATAAGCGGAAGTAAACCAAAATAAAACATAAACAACTAAAGATCCCTCCCAAAATTTAGAAGTCACAAGTACAGAGCTGCTACAAAATAAAAGATGAGTACAAGTCCTAAAAGTGGACCGAAAATATATACAATAACTGGCTAGTATCAAAAGACAAAAGATGGGCCATCCATACTGAAGGAGAGAGAAATGATCCAAAAATGCCAAGTCCTCACCCTATTCTCCGAGATGATTGCAGTAGGCTCGATCTATCCACGGCGGTAGCTGGTGCTCGGTCCTGCATCACAAAAGTAGATGCAGAGTATAGTATGAGTACCAAGACAACAGGTAACCAGTATGCATCATAGATCGACTGAGAAGAAAAGGTAAAAATAGTATGAAAAAGAGGAATAGCCTAAATAGGAGTCAACATAAGCATCAAAAGGGAAAAGAGTACTACCTATGAGAACTACAACTAACTATACCCAACTGGGCCCCCATAAGCCTATCTGGGACACTCGAGCACAAGTTAAATAAAAACCCAGATGAACTCTTATAAGCCCACCGAGTACACAGAATAGCTACAACTACAAGGGCTAGAAACCAAGAATCTGCGAGGTCAGGAACCGAAGAACTGTATCATCTCCAAACTCAGAATCTCCAAGAGTCAACGAACTAGGGGTGCTTTAGGGGTTGAGGCTGGGAATGAGACCCAGATGCTCACCCGAATGTCCAATGTGGCCAAGGCACGGATTGGGTACCCGGATGCTTTCCATAATACATAAGTACGTCGAAGCCAAGACTGGATACTCGGATGCTCGCCGTAATACATCGGTATGATCGAGGTCGAGACTGGGTACCCAGATGCTCGTCATACTAGAAAGCCGGCAGAGGCCGGGGCTGAGTACCCGGATGCTCCCCGATAATTCAAAATAGAGGCCGGAATTGGGTACCCGGATGCTCATAGATAATCCAGAATAGAGGCCGGGAGTGGGTACCCAGATGCTCACATATATTTTATCCTATGGTGTCGAATATTCTCCTTTCCAACTAAAAAATAACAGTACTGAGAGTCTCCTTCCCAATGAGTCAACTGATATGCCGCCAAAACTAAAATTGGAGCCAAAGTCAACGATCACAAAATCTAGTGTTGCCGACGATCACGAAAGTCACGATTATACTAATTTATGGATGAGGATATTTTTAGGGGAAAGGGTAACGCCTAACTAAGGCCAAACTATCAGGCATTAGCCCGCTACACCATTCTACAAGGATCTAAGTCCACTGGAGCGACGTCGGGGCATCTAAAGTAAGTTTACATCCTATACTAATGCCAACATACTCCACAATATTAAAAACATGCTCATTTAACTCTCCTTAAAATACTAAAAAATAACGACAAGATGATCAAACAATCAATTCCCACATTTTCAAACTAAGAAAACAAACAAGACAACCTCTTTACACGTTGATTTCTCAAAATCGAAACTCTCCGAATCAAAAAAAATTATACCATGACATTCCTTGCGAAAAAACCCCACAATCTAGCCTCAAGAATTACTAAAAACGGAGTTATATTGACTAAGATACACTCTTCCAAAATCTAATAAAATTTAATTATGAAAAATACTAAATCTGCAGCTAAAAATCGATTTTTTTACCTCAAATGATGTGCCAAAATCAGACAGCTCCACAATGTTATCCTTAAAATTCCACGCAAGATAGACTCTGGAATCACCCAAATCGGAGTCCAAACGAACAAGAACCATCACCTCAAAGATCAATAAAATTCTAACTCGGAAATGTAATAACTAGCTACTAAATTTGTAGTTTTACCTCAAAAAAAGCCTCCCCTCGAGATTTTGATCTCACCAACAGATTCCCCACGAAAAATTCTTGAATTTAGACCCTTGAATAATCAAAATAGGGTTTATATAGACCAAGAAATAAATTCTCAAAGTTCTTTAAAAATCAACTCCGAAAATGGACACTGCTGCAATTAAAATCAAGATTTTTATCTGAACTGAATTCTCCAAATCAGTTTCTGAACTCTCCAATGCGTTCTCCTCGAAAAATATCACAAATTTTATTTTCAATCACCAATTTGGAGCTCTATAACTCAAGTTATGGGGTTTTAAAGTTGGAAAAAATATCCCAAAACAAAGACTGCATCAGCTGTGCTGCAAAAGTCAGATTTTAGAAAATCTAAAATCTCCGATGAGGTGCTCGGAATTCGTTCAGAATCCGATAAAAATAAATCAGATATGCTACCCCACTAAATTCGACGTTCCAGACTCAATGGTACATTTATAAATCTCATACGAGATTATTTTAATAAAAAATGAGTCCCACACCCAAGTGTCATTTTAAGCCACATTCCACAACGGGCCTTGAGATTAGACCGGAGGCCTCGGAAAGTGAACGAAGGGTCTTTCTAGACCAAAATAGACATTCTAAAACTAACCGCGCAGTCAGACTTTTCATCCAAGTGCGTTTTTTCAAGAATATTGACCAAAGTCAACCATAGGCTAACTTTCAAAGTCAAAAGCGTCAAATGGACCCAAACTTATTTCAATTATCTAGATAGTCATGCCAACTATGCTAATAGCCTAATTTTGTCATTTCAGAGCTTATGGAACCATCAAAATTCAAATTCTAAGTCTCCTTGACCAGAAACTCGAAAAGTTGCAACTAAACTAACTTAGGCCATAAAAATACAAAAATGGGCTCGGGACCTCTAAAAATTCAACCAACATTTCGTCTAGACCAAAAACCATCTCCCAAATCCAACAGAGCCGTTGGAATTCCATTTCGAGCATCAAAACTCCAAAAGTTGACCAGAGTTAAACCTTGGCTTCAAAATTCCTCAAATTCGCAACTCAAGGCCTCAAATCTTCGTTACAACTCCAAAAATGATTCTGTAAAGTCTCCAAATCCAATTTTGACATTTTGAAGCTGCTATAATTGACGAAATTCCATTCCGAGATACGTAGCTCCGATTGACCCCAAATACCACTTTTTAATACTTAAAGCTTATGAAAACGCAAAATTTTCAAAGACTTAACTTTTCATAAGATTTTCTAAAACCAACACCCTGTACCAATCAAAAATGACTCAGGGCAGCTAAAGGGAAGGGTAAAATGGTCATTTTATAAAAATTCCAAAAATGACCTTCTAGGTCATTACATATTACTCCTAATTTTATCAACTCTTTAATTTGTATACCAAATTCTTCCACATCTTGATTAGTCACTTCGATGGCTGCTGTCTTTATTATATATTCTGGATTTATAATTTCTATTTTACATATTATTTTATTAGAGCCCCAATGTATTAAAGGTTGTTCTCCTATTATCTCCATTTCATCTAGTATCTATACAATATTTTCTAAATCTTTTGGACTTTTCATTTTTCCTATTCTGTCTATTCCTTTTTGAAAATTATAAAATTCAGCTTCTATATTGATTAATGCATAATCTTTTTCTAATGTTTCATCTTGTTCCTCCTTATATAGATTCTTATCTTGACAACAGCTATTTCCATTAGCACAGCTGTCACAGCATGATGGTGGGTTTTGGGCTGATGTATATGGTTTAGAAGATATACTTATATCTTCCATTGTATCATCTATTTTAAATCTTCCCTTTGTTTTAAATTTTATAGTTTGTACTGGTGTATGTGTAGTCTTTTTAAAGGACATTACTCTGTCTCTAGACATTAAACAACTTTCATTATTTTGTAACAGAAATTGTAGTCCTATCACTAAATTTGTCTTTATATTTAACTCTCTTGCTAATATTTTATGCATAGTGTATGTTGGTTTATAAAATTCATTACATGTATTTATAAAACTAACTTGTTCTTTATCTATATAATATTCATATATATTATGAGATCCATCCATTTGCATTGCTGCAACTAATTTAGGTAAAAAATTTAATAAATCTTTTGGTACTATTTTCTTATTTATTAAGCAATTTGAACAACCTGTATCTACTAAAATAATATTTCTATTTCTACATCTTTTATTCTAATCCTTGCTAATATTTTTATTGTACCAATTTTTTTATCCTCATTACATATTAGACTAGCCGTACTTCTTTCTAGATTCATGAGTTCTATTTCTTCTATCGTTTCATTATATTGTCTTTCTAAATGACTTGAACCCTGTGAAGATATGTCTTCTTCTACTACTTCTTTTTCCTTTTTCTAACAATGCTAATCTTTATTCAAATTTATTAATACGTATTTCTAGTGTAATTAATCATAGATTAGTACTTTGATTACCTACTTATGTAGTTTCTTGTTTCTTAACAACCTTTAGTTTTAGTTTGTCTTCTATGCAACTAACGCATGCTTCCATGTAACATGTATTACATTTTGCTCTTTTGTCTTTGCTAGGGTACCATTTATATATACTACATTGATTGCTATCTATTCTTTTCTACCTTTGAAAGTTATGATTACATTCTTGGGTAATGTTCATCATAGTGCTAACTTGTAATTCGTCTAATTCTAAATTCGTATATTCTAATCCTATTTCATTTATTAAGTCATCCCTTTCGGAATCAGAAGAGTCTAATTGAGGTTTATCTTCTACTTCTATACTTACAATTGAATATATACTTTCATTATCAGACATATATTTGTCTACATTGAATAAAGTTTCCTGAAATTCTTCTATTAATTATGAATTTCTAGTTCTACTATTATTTCTTTTGGCACATAGTGTTGACACCCAATTTTGACCCTCTACAATGCAAATTAGCTATTGAATTTCTTTAAATTTTAAATATTTTTGAAATAATTAGCTTTTATAAAAAATAAAGAAATTTTCATGTTATTCTTAACTATTTTTATCTTTTTATAAATTTTAGTATAATATACATATATCTATATAACTATATCTTTGATTACTATTTATGTAATTATTCAAAAATCATCTCAAAAAGATTTTATTTTTAACTAAATACAATGTTAGTTAGGTTAGTTTAATTATAGTTTGCATTTTTGAAATTTTTAGTTTTTTCTAAAAAACAATTGTCAATTTCCCACATCAAAAATCCTTGAGGGATTTGGGTTTTTGGAGCCTATATAAAGGCTCATATTCTCATTAAGAAGAAGGAAGAAGTGGGAGATCTTTTAATCCACCTCAAAGTTAGAAATTTTGTTAATTTGGCTAGGATGTTAGACTCTTATCCCAGTTTAAAAGTTGTGAAAATTTCTAACTTTCAATATATATTTTTCTTCGAGGAAAATAGGAGATTGAAATCAAAATTTAGGTTAAGAATAGACTTCTTATAACGTCGAACCTAGGAAGGTTCGAGTCTAAATTATCAAAAAAAAATTGTGGATTGGAGTTCCGTCAAGCTTTTGGGAGGTGTTGAAGTCGTCTTCCACTCGTCGTCTTCAGTTTCGCTACCCAGAAAAAGGTAAAATCTTTTCTCAACTTTATTTTATTTAATTATTTCATGTTTTATATTTAGTTGATTCATAGTCTTTTTTATTTTTAGCATGTATTAAGAATAGTTAGATTAATGATAGAAATTTCTTATAATTAGCATGTGTTAGGATTAATTAGCTAGTATGTGTTAGGATTATTTCATGAAATCACTTAGTTTTGTTCATTATTTTTCTAAGTAGTTTTCTTTGACAATATAGATTTTCATGTTTTTAATTTCTTCTTTTAACTTGATTTAGATAATAAAAATATGCTTAAGTTATTGTTTAGTTAGAAGTTTCATGGCCTAATGATTTAATTCTTTCTTTAAAATTTGAGTTAGTATAGTATATATATTAATTTCGTATCCTTTAGTTACTTGAATGTATTTATTCTTTTCTTTTTCTTTGTCTACATATAATATATATTGTTAGTCACTTCTAGGATGCCTATCAATTTGATACATTAACATATCATGATATACTCCTTGGTTTAGCTTAAAATGAGTAGATGCTTATGTAATTTTATTTTGGTGCATGTGATATCGATTCGAGTCCATCTTTGGACTCCACCCGTGCATATTGTTGAGTTTTGAGTCTCCTATCATCTTGCTCAAATTGCTGGAAAGTTGATAAATGGAAAGAAAGCTAATATTCATGTTTTAAATATTTATATTGGACTGTATACACTGAATACAGGTGGAAAATAGTATCATATACACTGATATACAATATCTATACAGTCTGATATGCAAGCAAACAATGTTGTATACACTGATACACAGTGTATATATAGTCTGATATATACTAATATATAGCAGATACAGGGAACAAACATATGGTATATAGTGTATATACAGTTTGATATACAGAAATAATATTGTATACACTGTATAGAGTCTGATATACAGTGTATATACAGCTGCAATATACAGTAAAATTGTACTTACGGCCCAAAATGCAGATGACCCAATAGCTTAGTCCAAGCGTACAAAAACTAAGTGTCGGGCCATATTTTCATGTGTTATTTATTGTTTATTTATATTGATTCGGGTTGTAATAATTTATTTACTTATGTTATTTATGCTTGCTTAGATATTAATTTTAATTTGTTTTAACTTAATTAGATTCCCCTACAAATAAACCAATTCATGTTAATTTATTATTTAAATGATTTTCTACCTTTACTTAGTCATTTGAAACTTTCACTTTTTTTATATACATGTATATTATTTTCAATGTTTAAGTTTGATCATTTTTTCTAAAAAATAATTTTAAAGTCTTCATTTTCTTTTAAATTAATATTTTCAAAAGTTAGTCAAATAATTTTTCAAATCGTCGAATAACTGCGCGTTAGCGGCCATTTTGAATGCTTAAACCTTCTCAAAGTGGAAATAAGAACCTCGTACCTTTTTTTCTGAATTTTTAAGACTTATATCTGTTAGGGTCTTTTAAATTAAATTTTCTTAATTTCTTTAAAAAATTAAGTGGCGATGCTTCTTTTCTAAAATTGATTTTTTCTCTACAAAATTGAAATTAATTTTAAACATCTTTTTCCGACATAACACATATATTTGATAAGTGTTCTATACAGCCACAAGTGAGACATTCTAATTTATTTTTATAATTTCTATCATTCCTATATATTCTAACATGTCTATCTTTATTCAAATATAGTTTTATAGCCGATGACTTTCTCAAGTAATATTTTCTTCTACTATAAGGATGTTGGGTATTATGAGATCTTTGTTTATATCTTCTTGTTCAACGTTGGTAGTCTTTATCATAATTTTGTGTTGTATATAACATAGTTTTACAAAAAAATATTTCATTTTATTTTAATTGTTTCTATATCTGTATATTTATACATTTCTCTGTTAATACCTCCATTACATGTGGTACTTTTTTGTCTTATTGACCATTTAGTAGTTGAATTTTGGACTACACCTTCTCCTTTATACCATCTATCTTCTATTTCTCTTCCTAAAGCTCCTGATAACTTATTAAATAGCCTTTTTCCTAATTCTTCATCAAAATAGTCTTTTAGGAAACTCTTTATATGAAACCAATTTGTAATACTTAGTTGTTCTAGTTTTATTAAAGCATTCTTTGTAATATTATTAAACCACTATTTAGGTCTTCTCCTATAATTAAACTATGTATTTTATTGGTGAAATTATAAGGATTTGGTCCTAAACTTATTAATACTTGAAAATCGTGTGAGAAATCTAATTTAAATGCTTCCCATATAGCTTTTGTAGATTCTCCTAAGAAAGTTTTCAAATATTTATACATTGTCTCAACATCTATTTCTGTATAATTTTTTATATAATCTGCTACTACTATTCCGTTCCATAGGTCTATGACTATATTCCACATTTGTGGATCGTGTGCAGCTATATTTAATATTTTCCCTTTATTTCCTCCTTCTTGTAATCTAATAGGTTCTTCTATAGGCATACGTTTTCCCATTGGTTTTAATTTTGTATTTTTATTTCTGTATTTGGGTTTATCCTATATATTTTTCGTGTGGGTACATTTCCTGTACTA
This sequence comes from Solanum dulcamara, assembly GCF_947179165.1. NCBI lineage: Eukaryota > Viridiplantae > Streptophyta > Magnoliopsida > Solanales > Solanaceae > Solanum > Solanum dulcamara. The sequence continues at coordinate 55,595,256 of NC_077237.1, read as the reverse complement.
TTTTCTATTGGTTGTGCCTGAGATGTTCTTTGGAAAGGGCTAGCACTACTGAAACTAGTTTGCTTCATTAATTCTTTTTGACTTATAATTTAATTCTATGTCTTCTTGCTTATCAGAATATGTATATATTGATTCAGTAATAAACGTCTATCTTTTTTTCTATATCCTAAATTATCAGTTCTATATTCGCATATTTTGAAATATTATTTGGTTTCTTCTAGAGACAGACCTCCTTTTTTACATCATTTACAATTAAACTTTATATATTTATTGTCATTGTATAGTACTATTGCTTCTTTTATAACTTTATCAACTTCATATCCTTCTCGTATTATTTCTATATTCATAAATTCTTTTCGTTCTGTTTCTTTAGTGCTTTCTGTCTTCATCATCCAATTCTCTTTGACTAGTATAGTCATAGTCTGTGAATCTTATTATCAAACAAAGGGCTTGAAAACATGATAAGACTATATGAGAGAGGGAGTACTGAGTAGGATTTACAATAATATATTTTAAACTAATATTTCATAAATATTACTTCTTTATGGAAAAAAATTGCAAATCGTTTACATTGAGGGGCAGTGTAACACCCAAAAAATTTTAAAGCTAAGACCTACAAGGCAGTCACATGTTCACGACCACCATTATGGGTCGTGAAGGCTTCTGGTGAAAGGCCAGCTGCGAAACATTCCAGCAACTTCCTGCATACGTACCAGGGTTATTTTGGTCATTTCCAAAGCTTTTTAACCCTATCCTAAGTCATATTTGAGTGCTTTAAAACAATTATATTATTCAATAACTAGTTTTCCTCTCGGAATCATCAATCTAAACATCATAGCCTAAGGAAACTCTCGCAAAACAAACCTAGGGTTCCTCCTATCCATCAAGAACCCCAAAACTTCCAAGTCAAAAAAAAAAACTGAAGAGTCAAGAGAAGCCTTCCATCCAAGGTTTTTCCAAGTTCATCCACCTTAAAAACTCCCTAAAAAGAGTTTCTTTTCTTAAGATCAAGCACCAAGATTTGAAGATAAAAGATTTCCTCGAAGAAAGCTAGTGTTCTTCAAAGTTCTTCAAAATTCTAATTCTAGCAGGTATGTAAAGCTATTCATAGCATTGGATAGAGTTTTTTCACGCGCTCTACATCTAAATTTCATTGTTAAAAAGTTCAAGTTGAGTTTTTGTAACACCCTCTAAAATGTTGTATGTGATGTTTTAATTCTCGATGAAAATGATACTGCTTCTATATTTTAAGTAGAAATTTTCATAGGATGGTCTAAATTATGTGATTAAAATTTATGAATAACCCCAACATCATTACCTACAACTTTCATGAGACCATATTTTAAGATTTAGAGGATAAGTAGGGCAAATAAATTAATTTTTACATGACATGGTGCTGTGATGAAATGGAGTATTTGTAGAATAAAACTCATATCTCACTATAGGGTGCTCCAAATCTGTTGATTCTTGAATGACCTGAAATTAGACTTCTATAGCTACAATTTATATGAAGACATCAAATCCTAATGAGGAAGTATCTTGTTCAAACAAAGCTTCAAAGAAGGATATTCCGTTAAAAGAAGATTCATCTCACCAACAATGGGTAGATCAAGATCCATTTGACATTACCCTTGACATCATCTATGAGATTACAATCCTCCATTAAATTTTCAAGATCATCCTTTATAATATTTTTATTTATTGTTAGGTCCCTCCTCCACACCTATAAATACCCACCATATTTCTTCATTTTATTCATCAAGCTTTCTCAAGCAACTCTTCTCTCTATACACTTCTTTACTTATTCTCAAATATAGTTTTAGTTTTTAGTAGTGTAGAAATACTATTTCAGTGAATCTTATACTCTGGGTACTACACAAAACGCTCCGGCGAGAGGAAAATGTAAGGGTTCAAGAGTGTTCATTGAGTTCTTCAATTCAGAGTAAAGCTTCAGATTTCAGGTATGCAAGTCTATTCATAGCATTGGATTGAGTTCGTCCATGCGCCCAATATTTAAATTCATCGTAATTAAGTTATAATTGATTTTTAACCTAATCTTAAATTCTAAATGAATTAATTCTTCTTCTATTGAGTTAAACATATTTATGCATTGAGATTATTATTATTTTTTCTCTCATATTATTGAAATTATTGTTCATGACTATTTTCTTATGAAACCTAATTGATTTGAAGTTCATAAATATTTTTACACGTGTTTTAAGTAAAGATGTTGGCTTTTAATATTTATTGACAAAAAGAGTTATTTGAATTAATATTATATATGTAATTTATTGAATTTTGAAAGAGCAAAAGAATTGAGTTTAAATGAATATGATTAAATGATGTTTTGAGCAAGATGTTTTGATGAGATGTAAATGATATTTTGATGTGTAATGATTGATGAAGAGGTAATGAGATGAGTTTGATGTTTTAAATAAAATTTCAATAAGACTATATGATGATGTTAATATGAGCACATCTTTTGGGAGTAGTATTGAGCACCGTGTTGGGTATGAGTTTAATTGACTCAAACCTCAAAACTACGTAGCCAGCATAGGATGGAGGCTATACCTCATAAGTCCCAAAAAGAGGACTTTGATGATTGGATCCAAGATGGTGATGTCCTTTACCTTGGCAAGGTATTGGATGGATGTGGCAACGACATCGCTTCGTTGTATCATCACTAGCTCATAAGTGATGGTTGTCCGTTAGAGAAACTCCCAATTGAGTAAGCATTGCTTATTATTATTTTTACACTTGCATTGCATATTAATGTTGAGATGATGTCGAATTTTGAACTGAGTCTTCCTAAGAGGAGTTTCTTGATATTTGTCCTTACTTTCCTATAATTTTACATAGCATACATTCCATGTACTGACGTCATTCAACTTGCAATATTTTATGATGCAGATATAGGTGTTAAAGATCCTCAACAGGCGCATCGTTGAAGATCATTACTTTCCAGCTATTTGGTGATTTCTTCTTGTATTCGGAGGAATTATTTATCCTTTTATTATTGTTGAGTATTATGTTTCTTTTGAGGTAGCCATGGACATGTCATTAGCACCATCTGATAGTGTTAAAGGCTTCATAGACAGAATTTGTTGATGTAATTCGAGTAGTTCTCCTTTAAAACTACTTTTTCTAAGGATTATTTCTTTCCTTTGATGTTGATGATGGAAATCCCACATAAGTATTCTTATTTTCACTTAAATCTTCCGCTGATGAATAAATAAGTGATGAGAGCAAGTGGTACTCTCGGAGGCCAGAGATGGTTTCTGAGTGCTGGCCATGCCTAGAGTACCCTTTCGGGTCGTGATAAACTTGGTATCAGAGCACAGAGTTCAAGAGTCCTAGGGTGTCTATAAAGCCGTGTCTAGTAGAATTTTGTTTATGGGTGTGTCATGCACCACATTTATAATCAGGAGGCTATAGGATAGTAGAAATTGTTTCACTTCTTTCATAATCTGAGTTCGTGTGATAGAGTTTTAACTCTATAAAACTTCCTTTCTAATTCAACGTTTACACGTTATAGACCATGCTTCCTAAACGTACAACCAATAAGAGGAACTCTACCTGTACTGAGGTTCTATAGTCAGAGATGCCTCCATCAAAAACTAGGAGCCAACCTACAAGGTCTACTGAGGTACCCCAAATACCTACTGTTCAGACCATTCCTACTTCGGAGGTAGAATTCAAACGAGCTATTTTCATGCTTACTCAACTGGTAGCTGCCTAAATGGGCAAGCATAGTTTACAAACTTCTAGCTCTAGCTCTCAAGAGTCGTCTTCCACCATAAGGATTAGAGATTTTCGTAGGATGAACCCGCTAGTCTTCACAGAGTCTAAGGTTGAGGAGGATCCTCAAAATTTCATTGATGAGATATGAAAGATATTAAAAGCGAGGCATACTACCGAGGTTGAGTGTGTTGATCTGGTTTCCTACCAGCTCAAGAATGTGGCAAACATGTGGTATAACCAATGGGAGTAGAGTCATGGCGAGGATGCTGGACTTGCAGCTTGGGATGAGTTTGCAAGTTCTTTCCTTGAACACTTCTTTCCCCAAGAGCTATGGGAAGCAATAGTTGAGGAGTTTGTGAACCTCAAGAAGGAGAGCATAACTGTAAAAGAGTATAGTTTAAGGTTTATTAAGTTTTCCAAATATGCCCCAGAAATGATTCTTCATATAAGGTTCAACATGAGGAAGTTTGGCTCTAGCCTAGGCAAATATGTAAAGAAAGAATGTAAGGCAATGTTAATGATTTCTGACATGGATTTTTCTAGATTGATGGTGTATCCTCAGAAGGTTGAGGATGACAAGAAAAAGGATCGAGAGGAACACTTAAGCAAGAAGGCTAAGTCTGCTGGGCATGAGAACGAGCAGAAGCAAGGTAAGCATAAAAAGTTCTTCTTTCAGAAAAGGTCTTTTAATTATGCACCTTCCTCAACAAGTGCTTTTACACTTAACTAGAGGTAACCGAGTCACCAAAACTTTCAAACTCAGGGTTCTCAGTCCCAATTTAGTGTGGCTCAAGGTTCTAGAGGAAAGCCACCGTGTGCTAGATGTGGGAAGCTCCATTTGTGAGAGTTTCATATGGGCACCAATGCTTGCTACGGATGTGGAAAGATAGGTCACTTCCAAAATGAGTGTCCTTCAAAGAGAAAGGGAGATGAGGGTAGTAGAGCTCAGTTTTCTTATATAGCACCGCAAAATAGAGGTAATCAGAGAGGTGCAACTTCTGGTGTAGGCGGGGGAAAAAATCATCTGTATGCTATGGGTAGTCGCCAAGACCAAGAGAATACACTTGATGTTGTTACTGGTATGCTCTGAGTCCTTTCTTTTGATGTGTATGCATTACTTGATCCGGGTGCTACGTTATCTTTTGTGACTTCTTACTTGGCTAGTAAATTTTAGATCTTTCTTGAGGGTCTTCTTGAGCCTTTCAGCGTGTCTACTTCTATTGATAAGTCTATCTTAGCTGCTAGGGTCTATAGAGATTGTACTGTGTCAATCTATTACAGGGATACCATAGCTGACTTAGTTGAGTTGCACATAGTTGATTTTGATGTGATTCTTGGCATGGACTGACTTTATGCTTGTTATGCCTTAGTTGATTGTAGAACCCTAAATTTCAAGTTTTTATTTCCAAATAAGCCTATCTTAGAGTGGAAGGGGAGTTTTGTAGTGCTTAGGAGAAAATTTATTTCCTACCTTAAGGTCAGAAAGCTAATCTCCAAGAGATGCATATATCATATAGTCCAAGTCAAAAATATTAATGATCAGGCTCCATCTATTGAGTCATTTCACATTGTGAGTGAGTTTCCTAAAGTCTTTCCTAAGGATCTACCCGGAATACCTCTTAATAGAGATATAGACTTTGGTATTGATGTCCTTTTTGATACACAACCTATCTCCGTTCCTCCTTATAGAATGGATCCCGCTGAGTTGACAGAGTTTAAAAAACAACTGAAAGACCTCCTAGATAAGGGATTTATTAGGCTAAGTGTATCACCTTAGAGCACTCTTGTCTTATTTGTGCAAAAGAAAGATGGGTCTCTTAGAATGTGCATTGATTACTGGCAACTAAACAAGGTCACCATAAAGAACAAGTATCCTCTCCCAGGATAGATGATTTATTTGACCAACTTCAGCGTGCCACATGCTTCTTTAAGATCATTCTTAGATTAGGCTATCATCAGTTGAAAGTGAGAGAATGTGACCTCCCAAAGACAGATTTTTGAACTCGCTATGGTCATTTTGAGTTTCTTGTTATGTCCTTTGGATTGACAAATGCTCCTGGAGCTTTTATGGACCTCATGAACCACATTTTTAAGCCATACTGGATATATTTGTGATTGTCTTCATCAATAATATTTTGGTCTACTCTAGAAGCAAGAGTGAACATGCTAACCACCTTAGGATTGTCCTTCAAACTCTCAAGGAGAGGGAGTTGTATGCTAAGTTTTCAAAGTGTGAGTTTTGACTTACATCTATAGCATTCCTAGGCCATATTATATCTGGTGATAGAATTCGAGTTGATACTCAAAAGATTAAGGCAATTAAAAACTGGACTAGACCCACCTCTCCAATTGAATTAAGGAGTTTCTTGGATTTGACTTATTACTATAGGAGGTTTGTTGAGAGATTTTCATCCATATCCTCACCATTGAGTAAGCTGACTCAGAAAAAGGCTAAGTTACAATGGTCTGATGCTTGTGAGAAAAGCTTTCAAGAATTGAAAGCTAGATTGACTACTGCTCCAGTGTTGTCCCTACCTAAGGGAACAGATGGTTTTGTAATCTATTGTGATGCTTTCATAGTTGGGTTAGGATTTGTGTTGATGCATAAAGGTAAGGCATTGCCTATGCCTCCATACATCTTAAGACCCATGAGAGAAAATACCCCTTCCATGACCTTGAGTTGGCAACTGTGGTATTTGCTCTTAATATCTGACGTCACTATCTTTATGGTGTACATATAGATGTATTCACGGACCATAAGATCTTGCATTATGTATTCAGTTAGAAGGAGTTGAACTTGAGGCAGAAAAGATGGCCAGAGTTGCTCAAGGATTATGACATGAGCATTCTCTACCACCCAGTTAAACCAAACATAGATGCCGATGCTCTTAGCAGGTTATCCATGGGGAGTACGACCCATGTGGAAGAGGAAAAGAAAGAGTTGGCAAAAGAAGTGCATAGACTTGTGCATTTGGGAGTTCAACTTATTGACTCTAGTGAGGGTGGTACAATAGTCCAGAATTGAGATGAATCATCTCTAGTTATAGAGGTGAAAGGAAAGCAAGATCAGGACCCCATTTTCCTTCAACTGAAAGACAAGGTTCACAAGCAGAATGTAATGGCTTTTGCCAAAAGGGGAGATAGATTGTTGAGATATCAAGGTAGATTATGTTTTCCAAGTATTGATGGCATTCGAGATAGAATTATGGTAGAAGCCCATAATTTTAGGTATTCCATTCATCCAGGTTCAAAAAATATGTACCATGACTTGAGAGAAGTATACTGGTAGAGTGCAATGAAGAGAGATATAACAAAGTTTGTGTCCAAGTGCCCGAACTGCCAATAAGATAAAGTTGAGCACCAAAGGCCTTGTGGAGTGGCTAAAATATAGAGATCCCAGAATGGAAGTGGAAGGTGATCAATATGGACTTCATTACCGATTTACCGCAAACAACATGACTCTATTTGGGTGATTGTGGATAGGATGACCAAATCGGCCCATTTCTTTTGGTTAAGACTACGGACATCGCACAAGATTATGCCATACTGTATCTTAGAGAGATTGTTAGACTGCATGGAGTTCCTTTGTCTATCATCTCAGATAGGGGATCTTAATTGACTGCTTAGTTTTGGAAGACATTTCAGAAGGGTTTGGGTTCATGAGTGAACCGTGTTGCTTTTCTTCTGCAGATAGATGGCCAGGTAAAGTGTACGATACAAACTTTGGAGGATATGTTGAGAGCCTGTGTCATCGACTTCAAAGATAATTGGGATGATCATTTACCTCTTATTGAGTTTGCATACAATAATAGCTTTCGAGTATTCAAATGGCTCCTTATGAAGCTCTATATTAGAGGAGATGTAAATCACTAATTGGTTGGTTCAAAGTTTGTGAAGCTGAGTTGATTGGACCAAATTTGGTTCACCAAGCTATGGAGAAGGTGAAAACCATCCAAGAGAGGTTGAGGACTGCTCAGAGTCGCCAGAAATCCTAAACTGATGTTAGAAGGATAGATTTGGAGTTCTAAGTGTATGATTGGGTATACTTGAAAGTTTCACCCATGAAGGGTGTGATGAAATTTGGAAAGAAATGGAACCTTAGTCCCCACTACATTGGTCCTTGTCAGATTGTGATGAGGGTTGGTAACGTAGCCTATGAATTTGAGTTGCCACCAGAGTTAGCTGTTATTCATCCCGTATTTCACATATCTATGCTTAAGAAGTGTTTGGGAGATCCTTCACTTGTTTTCCCGACTGAGAGCATTGGGGGTGAAAGAGAGTTTGAGTTATGAAGATATTCTAGTCCAGATTCTTGATCATCAAGTTCGCAAATTAAGAACTAAGGAAGTGGCATCTGTAAAAATCCTACGGTGAAATCAATTTGTTCAAGAGGCTACATGAAAAGCTGAAGAAGATATGAAGGCTAAATATCCTCATCTATTCATGCCTTTCGAGGATAATGTTCAAGGTAATATTCCTTACTTCTACCTTTGAGTCGATGTGTATTCTTGAGTTTTAGTCATTGACTATTTGAATATGTATTGTTTGAGCATTTGAGTATCGTAGTTTTGATGTCTTAATAATGTTCTTTATTCATGTCCCCTAGTTTTATCTTCATTCGAGGATGAATGATCCCAAGGGGGAGATATTGTAACACCCCCTAAAACGTTGTATGTGAATTTTTAATTCTCAATGAAAATGATAATACTTCTGTATTTTTAGCATAACTTTTCATAGGATGGTCTAAATTAGGTGATTGAAATTTTTGAATAACCCCAACATCATTACCTACAACTTTCGTGCATACCATATCTTAAGATTCCAAGGTTAAGTAGGGCAAATAAATTAATTTTTGCATGGCATGGTGTAGTGACGAAATGGAGTATTTGTAGAAGAAAAATCATATCTCACTATAGTATTCTCCAAATCAGTTGATTCTTTAACGACCTAAAATTAGACTTCTAGATCTTTAATTCAAATGAAGATACCAAATCCTAATGAGGAAGTTATTTTATTCAAACAAAGCTCTGACAAAGGGTATTCTGTTAAAAGAAGATTCATCTCACCAACCATGAAAAGGTCTAGATCCATTTGATATCACCCATGACATCAATAGTCCTCCATTTGACATCATCCATGACATCACAATCCTCCATTGAATTTTCAAGATCATTCATTGTAATTATTTTTATTTATTGTTAGGTCCCTCATCCACACGTATAAATATCCATCTTATTTCCTTATTTTATTCATCAAGCTTTCTCAAGCAACTCTTCTCTATATACACTTTTTTACTCATTCTCAAATATATTTTTAGTATTTAGTAGTTTATAAATACTATTTCAATGATTTGTGTACTCTGTGTAGTACACAAAATGCTCCAGTGAGGAGAAAAGGCTAGGGTTCAAGAGTGTTCATTGAGTTCTTCAATTCGGATTAAAACTTCGGATTCCAGGTATGTAAGGCTATTTATAGCATTCAATTGAATTCGTCCATGCACCCAATATTTAAATTCATCGTAATTGAGTTATAGTTGAGTTTTACCCTAATCTTGAATTCTAAATGAATTAATTCTTCTTCTATTGAGTTAGATATATTTATATATTGAGATTATTATTATTTTTATTTCTCATATTATTGAAATTATTATTCGTGACTACTTTGCCATGAACCCTAATTGATTTGATGTTTATGAATATTTTTATGCGTATTTTGAAAAAGGATGTTGGCTTTTAATATTCATTGACAAAAAGAATGATTTAAATTAATACTATATATAATTTATTGAGTTTTGAAAGAGTAAAAGAATTAAGTTTAAATAAATTTGATTAAATGATGTTTTGAGCAAGATGTTTTGATGTGATGTAAATGATGTTTTAAAGTGTAATGATTGATGTAGAGATAATGAGATGAGTTTGATGTTTTAAATAACATTTAAATAAGACTAGATGATGATATTAATATGAGCACATCTTTTGGGAGTAGTATTGAGCACTGTATTGGGTAAGAGTTTAGTTGACTAAAACCCCAGAACTACGTAACAGCGTAGGATGGAGACTATACCTCTTATGTCCCAAAAAGAGAACTTTGATGATTGGATCCAAGATGGTGATGTCCTTTATCCTGGCAAGGTATTGGATAGATGTGGAAACGACATCATTTCATTGTATCATCACTAGCTCATAAGTGATGGTTTTCGGTTAAAAAAACTCCCAACTGAGTAAGCATTGTTTATTATTATTTTTAAACTTGCATTACATATTGATGTTGAGGTGATGTTGAGTTCTGAGCAGAGTCTTCTTGAGAGGAGTTTCTTGATATCTGTCCTTACTTTTCTGTCATTTTACATACTCATACATTCCATGTACTGATGTCATTTGATCTGTATCATTTTATGATGCAGATACAGGTGTTAGAGATCCTCAACAGGCGTATCATTGAAGATCATTACTTTCCATCTATTTGTTGAGTCCTTCTTGTATTCGGAGGAACTATTTATCCTTTTATTATTGTTGAGTATTATATTTCTTTTGAGGTAGCCATGGACATGTAATTGGCATCGTCTGATAGTGTTAAAGGCTCCATACACAAAGTTTGATGATGTAATTGTAGTAGTTCTCATTTGAAACTACTTCTTCTAAGGATTATTTCTTTCTTTTGATATTGATGATGGCGAGCCTCCATAAGTATTTTTATTTTCACTTAAGTCTTCCGCTTATGACCGAATGAGTGACGAGATCAGGTGGGCCAAAAATGGTTTCTGAGTGCCGGCCACGCCTAGGGTATTCTTTCGGGGCGTGACAGTTTTAACCCTAATTCCATTGTGTTTTCAATGAATTAATTCTTCCTTCGATGAGTTTCATGTAAATGTTTTGATATTAGAATTTTTCCTATAAAATTCAATTATCGAATTTATTGTTCATGCTTACATTCACATGAACCCTTATTGAATTGATGTTTATTACTTTTAATATGCATTATTTTGACTTAAAGATGACAAATTTCATGCATTGAGTAAAATATAAGTTTTAATGGAACATGAGCATCCCAAATGTATATATTATATTTGAGTCGTAAATATTGATATTTTTGAGTTTAAGCATGATTTTACTAAACTTGATGAGTTAGTATTTTTTTGAATAATCATATTTGAGAGAGGAGTTTTGAGCATGATTTATCACTTGAGTTTTGAGGTCTCTCATTACAATTTTATACATGATTTTTACCAAGTTTACACGAGTATAAGAGCTTATGCATTTATGTATTTTGAGACCGAGTTGAGAAATCAAGAGATATATTTTATATATTTACTGAGTTGAGAGGTATAACTATTTTAAAGAGGATGTAATGATGTTTGAGAAGAGTTGATGTTAAATTGATATAAAGTCCAATGAGACTATATGAGATATATTTTGAGTATTTTCTCACTTGATGTATATGGGCATAATAAGTAATTTAGGACTAGTATTGATCTTTGATTTGGGTAAGAGTTTAGATAACTCAAACTCTATAAAAATACATAGCCAGCGTAGGATAGGATCGTGCCGTTGGTTCGGGAGACTCCTCACTTGTTCCAAAAGAGGACATTTAGATTGATCTAGTGATGTGACGTCCCTTACTCTGGCAAGGTATTGGACAACTGTGGAAACAACAACACTTCATTATATCATCACTAGCTCATAAGTGATGGTTGTCTGTTAGAGAAACTCTCTAAGAGAAAAGTATTATATTTTTATATACAGAGTTGCATTTACTTATTTATATCTTTAGGAGCACTCTTTTACATATATTGCATGATTTATTGAGTTTAGCTATCTTTCAAAGTTGAGTTTCTTGAGTAGAGTATCTTGAGTATGTTTCTTTTCAGCTATTTTACATGCCGTACGTTCCATGTACTGACCTCATTAGGCACTGTATCATTTGATGATGTAGACACATGTGATAGAGATCCTTAACAAGTAAATCGTTGAAGAATAGATTTTCATCTAGTTTTTGGCGAGACCTCTTTACATAGAGACGCTCTTAAGTCTTTATCTTTCAGTTTTTATTTACCGGTTTGAGGTAGCCATGGTCCTATCCCGGTACCTATTTCAGAGTCAGTTTTAGAGGGTTCATAGACTAGTCATAAATAGAGTTTATTCAGAGTTTATATTTTTAAAACATTGAGTTATATTCCATATATATTTTGAGTATTGAGATTTTATTTTGAGAAGTTAAGTTTGCATATACTTATTATTCCCATTTGAGATCCTTTTCATGAGTTAAGTCTTTCACTTAGTGAGTCAGCTAGGCCAAGGGTCCATGCTGTAGGCTCAGGGCATGACAAACCTTGTATCAGAGCATAAAGTTCAAGTATCCTAGAGAGTCTATGAAGCAGTGTCTGTAGGATCTTAGTTATGATAGTGAGGTCCCCACTTCTATAAATGAGAGACATTGGAAATTTATGAAAAAAATCCATTTTTTCAAATTCTAAATCGTGCAATAGAGTTGTTCGCTAAGAAACTTATTTAGATCCGTGCGCTTCTCAGATCCATTCGACTACCCATCATACTTAAGGTGGTTGAAACATTAAAGCTCATTTCCTTATTGATGAGTAACTTTGAGATAGAGTACTCAAAGGTTAAAGAGACTTTACAAGGGCTGAGAGGAGTCCATTAGTGTACGTAAACTTATTGATTCAAAAGAATGCACTCTTATTCATATGAATTTTGCGTTGAACTAGAGAAAATATTTCCACACTCTCTTCTCTAAACCGTGCTACATATGTTATCCCTGAGAGACAAATTTTATCTCTAAATGCTTAGTGTTGCCATATGAGAGAATGTGTTTTGAGGCATTTTAAGCTATAATTAGTAGACTGATCCTAGAGTATGAAAGATGGAGTTAGAGGAGTAGAAACCAAATAGTGAGAATGGTTATTGATTAAGTCATATAGCTAGAGTTATGTATCAATAAGATAAATAATGATATTATAAGTGAAGTCCTTTTGGTTTTGACTAAATATAAAGTAAGTATCCTCTAGCTTTCATGATAGAAGGTAGAAGAGAAGTTGTTAGTTAGGATGAATTAGAGTACACTCGAACCAAGAGAGTAGTTTTATGTTGAGGTATTACTGTGTTAGTAGAGACCAAGTATAGGTGTTGAACAAAAGAACAGAGTAGTTGTGAGTTGATAGAACTAAGCTAGTCTTGTGATTTTGAAAGGAGAGCCCAAGATATTCATAGGTATATAAGCTTAACTAGGCAAAAAGGTATAGTGAGTGGGTAAATAGTACTTAGGTTGTGAAAGAAATATAATGATAGATTATAACTAGATATATTAGGAGATAAAGATTGATTACTTATCATGATATCATAGAGGGTGAGCATTTCATAATTTTATCTAGTAGTTGTGAATTAGTATAGTATGCAAAAGGTGTGTGATACACATGTTTAGTACTAGACCATAAGCTTGAAATTTTGATGAGTATTGTGAAAAGGGAAATGCCATTATGAGAGTGATGGTGATATTTTGAAATTTTCTCTAGTAGATTTGACATAGCGTATGTAAGATATTAAGATATTAACTTGCGAGAAGTGTGATGTTACAAATGTGGTGTAGTGACCCTTAGATGAAAACAGTGAATTGTGGCTAGTTATTAGGTAAGAAGAGGCTTAAGAGATGTACCCAAGATCATATATAGTAAGATCAGACTGTATCTAGTCTATGATTTTCTATACATGCCTAGATAGTATATTTGAGTTGTCAATATGGATTGGGCCGAAGTATGCACTCTTTAATACCCTAAAGAGTTGAGGCGAAGAATTTATATATAGACTATGGTGAGCCTCTTAGATATAGTTCAAGTGTCCTCCGTTAAAGTAGTTATGAACTTTGACGAGCGGTATTAGCGGGCTAAGGAGGAGAATTCAAACTATTAAGAGTTAAGTAATTGTATTTATAAGGTGATGCGGGGGATGATTATAGAAATACCTCCATAGAAGCAGGATGAAGTTAGGAGAAACAACTCAGAAAGAATCCCTAGAAGGAATCTTAGTACCTGCACTTAGAGAGTTCAGTAGGCATGAGATTGACATTTTTTCGAGTATTAGAGTAAAGTGAATATAGAATAGTTTGGAGAATGTAGAATAGGTCCATATCCTTAGAGTGTCTACTTTAGACCTAAGTGGGAGATGATGAGTGAGAAACCAAGTCAAGTGATGAGAATTAGATAGTGATGTATTCAGAAAAGAAGTGATGGTGACATCAGTCCATTCCTACTTTAGCTCATTCCTCAAATTTCAATTGTCATAACACCCTATTATATTATATCTTAGATGAGTCCTAAGATTCTATAGAAAAAGTTTGGAAATTTGCACTAGATGACTTCTACGGGCGCTATCTATGACCCGTAGAGTGTTTCACGGGCCATAGAAGGCTCCGTAGAAACCTGCCTTGGCTGCCCTCCCGAGGGTGAAGTCTATGGACTTTTCTACAAACTATAAAAAGTTCTACGGTCCGTAGAAAGCCCCATGAACCTTTGCCTTAAAATCCCTCCTCTAGTACCCCACTACGATCCCCTATATGACTTGTGGAAGGGTTTATGGCCCGTAGACCCTAACTCTTAGCAGCCCTTTAGTGTTTTTCAATGACCACTCTTTTATGACCTATAGAAGGATCTATGGACTGTAGAAGGTCCCATAGACCCCAAGACTTCAGAACCACCTTTTCGCTTTCCTTCACAGACACCTTCACGGTTTGGGAAGTGTTACACGGCCCGTGAAGGGAACCCACAAATGGATCCCACCCAACTTTTAATGAAGGGTGGTTGGGTCTTTTTCCACCCTTTTCCAATCCAAGCCTTGATGTTTTGTGACTAATATAAGTTCCTAATTAGTACTATTCGACCTTCTTCTCTCATAATTTCTTCCAAGACTTAGAGAAAGGTTTCAAAAGGATAAAAGCTAGGGTTTCATAGTACGTTCAGTCTTGTGGATTCATGATTTACCTTAAGTGGCTCGTAAAGTAATGTTACTTCATGAATATTCTCAGATCAGAAATCTTGGTCATGCTTATGATCTTTTACTTTAATCCCTTTCCAGTGATCCTTTGTTTTTCATTTTGATAACGAGGTTGATGATAGTAGTTGAGTTATGGTAGATGGAAGAGAGTGATTGTTCCTTATTGTGATAGTTGTGGTGTACTTATTCCATTTAAGGTAATAAATATAGAGGAGGAACGAGATGAGATTTTGTTATGTGCAACAGATAGGTAAGAGTATATTTGTTGTACCTCTTTGTAGAAGTTAATGAAATGGTGAGTGTAGAGATGCTAAGGAATATATGAAAATTCTTGGCTGGTAGTGACTACCAAGAAGCGATAAAGTAATTAGAATAAGAGACTCGAATGTGGTGTTTTTCTTTATGTGAATGATGACATTAGATTATTGGTGACTTCTTGTTAAGAGTTTTAGGTAAGTGTATTAGAGTGGTAAGAGAAGTATCATCCTCCAAATGAAAGTCCCTATGGAGGTATAGAACATAAATCCCGTAGAACAAATTAGCACGATTATTTATTAGTAGCATCTTGTGACTTTGAGTTAGGCTTGAACTCCGTGAGAGCATGCAGTTAGACTTAGACCTTAATGGGAGCTATGAGTTTCAACTATTGAAGTGGAGTATTAAGAAATAAGAGCGTAGTGGAGAAAAGTTGCTAAGATGAAAAATTATCAATCGTATAGCATGATGCATAGTATTCCTATTCTTATATCATGCCCGTAATTCTCTTCCCAAAATATATAAGAAATTTTGATGAAAGCGTTTTGGGTAATACTCTTTTTCATGTTTCAAATTCAGTATATATTCATGAGTGAATATCTTAGTTCCAGCATTGCATTCATGTCTTATGTATTTTTCAATCTTGGTCATCATTCGAGGACGAATGATCCCAAGGGAGAGATATTGTAACACCCCAAAAATTTCAAAACTAAGACCTGAACTATTTTTTATATGCGTATATGTTCGAATATGATAATATTAATTATATATATATGTGTTAGGATGAACTCCTAAGTGTTTGAAGTGTATTTGATATGAATTAGGGTCATAAGAATCCTCTAGCACAAACTTGAGCATTCATGAACATTGAGAAAACATTAAAACATTTATGTAATATGAAACATAATGCAATTCATGCATAATAAATTATATAGATATCCTTTAAAACATTCATTTTGTGGGGAAATAACCATAACCGATATTTAAGACTATGCGAGCTAATACATAGAATCCAACATAACCCCTTACGTTGGCCGGATGGACTACTTGCTGGGTAGAACTCCGTCAACTTCATTCATTTCTTTAACTTTAACTTTAAGGGCTATTTGTGGATCCATTAGCCTAAGCGTACAAGGGCTCCTATGTTGGCATATAGTTAATGAGACAAAAGGTTGCTACTAGGATTGCCTTACTGAATCCCACCTCAATGACCCATTCGGTGCTAAGTCAATCCCAAAAAATAGTTTAATACTTCAAAATAGTCATAGGATATAGCTTGAGAATTCAAAACATCTTATTCGGTAGAATAGCTCATTAAAACCTTTGGTAATTCAAATATGCAAGAATTATCCTTATTGCATAAAGAATCCATCATTCATATCATTTCATCATTCTTTCATTTTATAAGACTCCCTTTTGATCATAGATATTGCTTTCATAAATATTCATTTGGAGTCAAAGCTTTCAAGTCAAACTTCATTAAAAACATAGTAAAACTAGGTGAGTTCAAATCACTTCAACTTTCAAATGTGAATGTAAATGAAATTATATATAAATACTTTGAAATCCATCATTTAAAAATCATGGTTTAAATAACCCAACATGAATTTTAAGAACCTTTAAAGAGCTAAATAGAGAAAATACTTGCAAACCA
The DNA here is from genome assembly GCF_947179165.1 of Solanum dulcamara. Lineage (NCBI taxonomy): Eukaryota > Viridiplantae > Streptophyta > Magnoliopsida > Solanales > Solanaceae > Solanum > Solanum dulcamara. Next base: position 55,578,606 of record NC_077237.1, on the reverse strand, counting down.
TCAATTCATACATATGAAACCATTTTGCATCAAAATAGACCAATAATTATTAGTTTAATACCCATAAGAAAATCTTACTGGAAATCAAGAGATTTAGTTGAAAGAGTTTTGACCAAATGGGTGAAAGAATCCGTGGATAAACACCCACATAAATTAGAGTAAAGCTTAAAGAAAATATACATAATTTATCATATAATTAAAATACTTTAGGCATGAGAGTGGAAAGAATACTCTCATTGAAGCCTTACATACCTGGAATCCGAAGCATTACTCAGAATCGAAGGACTTAATAAACACTCTTGAATCCTAGCATTTTCTCCTTGACGGAGCATTTTTTGTACTACCTGGAATATATGAATCACCGAAATAGTATTTATACACTACTAAGAACTAAAACTATATTTTGAGAATGAGTAAAGGAGTGTATAGAGAGAAGAGTTGCTTGAGAAAGCTTGATGAACAAAATGATGAAATAAGGTGGGTATTTATAGGTGTGAAGGAAGGACCTAATAATAATTAAAATAAATATAAAGAAAACTCTGGAAATTTAATAGAAGATTGTGATTTCATGGGTGATGTCAAATGGATCTAGATCTTTCTATGGTTGGTGAGATGAACCTTCATTTAATGGAATACCCTTTTTTGGAGTTGCGTTTGAAAATGATTAATTCATCATTAGGATTTGGTGTCTCATATTAATTGTTTCTATAGAAGTCTACTTTCATGTCGTTCAAGAATCAACCAATTTGGAGCATCCTACAGTGAAATATGATTTTTCTTCTACAAATATTCCATTTCATCACAACACCATGTCTTGCAATAATTAATTTATTTGACCTACTTAACCTCTGAATCTTAAAATATGGTCTCACAAAAGTTATAGGTAATAATATTCAGGTTATTCACAAATTTGAATCACTTAATTTGGACCATCCTATTCAACGTTATGCCTAAAATACAGAAGCGATATCATTTTCATCGAGAATTGAAACATCATATACAACATTCTTAGGGGGGTGTTACACCTTCAAACAATCATATCCACCAGAATATTAATAATTATGTGGCCTATGACCTATCAAAATAAACTTCTTTGAGTCCTTTTTCCAACGCCACCAATTTTACCTCATCTGGAGTTCATATTAAAAAGGTGTGCCCTATTTAGTGAAGTCCTATCAGGTAGTCACATGTTCACAACCACCACTATGGGCCATGAAGGCTTCCGGTGAAAGGCCTATTGCGAAATATTCCAGCAACTTTCTGCACGCGTCCAGGTTTATTTTGGTCCTTTCCAAAGCTTTTTAACCCTATTCTAAGTCATATTTGAGTGTTTTAGAAGAATTGTATCATTCAATAACTAGTTTTCCTCTCATAATCATCAATCTAAACATTAAAGCCTCAGGAAAATCTTGCAAAACAAACCTAGGGTTCCTCTCTCCATCAAGAACCCCAAAAATTCCAAGTCGAAAAAAATTTAAGAGTCAAGAGAAGCCTTCCATCCAAGGTTTTTCTAAGTTCATCCACTCTAAAAACTCCCTAAAAAGAGTTTCTTTTCTCAAGATCAAGCACCAAGATTTGAAGATAAAAGATTTCCTCCAAGAAAGCTAGTGTTCTTCAAAGTTCTTCAAGAATATAATTCTTGCAGGTATGTAAGGCTATTCATAGCGTTGGATTGAGTTCCTCCACGCGCTCTACATCTAAATTCCATCATTAAAAAGTTCAAGTTGAGTTTTAACCCTAATTTCATTGAGTTTCAAGTGAATTAATTCTTCCTTTGTTGAGTTTCATGTAAATGTTTTGAGATTAGAATTGTTCCTATATAATTCAATTGTCTAATTTATTGTTCAGGCTTACATTCACATGAACCCTTATTAAATTGATGTTCATTACTTTCAATGTGCATTATTTTGACTTAAAGGTGACAAATTTCATGCATTGATTAAAATATAAGTTTTAATAGAACATGAGCGTCCTGAATGTATATATTATATTTGAGTCATAAATATTGATATTTTTGAGTTTAAGCATGATTTTACTAAACTTGATGAGTTAGTATATTTATGAATAATCATATTTGATAGAGGAGTTTTGAACATGATTTATCACTTGAGTTTTGAGGTCTCACACTACAATTTGAACATGAGTTTTACCAAGTTTACATGAGTCTAAGAATTTATGCATTTATGTATTTTTAGATCAAGTTGACAAATCAAGAGATATATTTTATATATTTACTGAGTTGAGAGGTATAACTATTTTAAAGAGGATGTAATGATGTTTGAGAAGAGTTGATGTTAAATTGATGTAAAGTCTAATTAGACTATATGAGATGTATTTTGAGTATTTTTTACTCACTTGATGTATATGAGCATAATAAGTAATTTGTGAGTAGTATTGAGTATCGATTTGGGTAAGAGTTTAGATAACTCAAACTCTATAAAACTACATAGCTAGCATAGGATAGGATCATGCCGTTAATTCGGGCAACTCCTCACTTTTCCCAAAATAGGACTTTTTATATGGATCAAATGATGTGTCCCTTACTCTGGCCAGGTATTAGACGGATTTGGCAAAGACAGTGCTTCATTGTATAGTCACTAGCTCATAAGTGTTGGTTGTTGATTAGAGAAGCTTCCCTAGAGAAAAGTATTATGTTTTATGTACAGAGTTATATTTACTTATTTATATCTTTTAGAGCATTCTTTTACATATATTGCATTCTTTGTTGAGTTGAGCTATTTTTCGGAGTTGAGTATGTTTTCTTTTAGCTATTTTACATGCCGTACATTCTATGTATTGACGCCATTTGGCGTTACATCGTTTATGATTCAAACACAAGTGAGCTTATCCCAGTAATTATTTCAGAGTCAGTTTTAGAAGTTTCGTAGACTAGTCATAGACAAAGTTTATTCAGTTATTTTTCAGAGTTCATGTTTTTTAAAACATTGAGTTCTATTCCATATATGTTTGAGGGTTTAAATTTTATTTTGAGAAGTTAAGTATGCATATACTTATTGTGTCCACCTCAGATCCTTTTCATGAGTTAAGTATTCCTCTTAATGAGTCAGCTAGAACAAGGGTTCACTTGGGAACCAACAATGGTTTTAGAGTGTCAGCCACATCCAGGGTGTAGGCTCAGGGTATGACAGGCCATTTGGTAGCTAGTTAAGGCTCAATTTAATACATTGTTTATTTTGTAAATAGAATAAAAGTTATTCATGTATTAAATTTATTGAATATTTGGTTGTTAGGCTTTAAATGTTGTATAAAAGTTATTCATATATTAATTACATGCTGTTTGTTTCACGACAAAAATCTTTGAGTCATGATGACACCTACTAAGACCCACTAGTAGTCACACCGACCCATATCGTGAAACTGTGAGTAATGGGATGTAAGGGTAGAAGACCAATAAATAAACTAAAAACAATAATAAAATAACAGAAACACAAATAAAGGTAGGGATGGCAATGGGGTGGGGCAGGGCGGGTGTAGGGCGGGTTGAGCTCAACCCACAAATTTTTTAAGCCGCCCCACCCCGCTCCGCATAACAATTTTTTTCATTTTCAACCCGCCCCGCCCCGCCCCGCCCCATAGAGACCTGCCCTCCCCGCATAAACCCACACCGCATACATTTTTATATTTTTTAATTGAGTTTAATATGAAAAATAAAATTCATAATTTTTTTTCATTTTTTTCTAATTAACATCTTAACTACTAATTAATTGTTTCTAGCTAAAATTGTAACAATTGTTTCTTAATCGCTAATTAACTCTAATTAACATTTGTCTAGTTTAAATTTTAAAAAAAGAAACTAAAATTAAAGTCAAAGTTTAATATAAAAAAGTTTATATCTTTGATTTTTACTAATAACAAAGATTTAATTTTCTTGGGGTTCCTATTTGATACCTTAAACCCGCATAAACCCGCAACCCGCCCCGTCCCGCATTAGTTTTGATAATAATTACTTCAACCCACTCTGCATCCGCCCCACCCCACATAACTTTAAACTCATCTCACCCCGCCTAGATCTAAACCCGCCCCATTGCCATCCCTAAATGAACAGGCGGAAGCAAATTAAAAACATGTATAAATAAAAGATCCCTCCTAGGACATTGAAGTCACATGTACAGAGATACTAACAAAATGAGTACAAGTCCCAAAAGTGGACCACATAAACAAGACTATCTCAAAAAGACAAAAGACGAGTCATAAATATATACAGAGGGAGAGGGGTAAATCCAAAACACTGTGTGCTCACCCTCACCTCCGGTCAAGACCACAGCTGGCCCAAGATCAATGCTGATAGCTGGTGTTCAAACCTGCATCACAAAAACATATGCAGAGTGTAGTATGAGTACTAGAACAACAAGTACCCAACAAACATCATAGGCCGACTGAGCAAGAAAAGCAAAGTAAATTGAAATGTGAGAAACTAAACAAAACTAAAGACATGAATAGAGAAATCATATAGGTATGTACACAAACGTACTCAAACACAAAGAGAAAGAGAGAAGCTAACTAAATCTGCTGGGCTCCCAAAAAACCGATGGATACGCTCGTGCACAAGTCTGAAAGCAACATCCCGAATAGACTCTCATAAGCCCGACACGAGAGAATATAGTTGAAATAAAATGAAGAAACTCGATGTGGCACCAACAATGTCCCAATATTCCACGAACTTGAACAGAACCATTCCGAGAGCCTGAAGATTGAACCCAAAGCAAGAGAGAAATTAAGGACTCAAATCGAATGAGTATAAAAGGATCAAGGACTTGAACCGAGATATGTAATAACCAAGGACTTGCACTTAGTATAAGGACAATCATGGACTTAAATGGCGTGAAAATGAGACCAAGGACTTGAACTGATGTAATAATCGCTATGGACTTGAACCAAGGCTTATAAGTGACTATAGACTTGAACCAAGGCTGATAAGCGGCGGTGGACTTGGACCACAACTAAGCAAAGCCAAAAACTTTAAATGAGGCTATAATACCAAGGCAAGGACTTGAACCACGCCCGATGGAGTGATTTGGGGACTTGAACCATGAATAGAGGTGAATCAGTCAGAATTAGGATCACGGCCGATGACATGGGGAGTACCCCCAATACGAGTGTCATTAATAAATCAATCCAAATTAAACCACATCCAACCAGAATCAATGAATAGACTTCTAGAATCAAGAACCAAGTGATACGGGACCAATGGAATCAGATAGTTATAGACATATGGTTCCAAAGTTGTGTTACTGCCTAGCTTAGGCTCGGACTATTAGACTCAAGTCTTCTATATAAGTCTACAGGGAGCTAAGCCCTCCAAAGTGACGTCGGAGAAGTTCCAAGGCCTAACAACACCAAAATCATGCAAGTATATGGTAATCACTTGTCTAAGCGTAGACTATGGCCAAACACGATTCCCAATAACCTAAATCAAACAGAAAATATGCAACACAAAGTCCGGATGATCAACAATAAGAAGAGACATGCTTTAATAGCCCGAATTTCTCAAAAATAGAGTCTAAGGCATGATTTCTAGAAATTTGGCATGCTTGACACCAAACTACCCTAAATCTCACAAAATTTAATATACAATTGTTTAAACATGCTCAGTCTAAATAGGAGAAAGCCATAACCGACTGCGAGTGCTCCAACTCAAGTAATCAGAGCTTTTTTCCTTCCGTACGGTCTTAGAATGATCAACACTATCAAAAATAGAATCACAACATTAACACGGTCATTTTAACACTAAAATTACTAAATTCGGAGACGAACCAATTTTAGAGTTAAAAAGGGAATGTGGGACCCACTCTAAAATTTTTCAGAATTAACTCCATAAAAAAGTTCTAAATAGTACCATGAACATGTGTTACAAAATGGAACATAATTCGGGGATCGAATTAGCCCCAACAACGACATGCACGAAAATCTCAAATTAAGCTAGAATTAGAGTATGTACAGTAGGTAATTCACAAAATTTACCCCAAACAAAGCCTTTCCAACACTTTCCAATTTCTAACCCAAGTAGTCTCAGTAATTCCAGACCTAATGCAGTTTGAATCACTGAATTTGGTTGAGAATTGAGAGAGAAATCCAAGTTTGAAGAGATGAGGAATGACCGATTTCCGTCCTTGGTCTTAATTGAAAGACCAAGGAATTGGACGTTGCGAACGCGACCTAAGTGTCCCTCCAATCGCAGAAGGCAAAGGTCTAGACCTCCTCAAATGCAAAGGCCATCCCGAGAATACGGAGTGAGAGGAGACAAAGCTCGAGGAACACGACCCATTTTGCCTTCTGCGATCGCGGAGGCTATCCCGCAAATGCGGAGGCTTGCCTTATTTGGTCATTCTAGAGTTGATGGAACCATCAGAATCCCGTTATGAGATCGTTTACTTGAAGTAATGACCGAAATTGACTTTTTAAGTTATAAAAGCTCCAAAACATGGAAATAGGCCTAAAACCCAAATGAATGACCAGACGACCGAACAGTTAGTGCCAGCAAGTCATAAATGACTTGGGGTCGTTACATGAATGCTCTAAACAATGAAATAAATGCTTTACTTCAATAATGACCTAGAAGGTCATTACAATTTAGTTGTGTTTTAGTAATTCTATATATTTAACATTCACATATCTTATGAGGAAATCTATGTATAGTTTTAGAGAAAAAGCCATAAATGGTTCCTCAACTATTGGAGTAGGTGTAAAATAGTCCATTAACTATATATTTATCGGATTTAGTCTTTTAACTATCCAAAATATTATAAAGTTTGGTCCCTTAACGATATATTTACCATTTTTAGTCCATTAACTATACATTTATCGATTTTAGTCCTTTAAGTTTTCAAAACTTAGCAGGTTTTCTCTTTGTCTATGTTTTATACAAATAACTTAGGTTTATATTAACGGAACTCACGCCTCCGTGAAATAAATATTTAACCTATTTTTCAGTTGTTTCTCTCTCCCTACTATTTTTTCTTCAAATTACTCTTATGAAAAGAACCCCAGCCTGAACGATCAAAATAAAATTAATGAGGAAAGAAGATATATTTTCTAATTTTATTCAATGAAAGATAAAATGAAGCATATTATTATTTCTAATGACTTAAATATTATATTCCCTTCTTTAGTGATTAACGGTTCATAATCAACGTGAATTGTTTTAATTTTATTTTCATACAAAAAAGAGATTTGATCTTATTACCCAAATTTCTCTACGTAAAATAAAACGAACATAATAATAAAATTGATCTAATTTAAAATTAAAAAATAATCTAAGAAAAAGTTGCAAATCTACAATTTTATAAATTTTAACTTATAAAATATTAAATAAATTCCTTTCAATAATGTCATTGGAGTATAAAATTTGAAATCAAAACATGTTTGTACAAAAATTTTAATTTTATTCTTATTGCAAGAATTTTTTTTATATTAAATATAAATAAATCTATCCCCGCACCTAACATGTAATAACTTTTTTTTACAATAAATTTTAGCATATTCAAGTCATTAGTGTCAATCATATGCTTCATTATATTCTTCACTAAATAATATCAGGACTTATATATTCTCTTCTCGTGAATTTTGTTTTGGATCATTGAGATTAAGGTTCATTCATAAGACTAATTTGAACAAAAAATAGTGGGGAAAGAAAAATAATTGAATAAATGGATTGAAGATTTAATTTTACGGAGACATGAGTTTCGTTAATATAAAACTAAGTTGTTTGTATAAAAATTAGACATAGACCAAATTTGATAAATTTTCAAATACTTAAAGGACTAAAACTGGTAAGTGCAAAATTAAAGGACTAAAAATGGTAAGTGTATAGTTAAAAGACCAAACTTGATAACTTTTTGGATAGGTATGTTACGCCCCGGGAGGGTACCCTAGGCGTGACCGGCACTCGAAAGCCATTTCTGGCCTCCAAGCGAACTACCTGGTCCAGTCACACATTCATTCAAACACATTCTCTCAGCGGAAGACTCAATCAATGAAGTACTATTCATAATTTAGGGCCAAAGGCCAAATAACTATCAAATCAACAAGCAGTTATAAAAAAAACTACTCAAAAGAACAATCCAACATTTCTAAACTCCGGTCTATGAAGCCTCTATCAACAATCTGGGAGGTGCCAATGACAAGCCCATGGCTACCAGCAATCAAAATAAAGAAAACAACACAAGACTATACAAGAAACTCAATATTCTCCGGAAACTAGGAGGACTCACCAACTAACTGGGAGTGTGTGGATCTTCAACGGTGCGCCGGTATGATCTCTAGTACCTGTCTCTACATCATAAAATGATGCAGGCCAAATGGTGTCAGTACATGGAATGTACGAATATGTAAAATGGCTGAATGAAACAACATCAGAAGGAACCAAATCAACTCGGGAATCTCAACTCAAAAAGAAATACAACTCAACAAGCGTCCTATGTGGGAGTTTCTCTTATCCGACAACCATCACTTATGAGCCAGTGAAAGTACAACAAACTGACGTTGTTGCCGCGTCCGTTCATACTTTGCCAGGGTATGAACGAATCAACCAATCATGGATCCAATCCAACCAAGTCATATAATGTCAGGACAATAATTTTGGGGAAACATCTGACTTTAACGGTTCAATCCCCTCCTACGTTTGGCGACGTAGTTATTGGGTTCGAGTATGGACTACTCTTGCCCAATTTGGTGCTCGATACTCCTCCCAAGACTCAATGCTCATAAAACTCCATCCAATCAACTCAATCAAATCATATCGACAAGTCTCATTACAACCTTGTCAACTCATCAACTCTATCACAATCAAACCTCTCCCAATCATACAATTCGATCAATCCCAATCATATTTTTTAAGAGTAGATTAAATATGCATTTATAACAACATACAAATCTATCCAATCGTTCCTCTATTCGTTTAACAAATCTTTTGGGACTCATCACAACTCCAAGGTTTTAATTCAACAATTCAAGATAAACAACATATTTAAGGAAATTAGTATTTTTGTCATAATCCACATAGTCAAGAAAATCAATAAAGCATGTTTAACAACCCATCTCCATCGACTCATGCTAACAAGAAGATTTTAGGAATTTCTTAGTTCAACAACATCAACACAACAAGAATCAAATTAATAGATGACAAGACTCATTTGGACATAAGCCTATCAAGAAACTCCATTCTTATGAACATTTAACCTCAAAGAGAGTGTAGGGCACATGGGTGGACTCAACCCATGTTTTCAGTAGCCTTACATACCTTAGAATAGATTCTTGAAGAAACCTTGTTGTTGGGTCTTCAATGGAAACTTGGAGTCTTGAAGCTCTTAGAACAATTTCTTATTGGAAATGGAGAAGAAGAAGAAGAAGAAGAAGAGAGAGGGATTTCTAGGGCTTTTTTTAGAGAGAGATGGAGAGGCTGAAAAATGATCCAAAACGCTCAAGGCTTGATATATATATAATTTGGGACAAATTCCCAAATTGCCCTTTCTCCAAATTCTGAAAAATAGGCTAAAAATGCTCTTGGCGCGATAGTGGCGCATCGCGCCACTGCAGCGCCAAGTCGAATAGGCTAAAAACCTGCACATCTTTTAGTGGCGCGTCGCGCCAAGGACCAAACTACTGAGGCATATTCTTGGCGCGATAGTGGCGCATCGCGCCCTTACAGCGCCAAGGCCATATTTTCTGGATTCTGGAAAATAGGCTTGAAAACTCTGCACATCTCGTAGTGGCACGCCAAGCCAGGGGCCAAACTACTGAGGCTTCCTGGCGCGATAGTGGCACGTCGCGCCATTGCGGCGCCAAGCCCAGATTTCCAGCAGTTGCACCCCAGGCCTGAAATTTCTGCCGTGCTAGTTCATCTTAGGATCGTCGTATCTTTTGACTCCGAACTCCAAAAATTACATTCTTAGTGGCGTTGGAAAGAAGACTCGACGACCTTTCATTTGGTAGGTCGTGGGCCACCTAGATTATCGTCTTTCAAAAGATAGGGTCGTTAGAAGCCGGCTCCTTAAACGAACTCATCCTAAAACTTAGCCACGACGAACCTTTTGGACTTAGCTTGGTCCTAGGGGCCCTTGGTGACCCCACATCACCTCTAACACTGCTTAATTTCTTAGGGACTCATCTTAACTCATGCATATACTTCACAATACTCGAGTTCGATCCTACCCGTACACAAGAAGGGTCCGAATCTTAGGAAATATTTTTGAGGGGTGTTACAAGGTAAAGGACTAAATTTGATAAATGTATAGTTAAAGGACTATTTTAGACTTATTCCAATAGTTCAGAGACCATTTATGACATTTTCTCTATAATTTTATGAGGGTTAGAAGTTGGAATAAGTCATGTGAGTATTAATTATACATGAATTAAAATAATAAAATTATATATTTACCACTATCAGTTTACTTTTAATTTTTTTAAAAGAAGTTTGTATTAGATGTAGATCGAAAATTGAACTATGTTACCTGGGAGTTCTGACGAACAGCCTCATACAAATGTTAGCTTTCTTAATTTTTACTTTCATTTTTTTTTAATTATGTGTACCCATTTTAAAAATTATACTATTTTTTTATGTTTTATTCTTGTTTCTTTAAAGAAAGTTGAAAGTCTTTTCATCTACAACTAATCGAGTTAGTGATTAATTTAAATTATACTATATGCATGTGGTTATTAGTTACATATTTTTGAATGCTATTGTACACTTACAAAAATCGATTGACTTATATTCGTTTGTAAATAATGTATTTTAATTTACAATAAATTAAATATTCAATAAACAAAAATTTATGTAGTGTAATTTCTAAATAACTAAATCATACATAAATAATACTTACTATTTAAAACATTTTTTCTCAAATACAAAAAATATGTTGCAATCATAAAATAAATAAAAAGAATAATTTTATTCATCAATTTTTTCTACTACATATTTTGTTGAATATAACGAAGACATCCTAACCCATGGTTATATATAAAAAATCCTAGTCTTGCTTATACTAATTATTGTGCAAAGACCGTTAACCAGGACACAATCACCTACAAAGCAAATAGAGAAGGAAAAAAATACAAGAATTTAACTAGGTTAGGCTAATTAATCCTCCAAGAAGAAGTATAGCAAGGTTTTCCAATATAAAAGAAGTGTATAATTATATATGAATCCCTATATATAAATCTCAAGGGTACCCAAATTTATAGGAAAAGATACTCTCAATCATACAATGACAATGCAATTTTCTTTCCCGAAATCTATTTGCACAATAGGTTTTCTAAATATATAAGAAAAAAATTTAACACGTAATTAATATTGTAAAAATATCTTCATCATTTATAACAAATTTATAACTGTGAAGTTTATAACAAAAATAAAACCTCATTTTGCATAAAATTAAAGACGTAATACTAATCTTCCATCGCCACTAATAATAATATAATATATGATATTCATCTGTGGTAATGTTTTTTATTATAAGCTTGAGTTTTACGGCTAAGTGAAATCTATATAAAGGCTACAAGCTTTAAATATTTTCTCACCACTTTTGTTTTTACAACTTATTGCTTTTCCAAATAGAAAGAGAATGGGCATGAAAGAAAAGTTGATTGCTTCAATTGAGGTAAAGTGTGGTGGACATTTGATCCATGAAATGTTTCACACCAATTCTCATCATATATTATACCCAATATAAGCCCTACTAAGTATAAGCATTTTGAAATTTATGAAGGTGAAACCTTAAAGATTGGTTCGGTTGTTAGCCGAAAATATAACCAAGGTAACATATAATTTTTCTATCTCTCAAACACAAAAAAAAATATGCTTTTATTGCAACAATTTTTTTTTTATAGTTAGGTGTATGTTATATTACGAAAGTCATTAATAAATTATTTCCGAGAGAGTTATTTTGACGACGTTTGATTACAATAATTATATTTCAAGTAAATTAATTTTCATGATTAAAGGAAAATATTAACTTCTTTCTCTTGTGGCTAGAAGTTATTTAACTTTATTTTTTGTTGTTTCATCTAACACTTGGACATTATTATTATTATTATTATTATTATTATTATTATTATTATTATTATTATTATTATTATTATTATTATTATTATTATTATTATTATTTTTAGCACTCTAAAGTTTCATCAAATTAAAAAGCTCTATGATTTATTAATATTGTTAGTATTTTAAATATGATTTTCTTCATACATCTTTCACTCGCTAATCAAATATCAAAAAATATTTTTATACACTTTGCAATAAAAATATTTCAATGAAAATTACTTTAATCATTACCAAACATAATTAATCAAATTTATACCTTTCCCACTAATCTTCATATTCTCCCCAATGTGAAAATGAGGAAAAACAAAATAAATAAGATGAAGATATTTTTTGTGTTAGTTTAGATCTTTTACGTGAATGGCGGTTCTCAGACGAAGAGAATCATTCCTCTAAAAATAAAAAAAAAGAAGGAATTGAACTTTTGATATAGTAGTAACATCTCTTGTATTTTTTGATTCTAATGATTACAGACGGAAAAGAAAAGTTTCTTAAGCAAGTGATTGAAGTCGTCGATCCGCAGAATAAATCAAAGGAAATGTGTTAGAATTGTATAATTCCTTCATTGTTATCACATCTAGTGGACATCAGTGGACTACATTGATATTTGTGTACGAGAAGAAAAGTGAAGATACCCCTTATCTTGATTCAATCAAAGATATAGATGGCCACCTTATCAAAATATAGAAAACATATGGTGTTTAATGGTTCTACAGATTATGTGTGTGAGTTTGTGCTTGTGTGATATTCTGAATTTTGAAAGTCGGAAATTCTACCGATAATAACTATAATTATTGAGGTGCTATGCTCATCATTTTTCAACGCCTTTTTAATTTTTATTTATCAAATGATAATATTGGGACTAATATCTATAGAAGTTTCTTATGAAGTATTGATTTAGGGTGTATGAGATATGGAAGAAAATATTTACCAAAACTATTTTCGAATTTTCTCATAGTTGATTGACAAAAATGACTTCAATTCCCCAGTACTCATAGGGAAATCATTTTTCGTTGTCGTGCTACGACTCGCATAGTTACTTCTTCTTGGTTTAAAATTATTTGATTGTGTTGGTGAATTTACAAGATTACAAATTATAGATGAAAAATTAAATGAAGAAAATAAATTCACTTCTTGGCTGAGGCACGGATATTTCGCTCTCTTTAAGGAGATTCAAGCCCACTGCAACAAATCTTTTTCATCAATCCAGCAGTAGTCCTCTTAACTTGTCCCCTCCAGGATACAACATCCTTATCACAAAGTGTAACTCAACAAACTCTGGACAAGAGTTGAGTTTAAAGCTCCACAAAAAAGAACACCTCCTTTCAACTAATAAGAACTCTCCTTTTTGACAAACTTAATGCACTCAATGTTTTCTTCAATTTCAAAACAAAGAATACCTCTCTATTTATAGGAGAGGAAAACATTCAAAAGATGAAAAAATAATGGAATTCCATCATTAACATTTAGTGAACAATTATAATTTAGTACACCACTTACTAGTGATAATTTTGTTAAAAGAAATTATCATTTAGTGCACCACTTACTAGAGATAATTATGTTTAAAAAATATAATGGATTGAGTAATATTTGCACTAATGCAAAATAGAATAAAGATGACATTAGATTTCATCAATGGACAATTGCTAAAATTATAATTTAATAAAATATTAAAATGTCACACTAACAATACCCCACTCATTTTAATATTATATAAGAGAGTCTATCAGCTGAAGGAAGACTACTATACATAATGAAGGTGTGCTCTTCATTGAACCTCCACTTAGTGAAATAATAATATTTACTCCAGAGTCGTAGTCGTCTCAGACTTGAACTATGACTACTTAAGGGACATAAAATAATACTGCTCACACATAGTAATCAAGGTATTGTCACGAGCTTTCTAATCCAGCACATTACGGCTTTGTGCTATTTTGGTTTTATGAGTGCTTTTAAGAATAAGCCCAATTCTCATAGGAAGCGCCCTACTTCCACACTCACATAGGTGAAATCTGTCGAGTGTGCTTCTGTAAGTTTAATACACCACCCATATGGGCTACATATTTTCATTAAAAGTTTTTTTTAACTCAACCTCCACAAATTACTACAGGAAACAATGCACTCACATCATATGGAGGAAATAAAAAATTGTGCATTTTTTCACAAGTCATCATATGATTCATTTTTCCCATTGAACCTGGTTATAGGATCTCTAGTCCCCAGGTTGGGTTTCCACATATATGACTTATGGATTTATAGGCTTCAATCCTATCTCCCTCGACGTTCTCCAAAACTTTTCTCTTGCTAAGGCCTTAATAAGAGGATCTGCAAGATTATCACAAGATTTGACATAATCAACATTAATGGTACCACTTGTCAAATACGATCTTACGTTACTATGTTTCCTCCTTATAGGTATGGATTTACCATTGTAATAACAATTTTGAACTCTACCAATTGCTGCGGTACTATCATAATGAATTAAAATTAAAGGAATTGGTTTTTCAAAATAAGGTATTTGAAATAATAAATCTCTTAATCAATTCACTTCCTCACTAGCTGAAGCTAAAGCGATTAGTTCAGCCTCCATGGTAGAGTTAGCAATTATAGTTTGCTTTTTTGATTTCCAACAAACAGCACCACAATCCAATGTAAAAATGTAATCAGTGGTAGAACAGGAATCACCAGCTAGAGTGTTCAAATCTTCATCATAAAAGCCTTCAAGTACAACAAGATTGTCACTCCCCGAGAGGGTACCCTAGACGTGACCGGCACTCGAAAGCCATTTCTGACCTTCAAGCGAACCACCTGATTCAGTCACCCTATCATCCATTCATATTCACTCAGAGGAAGACTCAATCATAGACACCTATTGTAACACCTCATAAATATTATTGATTCATGGATACTTTCATTCATGAAGTCCAAATAAATTATCAAAGTTTTCTATTCAAGCATGAAACTTTATGAATTTTTCATATCATAATTCCAAATGCATAGATTATTAAATATATGAAATTTAATTACCTATCTTATATTAACTTATATTGACTTTTAAATGCATTAAATTGTTGATTTATCAAAAGTCCTTATATGAAGGCATGAAAAGATTTTGATCATGTTCTAAAGTATTTTGATCATGTTCTAAAGTATTTTGATCATGTTCTAAAAGTATTTTGATCATGTTCTCTCATGCCTAAAGATTTTGATCATGTTCTAAAGTATTTTGATCATGTTCTAAAAGTATTTTGATCATGTTCTAAAGAAATTTGATCATGTTCTAAAGTATTTTGATCATGTACTAAAAGTATTTTGATTATGTTCTCTCATGCCTAAAGTAATTTGGGCATAACTTTTCATAGGATGGTCCAAATTAAGTGATTCAAATTTCTGAGTAACCACAACATCATTACCTACAACTTTCATGAAGAACATATCTTAAGATTCGGATTTTAAGTAGATCAAATAAATTGATCTTTGCAAGACATAGTGCTGTGACGGAATGAAGTGTTTGTAGAATAAAATTCATATCTCGATGTAGAATGCTCCAAATTGGATGATTCTTGAACTAACTGAAACTAGACTTCTATATCTACAATTCTTATGAAGACACCAAATCCTAATAAGGAATTTATCTTATTCAAACGCAGCTTCGAAAACAGATATTCCGTTAAAAGAGATTTCATCTCACCTACCATAGAAAGATCTAGAACCATTTGACATCATCCATAACATCAAAATTCTCCATTTAATTTTTAAGATCATCCTTTATGATTATGTTTATTTATTGTTAGGTCCCTCCTCCACACCTATAAATACCCACCTTATTTCCTCATTTTATTCACCAAGCTTTCTTAAGCAACTTTTCTCTCTATATACTTCTTTACTCCTTCTCAAATATAGTTTTAGTTTTAGTAGTATAAAGATACTACTCTAGTGATTCTTATACTCCGGGTAGTACACAAAATAAACCGGCGAGAAGAAAAGGCTAGGGGTCCAAGAGTGTTCCAATTCGAAGTAAAGCTTCCGATTTAAGGTATGTAAGGCTTTCATAGCATTGGATTGAGTTCGTCCATGCGCCCAATATTTAAATTTATTATAATTGAGTTATAGTTGAGTTTTATTCAAATCTTGAATTCTAGATGAATTAATTCTTCTTCTATTGAGTTTGATATATTTATGCATTAATATTATTATTATTGTTATCTCTCATATTATTGGAATTATTGTTCATGGCTACTTTCCCATGAATTCTAATTGATTTGATGTTCATGAATATTTTTACATATATTTTGAGTAAAGATGTTGGCTTTTTATTATTTTTATTGATAAAAAGAGAGTTATATGAATTAATACTATATATGTATTTTATTGAGTTTTGAAAGAGTAAAAGAGTTGAATTTGAATGAATTTGAGCAAATGATATTTTGAGCAAGATGTTTTGATGAGATGTAAATGATGTTTTTTGGAAGTATAATGATTGATGAACATGAAATGAGATGATTTTGATGATTTAAATTAAAGTCCAATGAGACTAGATGATGAGTTTAATATGAGCACATATTTTGGGAGTAGTATTGAGCACCGAGTTGGGTAAGAGTTTAATTAACTCAAACCCCAGAACTACGTAGCCAGCGTAGGATGGAGGCTATGCCTCTTAAGTCCCAAAAAGAGGACTTTGATGAGTGGATCCAAGATGGTGATGTCCTTTACCCTGGCAAGGTATTGGATGGATGTGGCAACGACATCGCTTCGTTGTATCATCGCTAGCTCATAAGTGATGGTTGTCGGTTAGAGAAACTCCCAACTGAGTAAGCATTGCTTATTACTATTATTTTTATTATTATATTTTAAACTTGCATTACATATTGATGTTGAGATGATGTTGAGTTTTGAGATGAGTTTTCTTGAGAGGAGTTTCTTGATATCTGTCCTTACCTTCCTGCCATTTTACATACTCGTACATTCCACGTACTGATGTCATTCGACCTGCATCGTTTTATGATGCAGATACAAGTGTTAGAGATCCTCAATAGGCGCATCATTGAAGATCATTTCTTTTCGGCTATTTGGTGAGTCCTTCTTGTATTCGAAGGAACTCCTTATCCTTTTATTATTGTTAAGTGTGATATTTCTTTTGAGGTAGCCATGGACATGTCATTGGCATCATCTAAGAGTATTAGAGGCTTCATAGACAGAGTTTGATGATGTAATCCGAGTAGTTCTCCTTAGAAACTACTTCTTCTAAAAATTATCATTTTTTTTCTTTTAATATTGATGATGACAAGCCCACATTAGTATTCTTAAGTCTTCCGCTGATGAACAAATGAGTAATGAGACCAAGTGGTTCTCTCGGAAGCCAGAGATGGTTTCTGAGTGCCGGCCACGCCTAGGGTACCCTCTCGGGGCGTGACAAACTTGGTATCAGAGCACAGAGTTCAAGAGTCCTAGGGTGTCTATGAAGCCATGTCTAGTAGAGTCTTGCTTATAGGTGTATCGTGCACCACACTTATAATCAGGAGGCTATAGGACATTAGGAATTATTTCACTTCTTTCATAATCTGAATTCGTGCGATAGAGTTTAACTCTATAAAAGCTTCCTTTCTAATTCGTGCGTTTACACGTTTCAAACATGCCTCCTAAACGTTCAGCTAGTCAGAGGAACGCTGCCAGCACTGAGGTTCCACAGTCAGTGATGCCTCCACGGAGAACTAGGGGCCGACCTGCAAGGTTTACTGAGGTACCCCAAGTACCTACTGTTCAGACCACTCCTACTTCTGAGGAAGATTTTCGAGGAGCGATTGCTATGCTCACCCAGTTGGTGGCTGCTCGACATAGTAGCCAGAGTTCACCAACTCCTAACTCTAGTTATAAAGAG
The DNA here is from genome assembly GCF_947179165.1 of Solanum dulcamara. NCBI lineage: Eukaryota > Viridiplantae > Streptophyta > Magnoliopsida > Solanales > Solanaceae > Solanum > Solanum dulcamara. The sequence goes on along the minus strand of NC_077237.1, from coordinate 55,560,670 downwards.
CCGTCTGCTGCCACGAGGATCAGAGATTTTCTGAGAATGAATCCGCCGGTCTTCACTGGCTCCAATGTTGATGAAGACCCCCAAAATTTCATTGATGAGATGTGGAAAATACTAAAAGCGATGCATGCTACAGAGATTGAGGGGGTTGAATTGGTGTCCTATCAACTCAAGGATGTGGCAAATATCTGGTATAATCAGTGGGAAGAAAGTAGAGGTGAGGATGCAGAGCCTGCTCTTTGGGATGAGTTTGAAAGAGCATTTCTTGATAACTTCTTTCCCCAAGAGCTACGTGAAACAAAAATTGAGGAGTTTGTGAACCTCAAGCAAGAGAGTATGACTGTGAAAGAGTATAGTTTGAAGTTTATTCAATTGTCCAAATATGCCCCAGAAATGATTCCTCATATGAGGTCTAAGATGAGGAAGTTTGTCTCTGGCCTAGGCAAACATGTAAAGAAAGAATGTAAGGCAATGCTAATGATTTCTGACATGGATTTTTCTAGATTGATGGTGTATGCTCAGCAGGTTGAAGATGACAAGAAAAAGGACCGAGAGGAACACCTAAGCAAGAAGGCTAAGTCTGCTGGGCATGAGAATGAGCAGAAGCAAGGGAAGGGTAACAAGTCTTTCTTTCAGAAAAGGTCTTCCAATTATGCACCTTCCCCAACAAATGCTTTTACACCTAATACCAGGTATGATCAGAGATCGCTAAGTCACCAAAACTTTCGATCTCAAGGTTCTCAGTCCCAATTAAGTATGGCTCAAGGTTCTAGGGGAAAACCACCATGTGCTAAATGTGGGAGGCTCCATTTGGGAGAGTGTCGTGTGGGCACCAATGCTTGCTATGGATGTGGAAAGACAGGTCACTTCCAGAATGAGTGTCCTTCAAAGAGGCAGGGAGATGGAAGTAGTAGAGCTCAGTTTTCTTCTGCAGCTCTACAGAATAGAGGTCATCATAGAGGTGCAGCTTTAAGTGCAGGTGGGGGAACCAACCGTCTGTATGCTATGGGTAGTCGCCAAGACCAAGAAAATGCACCCGATGTTGTTACTGGTATGCTCCGAGTCCTTTCTTTTGATGTGTATGCATTACTTGATCCTGGTGCTACATTATCTTTTGTGACTCCTTACTTGGCTAGTAAATTTGAGATCCTTCCTGAGTGTCTTCTTGAGCCTTTCAGCGTGTCTACTCCTGTTGGTGAGTCTATCTTAGCTGAGAAGGTCTATAGAAATTGTACTGTATCAATCTATCATAGGGATACCATGGCTGACTTAGTTGAGTTGGACATGGTTGATTTTGATGTAATTCTTGGCATGGACTGGCTTTATTCTTGTTATGCTTCAGTTGATTGTAGGACCCGAATTGTCAAGTTTCAATTTCCAAACGAGCCTATCTTAGAGTGGAAGGGGAATTCTGTAGTGCCTAGGGGTAAATTTATTTCCTACCTTAAGGCCAGAAAATTAATCTCTAAGGGATGTATATATCATATACTCCGAGTCAAAAATATTAATGATCAGACTCCATCTCTTGAGTCAGTTCCCATTGTGAATGAGTTTCCTGAAGTCTTTCCTGAGGATCTACCCGGAATCCCTCCTGATAGAGAGATAGACTTTGGTATTGATGTCCTTCCTGATACACAACCTATCTCCATTCCTCCTTTTAGGATGGCTCCTGCTGAGTTGAAAGAGTTGAAAGAACAACTGAAAGACCTCCTAGATAAGGGGTTTATTAGGCCAAGTGTCTCACCTTGGGGCGCTCCTGTCCTATTCGTGCGAAAGAAAGATGGGTCCCTTAGAATGTGCATTGATTACCGACAACTAAACAAGGTCGCCATTAAAAACAAGTACCCTCTCCCCAGAATAGATGATTTATTTGACCAACTTCAGGGTGACACATGTTTCTCTAAGATAGACCTCAGATCAGGCTATCACCAATTGAAAGTGAGAGAATGTGACATCCCGAAGACGGCTTTTCGAACCCGCTATGGTCATTTTGAGTTTCTTGTTATGTCCTTTGGATTGACAAATGCTCCAGCCGCTTTTATGGACCTCATGAATCGAGTATTCAAGTCATACCTAGATACGTTTGTAATTGTCTTCATCGATGATATTTTGGTCTACTCTAGAAGTAAGAGTGAGCATGCTAATCACCTTAGAATTGTCCTTCAAACTCTTAAGGAGGAGGGGTTGTATGCTAAGTTTTCAAAGTGTGAGTTTTGGCTTGAGTCTGTAGCATTTCTAGGCCATATTATATCTGGGGATGGAATCCAAGTTGATACTCAAAAGATTGAGGCAGTTAAGAACTGGCCCCGACCCACCTCTCCAACCGACATAAGGAGTTTCTTAGGTTTGGCTGGTTACTACAGGAGGTTTGTTGAGGGATTTTCATCCATATCCTCACCATTGACTAAGCTGACTCAGAAGAAGGCTAAGTTTCAATGGTCTGATGCTTGTGAGAAAAGTTTTCAAGAGTTGAAAGCTAGATTGACTACTGCTCCAGTACTATCCCTACCCGAAGGAACAGATGGTTTTGTAATCTATTGTGATGCTTCAAGAGTTGGGTTGGGATGTGTATTGATGCAGAAAGGTAAGGTCATTGCCTATGCCTCCAGGCAGCTTAAGACTCATGAGAGGAACTACCCCACTCATGACCTTGAGTTGGCAGCTGTGGTATTTGCTCTTAAGATTTGGCGTCACTATCTTTATGGTGTACATGTGGATGTGTTCACAGACCATAAGAGCTTACAGTATGTATTCAGCCAGAAGGAGCTGAATTTGAGGCAAAGGAGATGGCTAGAGTTGCTCAAGGATTATGACATGAGCATTCTCTACCACCCAGGTAAAGCAAATGTAGTTGCTGATGCTCTTAGCAGGTTATCTATGGGGAGTACAACTCATGTGGAAGAGGAAAAGAAGGATTTGGCAAAGGAAGTGCATAGACTTGCGCGTTTGGGAGTTCAACTTATTGACTCTAGTGAGGGTGGTACAATAGTACAAAATGGAGCCGAATCATCTCTAGTTGCATAGGTGAAAGAAAAGCAAGATCAGGACCCCATTCTTCTTCAACTGAAGGATGAGGTTCACAAGCAGAAGGTAATGGCTTTTACCAAAGGGGGAGATGGGGTGTTGAGATATCAAGAAAGATTATGTGTTCCAAGTGTTGATGGTATTAGGGAGAGAATCATGAAAGAAGCCCATAATTCTAAGTATTCCATCCATCCAGGTTCAACAAAGATGTATCATGACTTGAGAGAAGTATACTGGTGGAGTGGAATGAAGAGAGATATAGCAGAGTTTGTGTCCAAGTGCCCTAATTGCCAATAAGTTAAAGTTGAGCACCAAAGGCCTTGTGGAGTGGCTCAGAATATAGAGATACCGGAATGGAAGTGGGAAATGATCAATATGGACTTCATTACCGGTTTACCACGAACCCGCAAACAACATGACTCTATTTGGGTGATTGTGGATAGGATGACCAAATCGGCCCATTTGTTGCCGGTTAAGACTACGAACACTGCAGAGGATTATGCCAAACTGTATCTTAGAGAGATTGTTAGACTGCATGGAGTTCCTTTGTCTATCATCTCTGATAGGGGAGCTCAATTTACTGCTCAGTTTTGGAAGTCATTTCAGAAGGGCTTGGGTTCAAGAGTGAACCTTAGTACTGCTTTTCATCCGCAAACAGATGGCCAGGCAGAGCGTACGATACAGACTTTGGAGGATATGTTAAGAGCCTGTGTCATTGACTTCAAAGGTAATTGGGATGATCATTTACCTCTTATTGAGTTTGCATACAATAATAGTTTCCATTCGAGTATTCAAATGGCTCCTTATGAAGCTCTGTATGGGAGGAGATGTAGATCACCAATTGGTTGGTTTGAAGTTGGTGAAGCTGAGTTGATTGGACCAGACTTGGTTCACCAAGCTATGGAGAAGGTGAAAACCATACAAGAGAGGTTGAGGACTGCTCAAAGTCGCCAAAAATCCTACACTGATGTTAGAAGAAGAGATTTAGAGTTCGAAGTGTACGATTGGGTATACTTGAAAGTTTCACCCATGAAGGGTGTGATGAGATTTGGAAAGAAAGGGAAGCTTAGTCCCCGCTACATTGGTCCTTATCAGATTATGAGGAGGGTAGGTAACGTAGCCTATGAATTGGAGTTGCCTCCAGAATTAGCTGCTATTCATCCCGTGTTTCACATCTCTATGCTTAAGAAGTGTTTGGGAGATCCTTCACTTGTTGTCCCAGCTGAGAGCATTGGGGTGAAAGAGAGTTTGAGTTATGAATAGATTCCAGTTCAAATTCTTGATCGTTAGGTTCGCAAATTAAGAACTAAGGAAGTGGCATCTGTCAAAGTCCTATGGCGAAATCAATTTGTTGAAGAGGCTACATGGGAAGCTGAAGAAGATATGAAGGCTAACTATCCTCATCTATTTATGCCTTCTGATGACGATATTCAAGGTAATATTCCTTACTTCTACCTTTGAGTCGATGTTTATTCTTGAGTTTGAGTCATTAACCATTTGAGTATCGGAGTTGATGTATTGATGATATTCATTCTTTATGTCTCCTATTTTCATCTTCATTCGAGGACGAATGATTCCAAGGGGGAGATATTGTAACACCTCATAAATATTATTGATTCATGGATACTTTCTTTCATGAAGTCCAAATAAATTATCAAAGTTTTCTATTCAAGCATGAAACTTTATGAATTTTTCATATCATAATTCCAAATGCATAGATTATTAAATATATGAAATTTAATTACCTATCTTATATTAACTTATATTGACTTTTAAATGCATTAAATTGTTGATTTATCAAAAGTCCTTATATGAAGGCATGAAAAGATTTTGATCATGTTCTAAAGTATTTTGATCATGTTCTAAAGTATTTTGATCATGTTCTAAAAGTATTTTGATCATGTTCTCTCATGCCTAAAGATTTTGATCATGTTCTAAAGTATTTTGATCATGTTCTAAAAGTATTTTGATCATGTTCTAAAGAAATTTGATCATGTTCTAAAGTATTTTGATCATGTACTAAAAGTATTTTGATTATGTTCTCTCATGCCTAAAGTAATTTGGGCATAACTTTTCATAGGATGGTCCAAATTAAGTGATTCAAATTTTTGAGTAACCACAACATCATTACCTACAACTTTCATGAAGAACATATCTTAAGATTCGGATTTTAAGTAGATCAAATAAATTGATCTTTGCAAGACATAGTGCTGTGACGGAATGAAGTGTTTGTAGAATAAAATTCATATCTCGATGTAGAATGCTCCAAATTGGATGATTCTTGAACTAACTGAAACTAGACTTCTATATCTACAATTCTTATGAAGACACCAAATCCTAATAAGGAATTTATCTTATTCAAACGCAGCTTCGAAAACAGATATTCCGTTAAAAGAGATTTCATCTCACCTACCATAGAAAGATCTAGAACCATTTGACATCATCCATAACATCAAAATTCTCCATTTAATTTTTAAGATCATCCTTTATGATTATGTTTATTTATTGTTAGGTCCCTCCTCCACACCTATAAATACCCACCTTATTTCCTCATTTTATTCACCAAGCTTTCTTAAGCAACTTTTCTCTCTATATACTTCTTTACTCCTTCTCAAATATAGTTTTAGTTTTAGTAGTATAAAGATACTACTCTAGTGATTCTTATACTCCGGGTAGTACACAAAATAAACCGGCGAGAAGAAAAGGCTAGGGGTCCAAGAGTGTTCCAATTCGAAGTAAAGCTTCCGATTTAAGGTATGTAAGGCTTTCATAGCATTGGATTGAGTTCGTCCATGCGCCCAATATTTAAATTTATTATAATTGAGTTATAGTTGAGTTTTATTCAAATCTTGAATTCTAGATGAATTAATTCTTCTTCTATTGAGTTTGATATATTTATGCATTAATATTATTATTATTGTTATCTCTCATATTATTGGAATTATTGTTCATGGCTACTTTCCCATGAATTCTAATTGATTTGATGTTCATGAATATTTTTACATATATTTTGAGTAAAGATGTTGGCTTTTTATTATTTTTATTGATAAAAAGAGAGTTATATGAATTAATACTATATATGTATTTTATTGAGTTTTGAAAGAGTAAAAGAGTTGAATTTGAATGAATTTGAGCAAATGATATTTTGAGCAAGATGTTTTGATGAGATGTAAATGATGTTTTTTGGAAGTATAATGATTGATGAACATGAAATGAGATGATTTTGATGATTTAAATTAAAGTCCAATGAGACTAGATGATGAGTTTAATATGAGCACATATTTTGGGAGTAGTATTGAGCACCGAGTTGGGTAAGAGTTTAATTAACTCAAACCCCAGAACTACGTAGCCAGCGTAGGATGGAGGCTATGCCTCTTAAGTCCCAAAAAGAGGACTTTGATGAGTGGATCCAAGATGGTGATGTCCTTTACCCTGGCAAGGTATTGGATGGATGTGGCAACGACATCGCTTCGTTGTATCATCGCTAGCTCATAAGTGATGGTTGTCGGTTAGAGAAACTCCCAACTGAGTAAGCATTGCTTATTACTATTATTTTTATTATTATATTTTAAACTTGCATTACATATTGATGTTGAGATGATGTTGAGTTTTGAGATGAGTTTTCTTGAGAGGAGTTTCTTGATATCTGTCCTTACCTTCCTGCCATTTTACATACTCGTACATTCCACGTACTGATGTCATTCGACCTGCATCGTTTTATGATGCAGATACAAGTGTTAGAGATCCTCAATAGGCGCATCATTGAAGATCATTTCTTTTCGGCTATTTGGTGAGTCCTTCTTGTATTCGAAGGAACTCCTTATCCTTTTATTATTGTTAAGTGTGATATTTCTTTTGAGGTAGCCATGGACATGTCATTGGCATCATCTAAGAGTATTAGAGGCTTCATAGACAGAGTTTGATGATGTAATCCGAGTAGTTCTCCTTAGAAACTACTTCTTCTAAAAATTATCATTTTTTTTTCTTTTAATATTGATGATGACAAGCCCACATTAGTATTCTTAAGTCTTCCGCTGATGAACAAATGAGTAATGAGACCAAGTGGTTCTCTCGGAAGCCAGAGATGGTTTCTGAGTGCCGGCCACGCCTAGGGTACCCTCTCGGGGCGTGACACCTATAAGGGCCGAGGGCCAATTACTATCAACTCTTCAAAACAGTTATAATAAGACTTCTCAAGAATAGCAGTCCAACCTTCCCACACTCTAGTCTATGAAGCCTCTATCAAAGTCTAGAAGGTGACAATGGCAAGCCCATGGCTACCAACAATCAAAATAAAGGAAACGACAACAAAACTATACAAGAAAGCTCAACATCCTCCGAAAACTAGGAGGACTCACCAACTGGCTGGAAGTGTATGTGGATCTTCAACGGAGCGCCGGTTGATGATCTCTAGTACCTGTCGCTGCATCATAAAATAATGCAGGCCAAATGGTGTCAGTACATGGAATGTACGAGTATATAAAATGGCCGGATGAAACCAACATCAAGAAAACATCAATATCAACTCAGAATCTCAACTCATATATAATACATAACAACTCACTCAAGGGTCCTAAGTCTAACAAGAAGTGTTTTGGACCGGACCAAATCTCATGCCACTCAACTCAACTGACTCGGAGTACTAGCAAGACCTAAATGACAGTTTCTCTTATCCGACAACCATTACTTATGAGCCAGTGATAGTACAATAATCAGACATTGTTGCCACATCCGTCCATACCTTACCAGGGCATGAATGCCTATCATGGATTCCATCGATTAGTCAAGTCCTATAATTTCAGGACAAATAAATAGGAAATATCCGACTTTAACGGTTTGATCCCATGTGAAGCATCTGAATTTAACAGTTCCATCCCTACCAACGTTGGCGGCATAGTTCCTGGGGTTCGAGTACGGACTATACTCTCGCCTGCCTCGGTGCTTGATACTCCTCCCATGACTCTATGCTCATAAGACTCAATCCAATCATCTCAAACAAGCCCTCACGACTAGTTTCATTTAGAACCTTTCTGACTCATCAACTTCATTCTCATCTCAACTCAATCAAGTCATAATGGCAAGTCTCATTTAGGACTTTGTCCACTCGTCAATTCTATCCCCCAATCAACTCAATCAAGCCTCATTTAGATAAGCAATTATAACCTCTCCTTAGGACTCATCACAACTCTAAGGCTTTAACTCAACAATTCAAGAGGGATATCACATTTAAGGAAATTGACACATTCAACATAAACACATGGTTAAGGAAATCAACAAAGCATATTAACAAGTCATTTCCATCAACTCATACAAACATGAAGGTTTTAGGAACTTCTTAGCTCAATGACATCAACACCAATAAAGTCAAATTAATAGGAGACAAAACTCATTCAAACATAAACCTGTAACACCCCTCAAAATTTTTCCCTAAGATTCAGACCTTTCTTGTATTTAGGTAGGATCGAACTCGAGTATTGTGGGGCATTTGCATGAGTAAGATGAGTCTCTGAGAAACTGAGCAGCGTTAGAGGTGATGTGGGGTCATGAAGGACCCCTAGGACCAAATCAATCCAAAAGATTCGTCGTGGCTAAGTTTGAGGAGAAGTTCGCATGAGGGGTGGACTTCTAATGACCCTATCTTTTGATATATGACGATCTGGGTGGACCACGACATATTAAATTAATGGTATTCGAGTCTTCTTTCCATCGCCACCAAGAATATACATTTTGGAGTTTGGAGTCAAAAGATATGACGATCCTAAGATGAACTAGCACAGTAGAGATTTTTAGGCCTGGGTTGCAATTGCTGGAAAACTGGGCTTGGTGCCGCAGTGGCGCGACGCGCCACTATTGCGCCAGAAACATGCCTCAGTAGTTTGGTCTCTGGCGCGGCGCGCCACTAAAAGGTGTGCAGGGTTTTTCAAGCCAATTTCCAGAACCCAGGAAATATTGGCCTTGGTGCTGTAAGGGCGCGACGCGCCACTATCGCGCCAAGAATGTGCCTCAATAGTTTGGTCCTTGGTGCGGCACGCCACTACGAGATGTGTAGGTTTTAGGCGTAATCAGCCTGGCGCTGCTATGGCGCGACGCGCCACTATCGCGCCAGGAGCATTTTTGCCTATTTTTCAGAACTTTTGAGAAGGGGTAATTTGGGAATTCCCCCAAATTATATATGTATCAGCCTTAGCACATTTTGGGATCATTTTCAATCCCTCACTCTCTCTCTAAAAATCCCTAGGAGTTCCTCTCTCTCTCTCTCTCTCTCTTCTTCTTCTTCTCCATTTCCAACAAGGAGAGTTCCAAGAGCTTTAAGATTTGAGTTCTCCATTAAAGACCCAACATCAAGGTTTTCTTCAAGTCTTCACTAACGTATGTAAGGCTATCCAAAATATGGGTTGAGTCCACCCATGTGCCCTACTCTTGCTTTGAGGTTAGATGTCCATGAATATGGAGTTTCTTGGTATGGTTTATGTTTGAATGAGTTTTGTTCCCTATTTTTTTGATGCTATATGTGTTGATGTTGTTGAGATAAGAAGTTCCTAAGACCTTTATGTTAGTATGAGTTGATGGAGATGACTTGTTATTATGTTTTGTTGATCTCTTTAGCCATGTTATTATGTTGCATAGGTCAATTCTTTAAATGTGTTATTCTACTTGAATTGTTGAGCTAAAGCCATAGAGTTGTGATGAGTTTCGAGGAGATGTCATGAATGCTTATCTAAATGAGGCTTGATTGAGTTAATTGGAGGATAGAATTGACGAGTGGATGAGTTCCTAAATGGAACTTGCCATTATGACTTAATTGAGTTGAAATGAGAATAGAGTTGATGAGTTGGCAATGAGCCACATGAAACTAGCCGTGAGGGCTTGTTTGAGATGATTGGAAGGAGTCTTATGCGCATGGAGTCATGGGAGGAGTATCGAGCACCGAAGCGGGTAAGAGTACAGTCCATACTCGAACCCCAGAAACTACGCCGCCAATGTAGGTAGGGATGGAACCGTTAAATTCGGATACTTCCTATGGGATCGAACCGTTAAAGTCCGATGTTTCCCATTTTATTGTCCTGAAATGATATCGATGCTTTCTTGATATTTGTTTCCCCCAGCCATTTTACATACTCGTACATTGCATGTACTGATGCCATTTGGCCTGCATCGTTTTATGATGCAGTGACAGGTACTAAAGATTATCAACCAGCTTTTTGTTGAAGATCCACATATACTCCCAGCTAGTTGGTGAGTCCTCCTAGTTTTCGAAGGATGTTGAGCTTCCTTGTATAGTTTTTTTGTTGTCGTTTCCTTTATCTTGTTTGTTGGTAGCCATGGGCTTGTCATTGGCACCTTCCAGACTTTGATAGAGGCTTCATAGACTAGAGTGTGGGGAGGTTGGACTTTTATTTTGAGGAGTCCTATTATACTTATTTTGTTGAGTTAAACATATTTGGCCTTCGGCCCCCATATTGTAAATAGCATGTTATAATTGATCCTTCCTTTGAGCGTATATGACTAAATAATGGAATGATTGAGTTAGGTGGTTTGCTTGAAGGTCAAAAATGGCTTTCAAGTGCCGGTCACGTCTAGGGCACCCTCCCGAGGCGTGAAAAACATCGTATTAGAGCACAGAGTTCAAGTGTCCTAGGGAGTCTTTGAAGCCGTGTCTAGTAGAGTCTTGCTTATAGGTGTGTTGTGCACCACACTTATAAGCAGGTGGCTATAGGACATTAGGAATTGTTTCACTTCTTTCATACTTTGACTTCGTATGATAGAGTTAAACTTTATAAAACTCCTTTCTAATTCGTGCATTTGTACGTTACAGATAATGCCTCCTAAATGTACGGCTAGCTAGAGAAACGTTAACAACGCCGAGATGCCCCAATCAGAGGTATGCCCAGCAAGGGATAGAGGCCGACCTACGAGGTATGCGGAGGCAACCCAAGTGCCTGCTACTCCGCCTGCACCCACATCAAAGGCAGAATTTCAAGGGGTGATTGCAATGCTCACGCAATTAATAGTTGCCCGAAATAGTAACCAGAGTTCGCCGACTCTTAGCTCTAGTCCCCAAGAGTCATTTGCTGCCACTAGAATTTGAGACTTTCTGAGAATGAATCCGCCAATATTCACGGGTTCTAAGGTTGATGAAGACCCCCAAAACTTTATTGATAAGATGTGGAAAATTCTGAAAGCTATGCATGCTACGGAAATTGAGGAGGTTGAGTTGGTGTCCTATCAACTCAAAGATGTGGCGAACATTTGGTATAACCAATGGGAACAGGGTAGGGGTGAGGATGCTGAAACTGCTAGGTGGGATGAATTTTAAGGAGCTTTTCTTGACCACTTCTTTCCCCGAGAATTGAGGGAAGCGAAGGTGGAGGAGTTTGTAAATCTAAAACAAGAAGGTATGAAAGTTAAGGATTATGGCCTGAAGTTCATCAAGCTTTCCAGGTATGCTCCAAAAATGATCCCAGATATGAGGTCAAAGATGAGGAAGTTCGTCTCTGGATTAGGGAGGCATGTGAAGAAGGAATGCAAAGTAGCATTATTGATCTCGGATATGGATATTTCCAGATTGATGGTGTATGCTCAACAGGTAGAGGATGAGAAGAGGAAAGACAGAGAGGAGCATCTGATCAAGAAGGCAAAATCCGCGGGCCATGAGAATGAACAGAGGCAAACCAAGGGAAACAAATCCTTCTTCCAAAAGAGGCCTCCCAATTATGCCCTATCTACCGCCAGCGCACCTATGCCGCAGAGCAGGTATGATCGGCAGGGATAGAGTTGCCAGAATTTCAAACCCCAGGGTTCTCAATCCCAGGCCAGTGTAAGTCAAGGTTTGAGGGGGAAGCCATCATGCGGTAAGTGTGGTAGGCTCCACTTGGGAGAATGCAGAGCGGGAAGGGTTGGTTGTTATAAATGTGGCCAAATGGACCATTTTTAGAGGGAGTGTCCAATAGGGAGAAACAGAGTCCAGCATTCTGCCACTGCACCGCCGGCTAGGGGTAATCAGAGGGGCACTACTTCAGGTATGAATGGAGGTACAAACCGCCTATATGTCATGGGTAGTCGTCAAGACCAGGAGAACTCTCCAAACGTCGTAACGGGTATGATACGAGTCTCTTCTCTTGATTGTTATGTATTGATGGATCCGGGTGCCACCCTATCTTTTGTGACTTCTTATGTGTCTAGTAAATTCAATAAAGTTCCTGAATATCTTCATAAGACTTTTTGCGTAGCTACTTCTATTGGTGATTCTGTTCTAGCTGAGAAGGTCTTTAGAGATTGCACTGTGTCTATCCATCACAGGGACACCTTGGCCGACTTAATTGAATTGTACATCGTCGATTTTGATGTGATCCTTGGCATGGATTGAATTTATGTCTGTCATACCTCTATTGATTGTAGGACTCGGATTGTCAAGTTCAAATTCCCGGATGAGGCAGTCATAGAGTGGAAAGGGAGTCCTGTCATGCCTAAGGGTAAGTTTATTTCTTATCTTAGGGCCAGGAAGCTAATCTCAAAAGGGTGTATCTATCACCTTGTCCGAGTGAAAGACAAAAATATTGAGTCTCCATCCCTTGAGTCGATTCCGATTGTCAATGAATTTCCCGAAGTCTTCCCTAAAGATCTGCCTGGAGTCCCTCCTGATAGGGAGATTGACTTTGGGATTGATGTTCTTCCTGATACCTAGCCTATCTCAATTCCTCCATATAGAATGGCCCCAGCCGAATTGAAAGAGTTGAAGGAGCAGTTGAAGGACTTGTTAGATAAGGGATTCATTAGGCCGAGCATCTCACCATGGGGTGCTCCTATCCTATTTGTGTGAAAGAAAGATGGGTCCCTTAGAATGTGTATTGACTATAGGCAGCTGAATAAGGTCACCGTAAAGAACAAATACCCTCTCCCCAGAAGAGATGATTTATTTGATCAACTTTAGGGTGCCACATATTTCTCAAAGATAGACTTGAGATCCGGCTACCATCAGTTTTAGGTGAGGGAGTGTGATATTCCGAAGACCGCTTTTCGGACTCGTTATGGCCACTTTGAATTTTTGGTCATGTCCTTCAGGTTGACCAATGCCCCCGCAGCTTTTATGGATCTCATAAACCGAGTATTCAAACCATATCTTGATATGTTTGTGATTGTATTCATAGATGATATCTCTGTCTACTCCAAGAATAAGGAAGAGCATGCCCATCATCTTAGAGTCGTCTTGCAAACTTTGAGAGAGCAGGTACTGTATGCAAATTTCTCCAAATGTGAATTTTGGCTTGCATCGGTGGCCTTTCTAGGTCACATTATATCTGGAGATGGTATTCAGGTTGACGCTCAGAAGATTTAGGCTGTGAAGAATTGGCCCAAACCCACATCCCCGACAGAGATAAGGAGCTTCTTGGGTTTGGTCGGCTATTATCGAAGGTTTGTAGAGGGATTCTCATCCATAACATCACTATTGACTAAGCTGACCCAAAAGAAGGCTAGGTTCCAATGGTCCAATGCTTGTGAGGAGAGTTTTCAAAAACTAAAGGCCAAGCTAACCACTGCTCCTGTCTTGACTTTGACCGATGGAACAGAGGGCTTTGTGGTCTACTATGATGCATCCAGTATTGGTTTGGGTTGCGTGTTGATGCAAATGGGGAAGGTGATAGCCTATACTTCAAGATAGCTTAAGATTCATAAGAGGAATTACCCAACTCACGACCTCGAGTTGGCAGCGGTGGTGTTTGCGCTTAAAATTTGGCGCCACTACTTGTATGGAGTGCATGTTGATGTATTCACCGATCACAAGAGCTTACAATATATTTTCAGCCAGAGAGAACTCAACTTGAGGCAAAGGAGATAGCTCGAGCTACTCAAGGACTACGACATGAGCATCCTCTACCATCCAAGTAAAGCTAATATTGTTGCTGATGCTCTTAGCAGGCTGTCTATGGGTAGCACTACCTATGTAAAGGAGGGGAGGAGGGAATTGGCAAAGGAGGTACATAGATTAGCCCAATTGGGAGTTTGTCTGGAAGAGAACAATGAAGGCGGAGTTACCGTTCAGGATGGGTCTACATCCTCACTTGTGGCAGAGGTAAAGGAGAAGCAAGACCAAGACCCCATCCTTCTCAAATTGAAGGAAGTTGTTCACAAACAAGAGGTAATGGTTTTTACCAAAGGGGGAGATGGTGTGTTGAGGTACCAAAATAGATTGTGTGTGCCTGATGTCGATAGTGTTCGAGAGAGGATTATGGCTGAAGCGCATAGTTCCAGATACTCTATTCATCCGGGCTCTACGAAAATGTACCATGACTTGAGGGAAATCTATTGGTGGAGTGGGATGAAGAGAGATATTGCGGAAATCATTTCTAAGTGCCTGAATTGTCAACAGGTGAAGGTGGAGTATCAAAGGCCATGTGGTTTAGCTCAAAACATAGAAATTCTGAAATGGAAGTGGGAGATGATCAATATGGACTTTATTATGAGTTTGCCAAAGTCCCAAAAGCAACATGATTCGATTTGGGTCATTGTGATAGAATGACGAAATCAGCCCACTTCTTGGTAGTTAAGACTACTGACACCGCAGAAGATTATGCAAAATTGTACCTACAGGAGATTATCAGATTGCATGGGGTCCCTTTGTCTATCATCTCAGATAGAGGAGCCCAATTCACTTCCCAATTTTGGAAATCCTTTCAGAAGGGATTAGGTTTGAAGGTGAACTTGAGTACGACCTTTCATCCCAAGACAGATGGCCAAGCTGAGCGCACCATCCAGATATTGGAAGATATGTTGAGGGCATGTGTGCTCGACTTCAAAGGAAATTGGGATGATCACTTACCTCTTATAGAGTTTGCATATAATAATAGTTATCATGCAAGCATTCAAATGGCTCCTTATGAAGCTTTATATGGGAGGAGGTGTAGATCGCCAATTGGGTGGTTTGAAGTTGGTGAAGCTGAGTTGATTGGGTCCGATATTGTTCATCAAGCCATGGAGAAGGTGCGAGTTATTCAAGAGAGGCTAAAGACAGCCCAAAGCCGCTAAAACTCTTACACCGACATAAGGAGGAGAGACTTAGAGTTTGAGGTGGGTGATTGGGTATATTTAAAAGTGTCACCCATGAAGGGTGTCATGAGGTTTGAAAGAAAAGGGAAGCTCAGTCCTCGATATATTGGTCCTTACCAGATTTCGAGGTGGATTGGGAGTGTTGCCTATGCGTTGGAGTTACTCTCAGAGCTAGCCTCTATTTATCTGGTGTTCTATGTTTCGATGTTGAAAAAGTGCTTGGGCGATCCCTCGTTGGTAGTCCCCATTGATAGCATTGGAATTAAGGATAGATTGTCTTATGAAGAGGTTCTGGTCCAAATTCTTGATCGCCAAATCCGAAAATTGAGGAACAAAGAGGTCACCTCAGTCAAGGTCCTCTGGAGAAGCCAATTTGTTGAGGAAGCCACATGGGAAGCGGAGGAATCTATGAAATCTAAATATCCACATCTATTCGTGCCTATCGATGAGAATGTTGAAGGTAATGCCCATTTCCTTAATTTGAATTCATTTGTGCATTTTGAGTCTTGATTGATAATTGATTGAGAATTTGATTGATTAAATGGCTGAATTTTGATTATGATTTATACCCCGAGTCCATTCTTGATCACTCGTCATTAGAGGATGAATGATCCCAAGGGGGAGATAATGTAACTCCCCTAAAAAATTTTACCTAAGATTCGGACCTTTTTTGTATTCGGGTAGGATCGAACTCGAGTATTGTGGGGCATTTGCATGAGTAAGATGAGTCTCTAAGAAACTGAGCAGCGTTAGAGGTGATGTGGGGTCTTGAAGGACCCCTAGGACCAAATCAATCCAAAAGATTCATCGTGGCTAAGTTTGAGAAGGAGTTCGCATGAGGGGTTGACTTCTAACGACCCTATCTTTTGATATATGATGATCTAGGTGGCCCACAACCTATTAAATTAATGGTCGTCGAGTCTTCTTTCCAACGCCACCAAGAATGTACATTTTGAAGTTTGGAGTCAAAAGATATGATGATCCTAAGATGAACTAGCACAGCAGAGATTTTTAGGCCTGGGTTGCAATTGCTGGAAAACTGGGCTTGGTGCCGCAGTGGCGCGACGCGCCACTATTGCGCCAGAAACATGCCTCAGTAGTTTGGTCTCTGGCGCGGCGCGCCACTAAAAGGTGTGCAGGGTTTTTCAAGCCAATTTCCAGAACCCAGGAAATATTGGCCTTGGTGCTGTAAGGGCGCGACGCGCCACTATCGCGCCAAGAATGTGCCTCAGTAGTTTGGTCCTTGGTGCGGCACGCCACTATGAGATGTGTAGGTTTTAGGCGTAATCAGCCTGGCACTGCAATGGCGCGATGCGCGACTATCGCGCCAGGCGCATTTTTGCCTATTTTCCAGAACTTTTGAGAAGGGGTAATTTGGGAATTCCCCCAAATTATATATGTATTAGCCTTAGCATATTTTGGGATAATTTTGAATCCTTCACTCTCTCTCTAAAAAGCCCTAGGAGTTCCTCTCTCTCTCTCTCTCTTCTTCTTCTTCTCCATTTCCAACAAGGAGAGTTCCAAGAGCTTCAAGATTTGAGGTATGTAAGGCTATCCAAAACATGGGTTGAGTCCACCCATGTGCCCTACTCTTGCTTTGAGGTTAGATGTCCATGAAAATGGAGTTTTTTGGTATGTTTTATGTTTGAATGAGTTTTGTCCCCTATTTATTTGATGCTATATGTGTTGATGTTGTTGAGCTAAGAAGTGCCTAAGACCTTTATATTAGTATGAGTTGATGGAGATGACTTGTTACTATGTTTTGTTGATCTCTTTAGCCATGTGATTATGTTGCATAGGTCAATTCCTTAAATGTGTTATTCTACTTGAATTGTTGAGCTAAAACAATAGAGTTGTGATGAGTATCGAGGAGATGTCATGAATGCTTATCTAAATGAGGCTTGATTGAGTTAATTGGAGGATAGAATTGATGAGTGGACGAGGTCCTAAATGGAACTTGCCATTATGACTTAATTGAGTTGAAATGAGAATAGAGTTGTAGAGTTAGAAATAACCCACATGAAACTAGCCATGAGGGCTTGTTTGAGATGATTAGAGGGAGTCTTATGAGCATGGAGTCATGGGAGGAATATCGAGCACCGAAGCGGGTAAGAGTATAGTCTATACTCGAACCCCAGAAACTACGCCGCAAACGTAGGTAGGGATGGAACCATTAAAGTCGGATGCTTCCTATGAGATCGAATCGTTAAAGTCGGATGTTTTCCATTTTATTATCCTAAAATGATAGGACTTGACTAATCGATGGTATCCATGATTAGGGAGACGTTCATGCCCTGGCAAGGTATGGACGGACGTGGCAACAACGTTTGATTATTGTAATGTCACTGGCTCATAAGTGATGGTTGTCGGATAAGAGAAACTCCCATTTAGGTCTTGATAGTACTTCGAGTCAGTTGAGTAGAGTGGCATGAGATTTGGTCCACTCTAAAACACTTCTTGTTAGACTTAGGGCAATTGAGTGAGTTGTTATGTATATATATATGAGTTGAGATCCTGAGTTGATATCGATGCTTTCTTGATGTTTGTTTCCTCCGGCCATTTTACATACTCGTACATTGCATGTACTGACGCCATTTGGCCTGCATCATTTTATGATGAAGCGACAGGTACTAGAGATCATCAATAGGCGCTTCGTTGAAGATCCACATACACTCCCATCTAGTTGGTGAGTCCTCCTAGTTTCCGGAGGATGTTGAGCTTCCTTGTATAGTTTTGTTATTGTCGTTTCCTTTATCTTGTTTGTTGGTAGCCATGGGCTTGTCATTGGCACCTTCTAGACTTTGATAAAGGTTTCATAGACTAGAGTGTGGGGAGGTTGGACTGTTATTTTGAGGAGTCCTATTATACTTATTTTGTTGAGTTAAACATGTTTGGCCTTCGGCCCCCATATTGTAAATAACATGTTATAATTGAGCCTTCCTTTGAGCATATATGACTGAATGATGGAATGATTGAGTTAGGTGGTTTGCTTGAAGGTCAGAAATGGCTTTCAAGTGCCGGTTACGTCTAGGGAACCCTCCTAGGGCGTGACAAAACCATACCAAGAAACTCCATTCTCATGGACCTCTAACCTCAAAGCAAGAGTAGGGCACATGGGTGGACTCAACCCATGTTTTGGATAGCCTTACATACCTTAGTGAAGACTTGAATAAAACCTTGTTGTTGGGTCTTCAATGGAGAACTCGAATCTTGAAGCTCTTGGAACAATTCTTTGTTTAAAATGGAGAAGAAGAAGAAGATGATGATGAAGAAGAGAGAGTTTTCTAGGGCTTTTCTAGAAAAAGAGTGGGGCTGAAAATATGTTCCCAAATGCTCAAGGATGATACATATATAATTTGGGACAATTCCCAAATTGCCCCTCCTCAAATGTTTTGAAAAATAGGCTAAAACGCTCCTGGCGCGATAGTGGCGCATCGCGCCATTGCAATGCCAGGCCGATTACACCTAAACCTGCACAACTTTTAGTGGCGCGCCGCGCCAAGGACCAAACTACTGAGGCATGTTCTTGGTGCGATAGTGGCGCGCCGCGCCCTTACAGCGCGAAGGCCAAGTTTTCTGGGTTCTGGAAAGTAGGCTTGAAAAACCCTGCTACCCAATAGTGGCGCATCGCTCCAGGGACCAAACTACTAAGGCATGTTCCTGGCGCGATAGTGGCGCATCGCGCCACTGCGGCGCCAAGCCCAGTTTTCCAATAGTTGAACCCTAGGCCTGAAAATCCCTGTTGTGCTAGTTCATCTTAGGATCAACATATCTTTTGACTCCAAACTCCAAAATGTACATTCTTGGTGGCGTTGGAAAGAAGACTCGACGACTTTTAATTTGATGGGTCGTGGGCCACCCAGATTGTCGTCTTTCAAAAGATAGGGTCATTAGAAGTCGACCCCATACACGAACTCATTCTAACTTAGCCACGACGAACCTTTTTGGACTTAGCTTGGTCCTAGGGGTCCTCTGTGACCCCATATCACCTCCAACACTCTTCAATTACTCAGGGACTCATCTTAACTCAAGCACGTACCTCAAAATAATCGATTTAGACCCTACACGTATACAAGAAAGGTCTGAATCTTAGGGAAAACTTTTGAGGGGTGTTACAAAGATATTTTTTATAGAACAAACCATAAATTTTTGTAGCAATTAAATATCTCATAACTCTTGTTATATCATGCCAATGTTCATTACCTGGCTTGCTTGTAAACCTTCTAAGTACTCCTACTGCATATGCAATATTAGGCCTAATGTAATCAGTCACATATCTCAAACTTCCAATTAAAATAGCATACTCTTTTTGATTTATCACATCATTTTCACTTTGAACAGAAAACAAGTGTACACTTGAATCAAAAGGAGTTAAAACATGCTTGCAATTAAGAAAGTTATATTTTTTCAAAATTTTCTCAACATTATGTGACTGGTTAAGGAAAATTCCATCACTTGTTGTAGTAATTTTTATTCTAAGAATAAAATTTGCCTCACCAAGATCTTTCAAATCAAAATGGCTTCTAAGAATATTCTTAGTATCATCAATAACACTTATATTAGAGCCAAAGATCAATAAATCATCAACTATAACTGGCAAATGAGAAACCCGAAATTACCTCAAACAAGCCTTTTAGCATTCTTTTAGCCTTTCATAGGTAATGACAATAAATAAAAAAGAAGAAATCATAATAGTATATCTTCAACTTACATATGTCCAACAATATCTCTAACTATTAGATTTAACAGGGCAAAGACAAGTCCTTAGCTCACCCTCAATCATAATAGAAAGAAATATCATAGTAAGTGTCTAAAGATCTCAACATATCATAAGCTAGAAAGATAAAAGAGTATTGTTCTCGGAACATGAAAATTTACCAAATATAGTCTTCAAATGAAATCTCAGTTAGCCACGTGGAGGAGAATGAGGAGAAGCACCGGTCACTACATGGTGATATCATATAGGCAAAAGAGTATGCGTTAGTACTTTGAATATACTAAGTATGTAAGCATACACAAATAGTGAGGAAACATTTAAACATTTATGTAATATGAAACAATGCAATGCATGCACAACCAATCATATAAATATCCTTTAAAACATTCATTTTGTGGGAAGATGACCATAATCGACATTTAAGACCATGCGAGCTATTACATGAAATCCAACATAACCCCCTACGTTGGCCAAGGAGACTACTTGCCTGGTAGAACTCCATCAACTTCATTCATTTCTTTAACTTTAGCTTTAAGGGCTATTTGTGGATCCATTAGCCTAAGCCTACAAGGGCTCCTATGTTAGCACATAGTTAATGAGACAAATAGTTGCTACTACGATTCACTTACTGAATCCTACCTTAATGACCCATTCGGTTCTAAGTCAATTCCATAGAGTAGTTTAATACTTCAAAATAGTCATAATATATAGCTTGAGAATTCAAAACGTCATATTCTTTAGAATAGCTTATTAAAACCTTTGGTAATTCAAATATGCACGAATTAACCTTATTGCATAAAGAATCCATCATTCATATCATTTCATCATTCTTTCATTTCATAAGACTCCCTTTTGATCATAGGCATTGCTTTCATAAACATTCAGTTGGAGTCAAAGCTTTCAAGTCAAACTTCACTGAAAACATAGTAAAACTAGTGGGTTCAAATTATTTCAACTTTCAAACATGAACGTAAATGAAATTATGCATAAATAATTTAAAATCCATCAATTCAAAATCATGGTTTAAACAACCCACTATGAATTTCAAGAACCTTTAAAGAGCTAAATAGAGAAAATATTTGCAAACCATCAATTGATATATATGAAATCATTTTGCATCAAAATAGATCAATAATCATTAGTTTAACCATGATTCATGCTATTAAGTAGAAATAAGAATTACCCATAAGAAAATCTTACTGGAAATCAAGAGATTTAGCTGAAAAAGTTTTTGACTACATGGGTGGAAGAACCCATGGATAAACACCCACATACCATAGAGTAAAACATAAAGAAAATAAATATAATTTATCATATAATCAAAATACTTTAGGCATGAGAGTGGAAGGAATACTCTCATTGAAGCCTTACATACCTGAAATCCAAAGCGTTACTCAGAATCGAATGACTTAATAAACACTCTTGAATCCTCGCATTTTCTCCTCGCTGGAGTATTTTGTGTATTATCTGGAGTATATGAATCACCGGAATAATATTTCTACACTAATAAGAACTAAAATTATATTTTTAGAATAAGTAAAGGAGTGTATAGAGAGAAGAGTTGCTTGAGAAAGCTTGATGAATAAAATGATAAAATAAGGTGGGTATTTATAGGTGTGAAGGAGAGACCTAACAATAATTAAAATAATTATAAAAAAAAAATCTAGAAATTTAATGGAAGATTGTAATATCATGGGTGATGTCAAATGGATCTAGATCTTTCCATGATGGTGAGATGAACCTTCTTTTAATGGAATACCCTTTTTCGAAGCTGCGTTTGAAAAAGATAACTTCCTCATTAGGATTTGGTATCTTAATATGCATTGTTACTCTTGAAGTCTACTTTCATGTTATTTAAGAATCAATCGGTTTGGAGCATCCTACAGTGAGATGTGATTTTTCTTCTATAAATACTCCATTTTATCACAACACCATGTCTTGCAACAATTAATTTATTTGACCTACTTAACCTATAAAACTTAAAATATGGTCTCACAAAATTTGTAGGTAATGATGTTTGGGTGATTCAAAAATTTAAATCACCTAATTTGGACCATCCTATTAAAAGTTATTCCCAAATTACAGAAGATATATCATTTTCATCGAGAATTGGAGTATCATATACAATATTTTTAGGGGGTGTTACAAAGGACATAGTGGTGTGCATGGATAGATGTCCAAATTATCAACAAGTGACAGTAACCGGGAGGTTTAGTTCAAGACATTGAGATTCTTATTTGGAAATGAGAAGATGTAAATATAGAATTTGTGACGGATTTTCCTCATACTAGAAGGCAATATGATTCTATTTGGGATGTTGTGTACAGAATGACTAAGTCATCACATTTTCTACTGGTTAAGACTTCCTATGGCGCCGACGACTATGCTAAGTTGTATATTCGTGAATTGGGTAAGCTACATGGTGTTTCCTTGTCAATTATATCAGATCGAGGTACTCCATTTACTTCGCATTTTTGAAAGTCATTTCAGAAGGGTCTTGATACCAAAATCAAGCTAAGTACCGCTTTCCATCCTCAATCCGATAGGCAATCTGAAAGAACAATTCAAACTTTGGAGGATATGTTGAGGGCATGTGTGATTGATTTTAAAGGAAGTTGGGATGAGCATTTTCCATTGATTGAGTTTGCCTACAATAATAGTTATCACTCTAGCATCCAAATGGCTTCTTTTGAAGCCTTATGTAGAAGAAGATGTAGGTTCTCGGTAGGATGGTTTGAAGTGGGTGAGATGCATTAATTGGTCCCAATTTGGTAGTAGATGTAATCGAGAAGGTAAGGCTCATAAGAGAAAGATTGAGGATGGCTCAAAGTCATCAAAAGTCCTATTCGGACATTAGAAGAAGATAGCTTGAGTTTGATGTGGATGATTGAGTCTATTTGAAGGTTTCACTCATGAAGGATGTAATGTGTTTTGGTAAGAAATAGAAATTGAGTTCTCGATATGTAGGACCTTATAGGATATTGAAGTGTGTGGGCAAGATGGCATATGAGTTAGACTTGCCATTTGAGTTGGACATGGTTCATGTGGTATTTCATGTGTCTATATTGAGAAAGTTTGTGGGTGATCTAACTCTATTGTCCCATTAGAGAATGTGAATGTTGAAGAAAATTTGACCTATAAGGAAATTTTGGTGGAAATCTTAGACCGACAAGTGAAGATATTATGAAACAAGGAGGTTCCATCCGTCAAGGTCTTGTAGAGGAATCAACACATAAAGAGTGCTACATGGGAAATGGAAGCTGACATGATTAAGAGTTATCCATATCTCTTTCCATCCACTGAAGCCTAAGGTACTAAGTTGTTCATGTTCAAATAACTTAAACTTCTACCTTTAAGTTTAGTATGTCTCTGATATACATGTATGTTTATGAAGTTGATTTTAAAGTTATGATTTGTGTTAAGGTTGAAAATCTAATGGTTTATGCTTTTATATGTGTCATTATATTCATGTTGAGTTACTAGTCCTCTTCTGTGTTACTTCAATGCTAGTTGAATCTCATTTGAGGACGAATGTTCCTAAGGGGGGGTGATATTATAAGACCCCAAAAGTCAAAAAGTTGGAACAAGAGGAAAATTCTCAATAAAAGAAATTGACCACTACTGTAGGACTTGACCTATGAGTCATGTGTACTCCTATGAGTCATAGAAGTGTGTCGTAGGGAGGGTACTGGGTGGAGGAAAGTTCAGTAATTTGAAGGTTCTACGAGTTAAGAGGACGACTCGTAAACACTTGGAGGAGTCGTAGAAATGACCCATAAGAAAATACTAAAGGCTCAATCTTTGCAAGTTTTTCAGACCTACAGGACGACTAGGGTCTACGACTCGTAATCCTTTTGATGAGTCATAAAGATAATTCATATAAGAAACTTCAAAGACTCAAAATCTCATGGTTTTCTCATACCCTACAGGATGAGTCAAGACTACAACTCATAGACTTGAAGACGAGACATAGGGACCAAGTCGTAGGTTGAAAATATGAGTTTAATGAAGGGAAATATTATCTTTTTCCCAAGTAGGTTCAATGAAACTATACACTTTTATGGCCAAGTTCAAAGATTATAAATACCTAATCCTTCAATTTCTCCTCTTATTTTATTCATTCTTCAAAATTTCCCTAAGGCAAGACTAAGTAATTCTCTTAAGGTTCTCCTACAATTTCAAGTTCATCAAGGTTCCTCTTCAATTTTGAGTTGATCTAATCATGGTATGTGGGGATTGATCCATGGGTTTATTTTATCCATAGATTTCCAAGGTTTCCCTCAAAGATCTCTTTAAATTTCATTGGTTTTAACCCTAGTTTTGATAAATTGCGTTGGGTTGTTTCAATTATGTTTTAAATTATTACCAATGATCATTATAAACATGATTCTTCAGCCATGGCATGATTTTAAGTCGAATTATGAAAGCCCGTGCATGAAGCTATTTTTAATAATGATTGACGTTAATTATTATCATGAATTTCAATGATTTTCAAGTATGTTATGGTTTTCAATCAAATTGACTATGTGTTCAAGTTTTACCTTAATTTCAAGTATGAATTACGACTATGGATTTCAATCATGATTAAGATATGAATTTAATGCAAGTTATGAAGAAAGGTGACTTAGGATCCAAAATTGGTGACCTAGGAACATAATGACATAAATTATGCAAGTATGATATTGTGATGTTGAAAGACTTTTACTCACATTGCAAGTATGATATAAAAATGAGCTATTCTATGAAGTATGGAACTTATGAACAAGTTTATGATTATATGATGAGTATGATTACTATGTTATGTATTTCGTAGGACTTGATTTATCACCGAATAATGACTTGAGGTATGGGCTTGACCTACGGGGTCCTTATAAAAAGGCTCTAATCTCATAACTATATATCACCATAGGATTTTTCTTTATGGTCTAGCTAGTGGATCCACATATAGCATATGTAGATGACCTGCCTAGCGGGGTAGAGTCTACCTTGGCAAGTAGATTCTCCTTTTTTCATTGTATGGGGAGATGTCGGGATTTCAAGTTATAACTCACGTGGTCTTATTGTCATTTATGGTTCCTATCCCACATAAGTAAACATTTTATTTTGTTCTTTTTTGATCTCAACTAAGTCTTTTAATGCATTGATCATTATGGTTTTCTCATTACTATACTTATCCTTTTTGTCATGTACGTTATTTGATCATCGCATCCTATGATTTATATTGCATGTCATACCCATATACTTAAAACATTCAAACGTACTAACGCATAATTTTGCCTACATTGTCTAATAATGTAGCGGTCTAGGATCACATTCCCTCCATGAGTGGCTAGTTAAGTCCCATCTGACAAAGTTTTGGTGAGTCCTTATCTATCGAGGAAAAGTTATGATTTTGTTCCATTTTAAAGGACTTTTTTATATTCATATTGAGGGTGACCTAGGGAAATGTCTTAGGCCCCACCCTTCTTGATTAGTAGAGGCATTCGTTGGACAAATGATGAAGAGTATATCTAGTCCTGCTTGCACACTTTCTTTTATGATTCATGATATAGACTCTTTCCTACATTATTTTCTCTTTACTTTACCTTATGCATTCTTATAATATGTCAAGAGTCTTGGTTGGATCCATTTGGAGTTTTGATCACAGTGTTACGGCT
The DNA here is from genome assembly GCF_947179165.1 of Solanum dulcamara. Classification (NCBI taxonomy): domain Eukaryota; kingdom Viridiplantae; phylum Streptophyta; class Magnoliopsida; order Solanales; family Solanaceae; genus Solanum; species Solanum dulcamara. The sequence continues at coordinate 55,535,230 of NC_077237.1, read as the reverse complement.
ACGCCCTAGGTAGGGTCGTGACAGGTATTTCCAAGGTTAATTTCTTCCAACAAATCAGAATTTGGTAAAGGAAGAAATGTTATTGAGAATATTTTGCTCACCTAGGAGATTGTATCAGACACCAATAAAAGAGAAAAGACAATCAAAATCCTAATTAAGCTTGATATGACAAAGGCCTATGACATGGTATCTTGGTTCTTTTTGATGAAAGTTTTAAGAAAAATGGAGTTTTCAGAAGTATTGTTGACATTATTGGGAGGATTATTCCTAATAATTGGTATTCTATATTGGTTAATGGAAAGACTCAAGGCTTCTTTCATTCTACTAGGGGGATAAAACAAGGGGACCCTTTATTTTTTGCTTTATTTATTCTCGATGCTAAAGATATGTCTAAGGCTTTGAACTCTTTATTTGATGATAGCCAATATGTGGGATATATTATACCTAAATGGAGTACAAATTTTAACCATATTTCTTATGCAGATGACACAATTGTTTTTGCAACAGCATATGAAAAGTCTCTTCAAAATATAATGAAGGTGTTGGTAAAATATAAATCTCTACCATGCAATTAATAAATAAGAAGAAAAGTACTTGGTACATGCATCAAAATATTAGTGCACAACTAGGAGTTTTAGTTAGTATATGTACATGTATACCAAGAGGATAATTCCTAATCATCTAGGGTATCTTATCACCCATGCTAAGATGAAAAAGAATGACTATAATGAACTCATTAAGAAGCTGAAGAAAAAGCTTCAAACATGGAAAAGAAAGATGTTATCTTTGGGTGATAAGGCCACTTTAATTCACTGTGTATTACATATTATCCCTTTTTACACTCTCTCTACAATTGTGCCTCCTAAATATGTAATCACTTCATTGCACAAGACTTTTGCCTAAGTTATTTTTTGGAACAATAAGCAAATATTTATTTGATGTCTCCAAAGCAATGTTCACAAAGTTGTAGTGGAAATTCAGAACAAGTAATTTTTTATGAGGAAATTTAAATGGAATAAATATTACAAAAAATACCTATACTAGTGCAATGGAAAGATGGATCTCATGTATGGAAATAATGCTTGAAATAGAGATATTTAAGAATAGAACATGTGGTGGGAATTCGAGGAGGCACAACAAATATTTTGTATGAAGAATGGATCAGATTGGGTTATTTATATCATAGATCAGATTGGGTTATTAGTCCAAAAATGAAATATATAAAGGAGATAATGAATTAAGAGATATGGGACCTAGACAGAATCCAACAAGTATTATCGGAGGGAATTATTAATTATGTACAATAGTAATTAAGTAAAGTTTGCCTAGTACTTTGTCTGACAGACCTTGGTGGCTACTCAATAGCATAGGAAAGTTCAAGATTAATTCTTCTTGGAAATTATTAAGAGAAAAGAAAGAGGAAAATCCTAAATACAATCACATTTGGGTGCAAAGGATGTCATTTATGCTTAGTTTTTTAACATGCAGAATTCGGGATAGTAAAGTTCCTCACATTGCCATGTAGGATAGCAATGTGAGTATAGATTATTTATGTTGTACAATAAACATACAACATTTCTTAACAGGTGGTATAGAAAGAAAAGTATGAACTTATTTTGTAAATGCTGCTGGATTCCATGGTCCTTGGATCTAAATAAAGCAATCAATATAAAAGTGGAGAGATGCTCCTGCCAATGTGAAACCTTAACACTATTTTGGATGCCTATTGTTTTATGGTTTTTTTGGAAAAAAAGAAAAACATTTCTACATGGGTCCCTTTATCCTTATGAAAAGGTTATTTATCGGATCAATGAAACTATTCATAAATTCACAAAATGTCACGATTCGAAATCGGGACATGATGGCGTATACTATAATCTTCTAGTAGACAAGCCTAAACCCCAAGCAAAACACAACAGTATAACAAAAAATAAAAAAAGTGGAAGTAGAAATAAAGATATATAGAATAGGACCATAGCATAGATATGTAAGTACAATACAACATATACAAATTGGCCCAAAAGTGACCGAGAAGACAAAACTGTACAAGGAAATCCAACTCCTGACCTGGTGTCACCGGTACAGGAGCATTTAAGTATAGAAAGGACTATACAATAAGTCCATCTAACCCAAAATACAGAATAGATAGACAGGTACAAAAGAAGGAAACCACAATCCGAATATGCGATGACCATGAGAGACCCAACGCTAACTAAGGTTGGCTCATAATAAGAGTTGTATTCAAGATGTAGAAGTGTAGTATGAGTACCGAAACATGGGGTATCGCATCATAGGCCAACCAAACTCAGAAAGATAGTATATGTAACAAGAAGCATGATACTACTAATAGAATAGTAAAATAGTATAAGTAAACAACACATCCTACAAGTAGAACGGCAATACCTATTCCAAATCATGCTATTCAATCAACCACATATACACACAAAACATATGAAGATGCAGAAGTGTAGTATGAGTACCAAAACATGGGGTATCGCATCATAGGCCAACCAAACACAGAAAGATAGTATATGTAACAAGAAGCATGATACTACTAATAGCATAGTAAAACAGTATAAGTAAACAACACACCCTACAGGGAGAACGACAATACCTATTCCAAATCATGCTATTTAATCAACCACATATACACACAAAACATAAGAAGATGTGATGCACATATGATCCATGCATGAATAAAGTAAGAAGTTCTGGAATTATCTCGATGGCCATCCCGTGGACTCCCCAAGACAACTACCACCTCACCTCATCTATAGATGCAATAATAATAAAACCTTAAATTCACTCTGCGGGTCGCCAAAACTTATCAAAAAATATAGTGTACAAAAAGGGAAACCTAAATACTGTAAGACCTCAAAAGCTGGAGGATACAAGAAAGGAAGATTTGGAGAAATTTTCTTTACTGTATCAGTATATGGACCGACCTATGACTCATAGGAGTTTCTGCGGATCGTAGGATGGATTCATAGGAATAACATTGAGGTTGGAAAATTGGTTAAATTTGGAATGGATTTTACGATTCAGTGTACGACTCGTATAAAGTCTTACGACCTATAGAAGGTAATCGTACGGTTAGTGGTCTGATTCCTGCAAAATACAGGCCTCAGTACTTTTGGTACGACTCAACAAGATGAGTCATAGGAATGACCCATAGAGAAACTTCAAAGACTCAGGTTTTTAGAGTTTTGGAAGAGTTGCAGGATGAATTGGTGATGTACCGATGAATTACGGTACTTTTAATACTTTAAACTTGAGAAATTGCATATCTTTTAAGCTTTTGTAGTAAATTTGATGTTATTTGTGTTTGTTTTAAAGTAAATTAAGTTGGAGTATTAAACAGAGAAACATAACACTGATTTTAGGAACTTTGGAGTCTAAGGCTAACCTACGAGTCATAATAAGTTCTATGAGTCGTAGGTGGCACTCATCAAAATGATATGAAGGAATTAAGGCAGAGTTAAAATTAAGAATCAAGTCTACGACTCATCCAAATGACTACGAGTCATAAAATCAATCTGTAGAAGAGACTACAGTGGTTTAAAGAAGGACTTGATCTATGAGTGAAGTGTACGAGTCATCATGATGATTACAAATCATAGAAGTCATTTTTGAAGAAGATAAATGCACTAATGAAAGAAGCTGTGTTACGACTTGGGTTTACAACTCATCAACTTGAAGACGATTTATAGAAAAGTCGTAGAACTTAACTAACTTAAATTTTCCTGTTTCTTCAAAGATCATATTTAATTAGGATTAGTTGTCTATAAATACATTTCTTAAGTTTATTTTTATATTATGAACAATTTGGGTTTGAGAATTAATCTTGAACTGCTTTTGGATTTTAATTCTTGAATTCTTGATTTTTGTTATCGACTTTTACATTCAGATTTTAGTTGAAGATTTTGGATTCTCATATTCATTACTGTAAGTGCATGATTTATTTTAAAACAATATTATTGATTGTGATCACGTAGTTATAACTATCTAATTCCAAAACTAGGACTGTGGGAACCATGAAGAATTAACGTTGTAGACTTAATAAAAAGTAATTCTTGAATAGTATATGTGCATGTATTATTTTTCCCTTTTACTTTGATTGATTTTTAACAATGGCCAGCATTAAAAATTACCTTATTCTTACTTTTCAGATCAAGTAGGTAACGAATGAGAAAAGGGATCAAATAATGAGGTTTGGGGCTAATCATCCTCATCTAATTAGCTTGACGGATCTAGAGATAGCTAAATCTGGGATCATTGGCAAGGGTTAGTAAAGTATACATCCGTAGATGGATATGGTAGCACAGTGAAATTTGATTATTTACTGGATCAAGGATTTAGGTAAACTTAACTTACCAATTCTGCATGTAACAGACCAGAAAGAGATTACTAGGAAAAAAAGAGTCTACACAGTTAAGGATTCGTGGGGAACACGTATAGCCTAGTTTTATTTTATATTGAGTTTAAACCATATTAAATTATTTCTTTATTACTTGATATATGCTATTTGATTTTCTATTTACTTTTATTTAAACCCCTTCCCCCTTTCTTTATAGAAATAATCGGATCACCAAAACAGATAATAAATAATTAACCTAAATCTAAACCATATTCCTCTTTGGGTGGACTGTAATCTCTGTTAGGTTCTATATTTGATCAACGGCCTCTTTATACTTCTTTAGTAAGGTGTAATTTGGGCGTATTAAATTTTGGCGTCGTAGTCAGTGAATAAGGCTTTTAGATTAGATTAATTTTTATTATTTGATTTGTAGTCATTATTTCCTTATTTTACTTTTTTCTTTTTATTTATGCTGAAACAGGTTTTGTGTCCTAGTGCATACAAAATATGAGGAGTCGAGGCATTCTCTTGAATCCCTTTATTCTCAAAATCGAAAGAACACTATGAAGGATGAAAAATAATAATAACATTGATGGACTAGGAGTTGGGGGTGAAGTTCTTAATAGTCAGCCAATAGCGAGAGAACGTCCTCCACCTTGGTAGTGACTTACATTTGGCATATGGAATAACTATGGGGTTATTCATGATGCCATCAAAATAACTGGAGCCATTGTGTTACCTCCATTACCGTCTATAACTAAGTTCAACATTACGAATGGAATGATTCAAATGCTTTATAGTCAAGGACTGTTTGCTGGCCTGGTATTCAAGGATCCTTACATCCACCTTAATAACGTGGTGTATGTCTGCAAAAACAGCATTGACAACCCTGAGCTAACAATGGATGTTATCGGATTGCGTGTATTTCAATTATAACTTACTGGTGGTGCTACAATTTTGTTTTCCAAGTTCTGATAAAACTCCATCACGACTTGGGATCAATTACATAAGGTATTAGAAAAACATTTCCCATTATCAAAGAAACTGAAGTTGAGAGAACGAATTAATAATTTCCAATAGATGTCGGGAGATCCAATTAGTGGAGCTTGGGAAAGATTTTTAAAGTATCTACGAAGTGTGCCAAATTATAGAATAGCCGACGATTGACTTCTTGAGACATTCTACCTCATACTTGATGAAAATGGAAAAGTTGTTGTAGACACCATTACTGAAGGAGCAGTCTTGGACAACACTTTTCAAGAGGCTGTTGAGAAACTCGATCGCGTTGCAAAGACTAATCGAGCTTGGATCACTATGTATTCCAAAACTTCAGAAAGCTCTTTTGCTATTAGTACAAATCAGAGTTCCAAGATTCCAAATGAAAAGGTACTACAAGAGATCACCCACTAAGAACTGAATTCAAACTAGCATTCAAGAACTTGGGACTAGAGAAAATCAATGCAATCGACCATTAAGGCAGGACACCAAGTCACGATAACTATAGTTATGAGGAATAAGCATATTTTGTAAATGATCAAGCTGGTGTTTTCTGGACTAACGCCCAAGCATCCAATCAGGATTCTTGGCTCCAAGGTCAAGGAAATAAAGGTCAGAATGATAATAACTTCAATCGAGAGGGCCATTAAACTGCGATAATAACTATAATCATGAAGGGAAATACAATCTTGAGAACAACTACAATCAGAATGGATATAATGATTGAAACCGCGGGTAAGAAAGAGAAGGCAATTGGGGAAGGAGAGATAACAACAAGAGTGGTGCATACATTCCACCCAGAAATTGAGATAGAGGATCCGGACATGCAAGAATTGAAGACAGGATGACAAAGATGATGAAAAAGTATGACACAACTAAGGACAACCTTAAGTAGATACGCAATGGTCTTTTAGGAATGAATCAAAAAGTAGAGTCGCATTCTATATCCGTAAAACTCATTGAGCAATAATTTGAGCAGATTTTTTCATCTTTGAATCCACGCTAGAAAGGAGCTCTCCCAAGTAATACAATTCAAAATCTAAACGAACGAAATATAATGCATGGCTTTGACTATCCATAGTGGTGCACAAATAGTAGATCCACCCATGCCAACACTTGAGGATAATGCACATAACTCTTATTTTAGTGAGGATGAAATAGAAAGAAAAAATTGAGATGAAAGCAGTGAGTGAAAACCTAAGTATAAAACAACCCGAGAAAGGAGATAAAAAGTACGATGAGGTAGCTAGCAAAGAGAAAGAAGCCACTCCAAATCAGATTCAAATGCCACAACCTCCTCCTCCTTTTCCGCAGAGATTGAAAAAGAAGGCTGAAGATGGAAAGTTTCTTAAGTTTATCTCCATGCTGAAGAAAATTTCTGTGAATGTTGCGTTATGGAGATATTGGAGTGAATGCCCATTTAATGAAGTTTATGAAAGATTTTGTCACAAAGAAGAGAATAGTGAGCTTTGAACAGACCGATAATTTGCATCACTGTAGTGCAATAGCTACTCACTCACTTGTGTCAAAAAGAGAGGATCCTGGAGCATTCACCATACCATGTAGAGACATTCAAATTTACAAAGAAATTACGTAACTTGGGTACTAGCATTAATCTGATGCCGCTAACAATGTTTTGACAATTGGACTTAGGAGTCCCCAAACCTTTGTCAATGCGGCTCTTGATGATAGATTGTAGTATGAAGCAGCCTGTAGGCATTATTTATGATGTGTTAGTGAAGGTTGAATCATTCATATTCCCTGCAGACTTTGTTATTTTTGAATGCGAGGTAGATTTTGATGTTCCTATCATTCTGGGTAGACTATTCTTGGTAACTGGATGTTCTTTGGTGGACATGGAAACTTGTCAAGTAAAGTTTTGACTAAATAATGAAGAAGTGGTTTTTGATGTATACTAATCAATGAAGCATCACAATAAATTACGGGTACTGTCAGTGATTGATGTGGTTGACAATATGCAATTGGAGATGCCTATTGAGGAGAGATTTGGGGTTGAAGAACTAGTGGCTGTCATCATGAACTTTGATTGAGATCACATTGGGGAGTATGACGAGATGGTTTGTGAACTCAATGGGCTTGGGAAACTCAATCAAGTACCGAAGAGACTAGACTTAGACTTAAAGAATAGAGCTACCCCACCTCTAAAACCATGCATTGAGGAAACTCCATCTTTGGAACTTAAAGCCCTGTTATCTCACTTGAAATATGCATTTTTGAGGCCCAATAACACACTTCCAGTTATAATAGCAGTTGATCTTCACCAAAATCAAGTAGAAGCTCTAACATCTATCTTGAGGCATTCCAAACGAGAAATAAGATGGACTATAGACGACATCATAGGTATTCCACTTGACATATGTTCTCACAAAATCCAACTAATGACGAACTGCAAACCAAGCATTGAGCACCAAAGAAGACTCAATCAACCGATGCAAGAGGTAGTTTAAAAGGAGATCATTAAGTAGTTAGCTATTGGAGTTATTTACCCAATCGTCGATAGTAATTGGGTATGTCCTGTGCAATGTGTGCAAAAAAAGGGTGGTATTACTGTGGTGCGAAATGCAAAGAACAAGATTATTTCAATAAGGCTTGTCACTGGTTGGAGGGTTTCCATGGATTGTCACAAGCTAAACTCATTGATAGAAAAAATTCACTTTCATATGCCTTTCATGGATCAAATGCTGGACTGTCTCCCTGGCAAAGGTTGGTACTATTTTCTTGATGGTTATTTAGGCTAAAATCAGATTTCTATAGCATCCGAAGACCAAGTAAAGACCACATTCACATGTCCATATGGGACAATCGCATTCAAAAAGATGTCATTCGGATTGTGTAATGTACTAGTGACCTTTTAATGTAGTATGATGTCTATCTTTTCAGATATGGTGGACGACACAATCAAATTTTTTATGGATAATTTTTCCATGGTTGGGGACTCATTCGATGATTGCTTGGCTCATCTCAAAGAGGTACACCAAAGGTGTGAAGAGTGCAACCTTGTGCTCAATTGAGAGAAGTGTCACTTTATAGTAAAAGAGAGTATAATGTTGGGTCACAAGATCCTGAGCAAAGGCATAGAAGTGGATCGAGCAAAGATTAAGATAATCACAAAGTTTCCACCTCCTATCTCTGTTAAATGCATTAGAAGCTTTTTGGGACACACTGGATTTTATCTCCTGTTTCATCAAAAACTTCTCCAAAATAACACATCCTTTATGCAAATTAATTGAGAAGGAGGTGAAGTTCGTTTTTGATGAATCCTATCTAAAAGTGTTTGAGAAGTTGAAACAAAGTCTAGTATTGGCTCCAATCATTATTACATCAGATTGGGAAAAGCCGTTTGAGATAATGTGTGATGCAAGTGGAGTAGAACTTGGCATAGTATTACGACAAAGGTGCGAGGAGATTTTATATCCAATATAATATACTAGCAAAGCTCTCAATGTCACCCAAAGAAACTACACTATGACTGAACAAAAGTTGCTTGCCATAGTATTTGCTTTTGAGAAGTTTCAATCCTACTTGCCTTGCTTGGCACCAAAGTTATTGGACACACAGATCATGTAGCATTGAGATACCTCATAGAAAAGAAGGTCGCTAAGACGAGACTGATTCTTTGGGTATTATTGTTGCAAGAGTTTGATTTCAAAGTGAAAGATCAAAAAGGAACTGAAAACCAGGTTGCTGATAATCTTTCAAGAATTCAAGAAGAGGCATTGTTAAGGTTACAAGATGGAGTTGGCATAGATGACACCTTCCTGGATGAATAAGTATTGGCACCATCACATGACTTGATTCCATGGTTTTTCGATGTTGCTAACTACTTTGTAAGTGATATAGTACCGTCCGAATTTAATGTTCATCAGTGCCGTAAGTTCATGTCTGATGTGAGGAAGTTCTTTTGGGTAGAACTATAATTATTCCATGTTTGTGCTAATGGGATTATTTGTCGCTACATAGTCAAGTTGAGATGATGAGTATTTTGGAGGCATGCAATTCGTCGCCTGTTGGAGATCATCATCCTATATCCAGACAACCTACAAAATTCTATAATGTGGGTACTACTAGCCAAAAATTCATCAAGAAGCTCATGATTTCTCCAAGTCTTGTGATCATTGTCAAAGAGAAGGAGGAATTTCAAGGAAACATGAACTCTCACTCACTCTTATTCTTGTCATTGAAATGTTCGCCATATGGGGAATTGACTACATGGGTCCTTTTGTGAGTTTGAGTAGGATGAAGTGCATCCTTGTCACAATTGACTATGTGTTTTAATTGGTAGAAGCTATCACACTTCCCAAAAATGAAACAAAGAGAGTCACCTTTTTCCTCAAGCGAAATATCTTTTCTAGATTTGGTACACCAAGGGCAATACTTAGCGATGGAGGTTCCCACTTTTGCAATCGATTGTTTAAAGTATTACTTGAGAAGTATGCGTTTTGACATAGTGTAGAAACTCCTTATCATCTGCAAACTAGTGGACAAGTCGAGGTCTTAAATCGCAAAATCAAGCAAATACTTGCAAAGTCAGTAAATGCAAATAGAAAGGGTTGGTCAAAGAAGCTTGATGAAACTATATGGGCTTACCTTACTGCTTTCAATACTCCCATAGGTATGTCACCTTATCAACTTGTCTTTGGGTCTTTCCATCTGCCTGTAGAGATGGAACACAAAGCCATGTGGGCACTAAAGAAATTGAATATGGATTGGGATACCGGGTCGAAGCATAGGATGATTCAAATAAATAAGCTAAGATAAATTCTGCGTAAATGTATATGAAAGCGCAGCCTCGTACAAAGAACGAATGAAGAAATACCATGACCAAAAGATTGAAAAGAGAACATTTGCAACCAGAGACCTAGTCGTTCTTTTCAATTCAAGGATGCATTTATTTCCTAGTAAACTCAAGTCAAAGTGGTTAGAACCATTTCGAGTGAGTCAAGTTTTTCTGCATGGTGCAGTCGAGCTAGAAAAGAAGGATTGAACAAAGTTCAAAGTCAATGGTCAAAGAATCAAAGCATATATGGACTCTAGGTGTGTTTTATGAACTTTCCTAAGTAAGGTTAAGTAAGAAGCTTATTTACGACCTGTAATGACAATTTCTAGTTGTAACTTGCTATTTAATGACCTCATGATTTAAAAACAGAATTAACCCATGATAAAAGAAATAAAAGGGCTACATTTTCAAAAGCACCTCCATTTTCACTCTACACCTAAACGACCCTTATTCTTTCATCAAACACTATCTTACATCAAACACCATTGTCATCCTAATCATCATCATCCACACACCCCACCTAAAACACTCAAGGCACATACTGAAGGGCTCCCACTGTTCTTCCCCAATTCATACATTAAGGTAGGTATTTGTTCCAACTTCCATTTCTATTAATAAATACATGTGTCATTGTTAATTTTAGGAGGAGGGCTTGTGAAACTAGAACTGGTTGGAGTACTTGAACATGTGAAATAGGGCCAAGGGTAAAATTAAACTGAGAGGGGGTGTGGGTTGATTGTAAACGCAGTCTTAGGGTGGAAAATTATTTGAAAGGTGGGCTGACAATGATAAACATAATTTCAACTTTTGATGGCAATCACTGCCAATGATGTTTTTTACACTCGGGGTTTTCTAGAACTCATAGGTTAACCTACAATACGTAGTTACCCCTCTTAAGGAGGACCTAATGATCAGTGATTAACCCTTAGAAGTAACATATATTATGAGTCACATTACGAGTTGTAGAATATTCTACGAATCGTTAGTTTGACTCCTCAAACTCAATTGTCAATTTTTAGTGACTAAATGTTTGGGCATATACCTTGTACTAATACATCTTGTAAGTCTTAGATATTTCTATGTATCATAGGGTTCACTCGTACAACTTAAGTACCCAAAACATTTGACATAGAACAGAGTCTATGAATGACCTTACGATCTGTAGAAACTTCTACGAGTCATAAGGTCAACTCATAGATTCTACTCAAAGGCTAAATATGTCACGACCCAACCCTGTGGTCCGCGACTGGGGTTCGACCTGGACCCTCGTATACGTAACTTTCAAATATAACCAAATTGAACTATGGGTAATTTGATAAAACACCCAAAACCCTAATAGGTCAAAACTTTTTCACGTTCATGTAGCCTCCTTCATTCGTATCATATCATGAAAGAGAATGCAAGCCGATAAGGCTGCCATAACGTAAAAACATTTAAAATGTGTCATATAGGCACAACCAAAATAAACTCATGAACAACCCACATATACATATGTCTACAGACCTCTAAGAATGGCAACGGTAACATATGGCGGGACAGGGCCCCCGCCGTACCCCTGAATAAACAAATACATATATACATCGGAGGACTAGTACAAAAAAACTAAGCTCCGGAATAGTAGAGCACCTCCAATCATAGGTGAGCGGAAATCCAAAGCTGGCGGATCTCTGAACTGAACATCTGTACCTGCGGGCATGAAATGCAGCCCCCCGAAGAAAGGAGGGTCAGTACGATACATGTACTGAGTATATAAGCATAACATAATTGAAATAACAACTAAAACAGGGATACAGGAAATCAAGTATAGCATTTAATAGGGTACTGTACCTGCACCTCACAAAATAAAGTCCTATATACCAATATCACGTACCATATCCGGCCCGTACGGGGACTTAGTATTACAAATACATCCTCTATCACGATAGGCATATGCACATTATTAGCACTATAAAACGTACAGCTCGATCCATATATATAGCAAGCACATGCCGAGGAACGACGGCCCGATCCATATAATGCATAATAATTATAATAATGCCGAGGAACGACAGCCAGATCCATATGTCATATGATAATCCCGAGGTACGATGGCCCGATCCATATATTACATGATGATGCCGAGGTACGACGGCCCGATCCATATATTACATGATGATGCTGAGGTACGACGACCCGATCCATATATTACATAATAATATCGAGGTACGATGTCCCGATCTATATAATACATAATAATGTCGAGGTACGACGACCCGATCCGTATAATGTAATATGCATATACCTATATGTAGGACTTAGTAGCATATCAAATATTCCTCAACCATTATCGTAAAGTATGCCCAAGAACCCCCAGGTTTAGGAGCTTACACATCCAATCACTATTCAGCCTATAGAAGGCTCGAGGGTCGTAGTTTAACTACTTTAAGGCCTTTAACATTTAGGAGTGAGTACAAGTTCTGAGTCACATCCAGAGCCTGTAAATGGAACTGTCTCTAACTCATATCGTACATCGTTTCACTTACATTAAGCCATTTCAAGTAAGAGGGAGGGATAGGCTTCACGTGTATTACTTTTCTATCACGTAAAAGGCTTACAAGACCATAACTCAACCCATCGCGGGAGTTCTAACATTAAGAAGTGAATAAGATTAATGAATCATGCTCGGGATTATACGAATGGGACTATCTCCACATTGCATATACCAACCACTTATGGCTAAGACATGCCAAAAGAAAAGAAGATAAGCTTTACATACTTGTGCCAAAAAGATGCCAAAAGAAAGCTTCACATACCTCGTATGGACTTCTTTCAATCATGTCCACGTCGTCGTCCTCTGAACCTATTTAACATGGAGGAAATGCGAGTATCAATAGCCTTAACTTTTCAGTGCCCTCAGTTGTACCTTAGTAGTCATGGAACCTATTTCCTTATTCGTTTCTTCGACTAGTTCTTTAATTAGTTAAGGCGTTAACAAAAATTGGGCAGCACCTCCCCTATAAAGTGTCCTATCCGAATTTTTGATTACATCCCTAATCACTACATCCAACCAACAACAACACCCTGCAGCATATATACACATGAAACATGGTAACATCACACAATTTAAGCTACAAACAACCTGCTGAAAATTATGACACCAAAATAGGGTTTCTAGTCTTTATTTCGCAAGCCTTTATTTATACAAAACGAGGGATAGTGTGGCTGTTAACAGAAGCACATACACCTATTTAAGAACACCTTTAGGCCCTGCAACAAGCCCCCACACACCTGCAGCAGTACACCACAAGCACAACACTTTACTTCGACGACAATTCAACTATAGCGACTCCAATTTAATTTGTTTCGAACGTCAAGCATTTCTATGATGTTTTCACATTTCCAGCCACTTAAACAACATATAATAAACTTCATAATAACACCATAAACACCAATTTTAAAGTAAAACCCTTACCTTAACCTAAACTCGTCAAACTCGCCAAAATTATCAAAATGTGGATTCTGGACAGCCTACTGTCTTGTATTGTCGCTTAGTTTCGAATGGGTAGTTGAGGGAAAGTTATATACATGTGTCTTAGTGTCGCAAACAATTTTGAATCACCCCTACAACAATTTTGTACAAAATGATATGCCCAAAATACCAACGGCAGTCCTTGTAGAATTTTTAAAACGAAATCTGGGCAGTACCTCCTCTACACTTCATCACCCTTTTTCGAGAGGCTAAAAGCAAAAATGGATTTTAAAGTCTAAATGAAAGTTATATACTTATAAAATACCTTTCCAAAACATATTGAACCACCCAAAACGAATCTGTACACAAGAAGTTATACCAATATTACTAACAACAGTCTTATTCAAAAACGGGTTTGTTACTAGCTCTTGACGTTTCCTCCTTCAACTTTCTCTTATTTCTTTCCAAGTCTAAACTGAAACCATGGTTCCGTAGGCATCCTAATACACATGTATATACCCCCACATGGTTGAAAAACATTATAGATAATTAATTCACGGAGGAAAAATTGAAGAACTTACCTTTAATTTCTCAAAATTGTGGCTGCCTTGCTCCTTGTGTTCTTCACGTTTATTTCCTTTCTTTTGGCTGTATATTTGGATGAAAAATGTGACTAAGAGTCACTTAACACATATATATACACCTCTTTAGAAGGTGACATGTGGCAGCCCCCTAGAGTGACACGTGGCAGCCTCCTAGGGTGCCACCTCAACTTATTCGGCCAATCACATGCTGCCATGTGGCAGTGGGGTCCACCCCAAGCTGCTGTATCACCTACTTGACCCTAAGTAGGTGCACAACCTTCTGGTCCAAGTAGGTGCATCACCTACTTGCTTCGAGTAGGAGCGTCGTTTCCTTATTTCTCTTTCGTGAGCTCGTAATACCGTCTTATTTCAAGAGCGTATGCACTCCTTGCTACTTAAGCTCAACACGTACTCCAATAGCTTAAGTACGTAAGACGTCCAAGTTGGTAGCTTACTCAAGTGAGTCAATTCCCACGACTTGTTAGTTTTGCCCCCAACTCGTTACAAATCCTTATAGCCCTATTTCCAACCTTCACTCTTATGGGGCGTCACATTCTCCCTTCTTTAGAGTTGTTTGATAGCGTTATAGATTATCCGACTCACATGATGACTTCTAAGAAACTTAAGAAGCTTAAGAAGCGTTCCAAGGTACCAAAGTACGGGGTGTAACATACTTCCCCCCCTTTAGAACATTCGTCCTCAAATGTGAACCAAAACCTTCCTCCCCTTTAGGGTGTATCCATGTCATTGTCTATTTAATTCTAACTTTCCGAATACATAGGAGTCCTTTCTAACCTATTTAGTATACTGCATTATTTCCATATCTTCCTTTACATCCCCTATACTTTGGGTTACCCATGTACGAAACCTTAATACAATCATGAGGTGCTTAGAATTCTCAATTTACAGTACCAACTCCAATCTTGAACAATGGTAATCGATTAATATCCTTAATGTAGCAATGTATTCAAAGCCACATTCCATTCATCACGATCAGTAATTAGCTCGTGCTCATAATTGGTTCAAATTCTCCATTCGGGAGCACTTATACTTTGATGATTCGTGTTTCAAGCTTCGTCATAATACTAGCCTTATTCCAGTGGATACCACTTGACCTTTTATTCTGAACATTCCCTATAAATCCGTGTAAGTCTTTCTTATTCATTCTCTACTTGCTTTTCTATCTTCCACTTAACTTATTCTGCTTTACACATTTCACTATATCGGCACGCACTAACAGTCTAGTTTGTCACACTTGCTTTTGCTTCTCTTACTTACCCTCAAGTTTTCTCCTATTTCACTATAGAGGAGATTTCTCGTCCTTTCCTTTTTTTTGGTTACATATATATTAGAACATCAATTCAGTCGGTACCTTAATATATCATTCTATCCAGATCTATCAGTCTTCCTTAAATCATCTTCTTAGGATCACCAGTCTTTGCCAAATTCATTTCACCATAACAATATTGACCTCGTAGTTTCTATTGCCATCAATTCAACAATTAACTTATTTCTCGAGGTCAGCCATACTTGTAGTTTAGTCAAATATCATTCTTATTATGGACTAGGCATACTACAACCCTGTATCTTATTCTTCTTTTAT
The DNA here is from genome assembly GCF_947179165.1 of Solanum dulcamara. Taxonomy (NCBI): domain Eukaryota; kingdom Viridiplantae; phylum Streptophyta; class Magnoliopsida; order Solanales; family Solanaceae; genus Solanum; species Solanum dulcamara. The sequence goes on along the minus strand of NC_077237.1, from coordinate 55,519,444 downwards.
TTCATAGGAAAATTCGGGTAGAGTTTCCTCTGTATTTCTTTACTATCTCAAACCTGCACGCATAAACTACTAACAGTGCCTCACAGGGCCAACACACATAAAGATACATATATGCGTATCATATCACGTCATATCGCAGCCTCACAGGGCCAACATATATATTCATATCATATCATATCGCAGCCACACAGGGCGCCCAATATCAACAATAGTATAAAATGATGGACTTACCTTATATGTCCAACTTGAACTACGCCTATTAGTCTTTCCGTCCACTTTTCCTTTCAATTTTCAACTTTATATACTTTTTCCTTTCAATTTCCGACTTTACATGTCAATCGTATTTCCATACCTTACCTGGCACACCTCTCTCGTTCCTTGGATTACCTGCGTGCTTTGTAACTCCCCATATCATCAGTCATTTTCTTCTATCGACGTTGTCTTTCATTTGAAATCAGAGGTTAGTATAAGGAATTCCACTTCCTATGGCTCAGCTCTATCGCACGACCTTAGATATGAAAGAGATTGTTCGGCTTCATGGTGTCTAGTATCCATCACTTCGGATTGGGGTTCAGTATTTACTTGGCATTTTTGACAGGCATTACAGCATGGTTTGGGTACTAGACTTGATATGAGTACATCCTTTCACCTACAGACTGATGGCCAGTTCGAGCGGACGATTCAGGTGTTGGAGGACATGCTCCGAGCTTGTGTTATTGATTTTGGTGCTAGATGGGATTAATACTTGCCCCTAGTAGAGTTTTCTTACAATAACAGTTATCACTCCAGTATCCAAATGGCTCTATTTAAGGCTTTGTATGGTAGGCGGTATCGATCTCCTATTGGTTGGATTGATTCAGCTAAGATTTACTTATTAGACACAAACTTTCTTAGAGATTATATAGAGCACATTTGTAGGATTCAGGGTAGACTCTTGATAGCCTAGAGTAGATAAAAGAGTTATGCAGACCGGAGAGTTCGACCATTGAAGTTCATGGTGGGTGATCATGTTTGGCTTCGAGTGTCTCCCACGTAGGGCGTGATGCGGTTCGGGAGAAAGGGCAAGCTTAGCCCTCGATTCATTGGCCCATTTGAGATTTTGGCGTGAAATGGGGAGGTAGATTAATGATTGGCCTTACCACCTAGATTATCGACTGTGCATAATGTGTTTCATGTTTCTATGCTATGGAAGTATGTTCCGGAGGAGTCTCATGTATTATCACTCGATTCAGTGAAGTTGGGTCCAGACCTGACATTTGAGAAGGAAACTATAGCCATTCTAGATAGGTATGTTCATAAGCTTATAACCAAGGAGATAGCTTCAATGAAGGTACAATGGAAGCACCGTTCAGTCAGAGAGGTGACTTGGGAGACAGAGACTTATATGCGTGCTAGATATCCTCAGCTTTTCGAAGCTTCAGGTACTTTTTTTTACTTTATGTTTGAGGACGAACATGGTTTTTAGTAGTGGTCATTTTGAGAACGAGTCCTTCTCCTTTCATACGAGAGCCTTCCAGTAAAAGTTTAATGGGTTATTTGGACTATTCAATAACTTCGATTAATTAGTTGATGGGTGAATTTAAATAATTAATTTAATAGATTAGATAAAGTGTTAACTTATTTAATACCACTTTTCTTATATTTATTAAAATAGGTTAGTAGAGTTTGTTACTTTAGTACCTAATTAATTAGAAAAAGAAGCAAGAAAGGATGAGAAACTTACCTTCATAGATGACAAAGAGAAGAGATCGCCACACTTCAATTTAGGCAAGCGTAAGTTGGGGGTCATATTATTATTATTCTGTTAGCATCATATGAAATTATGAAAGCAATAGGAATGTGATCTGTTAACAACAATAGAAATTTGGCGTGATTGTTGCAACTGGTTTCGTAACCTGTGGCTTCAGTTTTAACTATTACTATATTAGTTTACATTATAAATTAAGTTTTAATATATTGAGATAGGTAACTAAATATTATGTGTATTATGTTATATAAATTTCCTCAAATTTGTGACATTGGAAAAAATTGAGACTTAACCCTAGGCTTGAAATTTAGAAAATATAAGATTTGATTTATTAATTGACATCAAGATTTGAGAACTTGATTATAGATTTGTGTGAGTTTTTAGGTCTAGGATAGACGTGGGTGTTTTTAGTTTTGAAATCTTATTGTGATTATTTATTTGACTAGATTACGTTGATTTGGAGGCCCAACGAAAAGGGAAGGCTCAAGTCCCAGAGTGATTGCTTGATTATTTGAGGCAAATGAATTTTTAAACCTCGGTTTAATCTTGTAGATTCTTTTATTTCCGTTTTGTGTGTACTAGGAAGTAATGAGAATTAGACTGAGTTATTGACTACATGATTGGCCTTAAAAATAAAGATGCGGGATATAACAAAGTGATCTAATAATATATAGTGGTGGAATTGATATATTGCGATTATGGGTTTATTTTGGACATGTGTAATGACTACATTGATATGAGATAGGAAAAATTATTATTGTTGTCATGTTATTATCGTGAATCATATAAACATGAATTGAGTGCATTGGTTCTGACATATTGTGTTGAGTCTGAAAATAATATGAAACAAAAGGGTCAGGCACACGCTCCATGGCAGGAATTATAAAATAAAGGGGTTGGGCCACACACTTCGTGGTAGGATATGTATATTGAGGGAATGGTCCACTCGCTCCATGGCAAGTAACATGTACAGAAATGTCCCCTATGGGTTCTAGACTATAATTCAGCGGATATGTACTGATAGGACAGACATGCATCATCTCTTTGCATTGCATCGCATCTTATTAATATTTGTGAATTCGTGTTTATCACTTATTGCTTTGTATATGTCGAACCTGACTTGATATGATTCACTTGATGAGACTATCGATGAGTATGTGTGGACTATATTATTATTATTATTGTATAAAGTATAGAGTTGGGCGCTGGTTTTATGCAGGTTGTAGTTGAGGAGATTTGGTTGGGATGACATGAGTACTTGTATCTATTGAGCTTTGGTTAGTTTTAGTTATCCATTTGCTGAGTACCATGTTGTTTGGTACTCACCCCTTGCTTTTATACTTGTGTAGGTTGTGAGCCCCGACTTGCTTGATCTCCTTATATTTTCTACCACATCCATGACTGTCATTTTGAGTGTTGAGGTAGTTGTGTACTTCCGCATTTACTTTCCGTTAAGTTTTAGATTGACTTGTCTCGGTGGGTTGATATGAGTGCCATCATAGCCGGATTTAGGTCATGACAAAATGGTATCAGAGCCCCAGGTTCATAGGTCTCACGTGTATACAAGCCTAGTCTAAGTAGAATTTTGAGGATCAATATGGATACATCTGTACTTATCTTCGAGAGGCTGTGAGGATTTTAAGGAAATTTTCACTTTTTTATTTCACTTTGTATCATACGTGGTTACTTGTGTTCCTACTAAATTTTCACGTGCCCTTTCTGACGATGGCTAAGACCAGAACTATAGCTAGAGGTAGAGGAAGGGAGGCACTCCCCGAGGTTGATGTTGGGACCCCAACTAGGGATATAGATAAAGGACGAGCTAGAGGCCATGGTCGAGGAGCGGCACCAGCTAGTGTTCATGCTAGACAGACCTTTCTTGATCCACAGATTGATGCTAGAGAGGCACAGGTCCCTCAAGAGCTTGCTACTGCACCATTGCTTCAGGCCACTTTAATATGAGTATTGGATGCGCTCGAAGGATTTAATCCGAGTGTGATGGAGAATGGTACACACGAGGGTTCTCAAACTAGAGTAAGGGCTCATACTCTAGGGCAACATCAGATTCCAGTTGTTTAGGGTCTGGTGGGCTAGCCACTTGTAGGCCCTAGAGCCAAGTAGGGTGGAGTACAGGTAGGGGGAGATCAGGGTGCACCTGTATTCATGTTGAATGACGAAGAACAATGCCATATGAGAGGTTCCAAAAAATGGACCCAATATAGTTTTAGGGTGGGAAGACTGAGGATGCACACAAGTTCTTAACCATGTGCCGAGAGTTGTTAGACAAAGTAGGGTTAGCTGAGACTCACGGAGTTTTTTACACTACACTTCAGTTATGTGGGCTAGATAGAGAGTGATGGAGTGAGTATCTATGTTCCAAGCCAATTGGGTAACCCCAAATGACTTGGGATGAGTTTGCATATGCCTTTTATGATCGTTTCATCCCCTGGACTATGAAGGAAGAGAGCAGATTATGGTTCAAGAGTTTGAGGCAAGAGGGTTTTATGGTTGCTGAGTATGAAACTCATTTCTATCGGTTGTCCAGACATGCCATGGCTGTCTTCCTAATGAGACAGAGCGGATTCGCAGATTTGAGTAAGGACTGAACTATACCATTCGAACAACAGTTTTTCGACCCTCCCATGAGGGCACTTCCTTCCAGTCCATTGTGGGTGCTACTAAGGTGGCGGTGTTGATGGAGAGAGAAGAGTTGGGGGATCCCAAGAGGGCCCGTACTTCTGGTCAGTTTTTGGGTACCTCATCTAGAGGTAGAGGGTCCTATAGAGGAGGTGGTTTCTTCTAGCGTAGACGACCAATTCATGCATCTATGCCGGGTTCTAAGGATGATCAGACCCCTCTGGGTCCTAGAGTACAAGTCAGAGTTACTAGGGGTCACAACGGAGGCTAGTGAGCCGAGGTGGTTATACAAGTTCTTCAGGTTCATCATAGAGGTTTTCGCATGGGAGAGCATGTTATACTTGTGGTGATCCGGATAATATTTCATGGAAGTGTACATCTCAGGGTCGAGGAGGAACCTAGCCTAGTTCTTCAGTTTTAGATAGAGGACCAGCACTGCCAGTCAGAGGTCGAGGTAGATAAAAACTATCCTACTCATGATTTAGGGTTAGCTTCCATAGTCTTCGTGGTTAAGTTGTGGAGTTATTACCTATACAATCTGCATTGCGAGGTCTTCACCGATCATAGATATCTTAGTATATATTCAGTCTGAGGGATCTAAACTTGAGGCAATGTAGATGGCTTGAGTTGCTGATGAACTATGACATGACTATTTTTATCACCCAGGAAAAGCCAATGTGGTGGCAGATCCCTTGAGTAGGAAGTCCTCTAGTATGGGGAGTCTTACCGCGATCCGACTTGAGGAGAGACCATTGGTCAGAGATGTTTAGAGGCTGGCTAAGAGCCTTATCCAGTTTTAAATTATAGAGGATGGTGGTGTTCTTGCCTTTGTGGAGGCATATCTTCCTTGGTTGAGCAGACTCAGGAGAGACAGTTTGAGGATAAGAAGTTATGTATCATTCAAGATAAAGTATTAAGAGGTGAAGCTAAGGAGGTGGTACTTGATTCACAAGGCGTACTAAGGATTGGCAGCAGGATTTGTGTGCCTAAGATGGGTGACCTAACTAGACTTATTTTGGAAGAGGATCATTGTTCAAGGTATTCCATCCATTCGGAGCGTCCAAGATGTATCATGATCTCTGCCAGCACTATTGGTGGTGTGGGATGAAAAAAGACATTGCAGAGTTCGTGTCCAAAATTATTCTATTATAATATTATGTTGCTCAAGAAATTTACTATATTTCAATTATCATGCTTGATTTAGACATAACATATTCCTCTTAGGAGGATTAATTAAACTTGTTAAACAAGATGACTGTGTTCTTAGGTATGAAAATATACCTACTCAAATTATTGATTTATTGAACCAATGATTTTTTGGTCCACTCCCCCAGTTGGTGTCAGAGGCATGGTAGATGATAAAAACTTCGAAGTAGTTATCAAACAAAATATGTCCAGTTTAGATATCAACATTAGATATGAAAATAGTGTAAAGTTGAGGTACACAGCGGATAAGTTAGCCTAATTGTATATTAGTCAGATTGTTCGGCTTCATGGTGTCTAGTATCCATTATTTCAGATTGGGGTTCAGTATTTACTTTGCATTTTTGGCAGGCATTACAACATGGTTTGGGTACTAGACTTGATGTGAGTACATCCTTTCACCTACAGACTGATCGCCAGTCCGAGCGGACGATTCAGGTGTTGGAGGACATGCTCCGAGCTTCTGGTATTGATTTTGGTGCTAGATGGGATTAATACTTTCCCCTAGTAGAGTTTTCCTACAATAACAGTTATCACTCCAGTATCCAAATTACTCTATTTAAGGCTTTTTATGGTAGGCGTTGTCGATCTCCTATTGGTTGGATTGATTCAGCTAAGATGTACTTATTAGACACAGACTTTCTTAGAGATTATATAGAGCATATTCGTAGGATTCAAGGTAGACTCTTGATAGCCTAGAATAGATAAAAGAGTTATGCAGACCGGAGAGTTCGACCATTGAAGTTCATGGTGGGTGATCATGTTTGGCTTCGAGTGTCGCCCACGTAGGGCGTGATGCAGTTTGGGAGAAAGGGAAAGCTTAGCCCTCGATTCATTGGCCCATTTGAGATTTTGGCGTGAGTTGGGGAGGTGGATTAATGATTGGCCTGACCACCTAGATTATCGACTGTGCATAACGTGTTTCATGTTTCCATGCTATGGAAGTATGTTCCGGATGAGTCTCATGTATTATCACTCGATTCAGTGAAGTTGGGTCTAGATTTGACACTTGAGAAGGAAACTATAGTCATTCTAGATAGGTATGTTCATAAGCTTAGAACCAAGGAGATAGCTTTAATAAAGGTACAATGGAAGCACCGTTCAGGCGGAGAGGTGACTTGGGAGACAGAGACTTATATGCATTCTAGATATCCCCAACTTTTCGAAGCTTCAGATACTTTTTTTTACTTTATGTTTGAGGAAGAACGTGGTTTTTAGTAGTGGATAATGTAATGAACCGTTAGGTCATTTTGAGAACGAGTCCTCCTCCTTTTATACGAGAGCCTTTCCGTAAAATTTTAATGGTTTTTTGGACTATTCAATAACTTCGGTTAATTAGTTGATGGGTGAATTTAAATAATTAATTTAATTGATTAGCTAAAGTGTTAGCTTATTTAATACCACTTTTCTTATATTTATTAAAATAGGTTAGTAGGGTTTGTTACTTTAGTACCTAATTAATTAGAAAAAGAAGCAAGAGAGGATGAGAAACTCACCTTCGTAGATGACAAAGAGAAGAGATCGCCACACTTCAATTCAGGTAAGCTTAAGTTGGGGGTCATATTATTATTGTTCTATTAGCATCATATGAAATTATGAAAGCAATAGGAATGTGATATGTTAACAACAATAGAAATTTGGCGTGATTGTTGCAACTTGTTTCGTAACTTATGGCTTCAGTTTTAACTATTACTATATTGGTTTACATTATAAATTAAGTTTTGATATATTGAGATAGGTAACTAAATATTATGTGTATTATGTTATATGAATTTCCTCAAATTTGTGACATTGGAGAAAATTGAGACTTAACCTTAGGCTTGAAATTTAGAAAATATAAGATTTGATTTATTAATTGACATCAAGATTTGAGAACTTGATTATAGATTTGTGTGAGTTTTTAGGTCTAGGATAGACGTGGGTGTTTTTAGTTTTGAAATCTTATTGTGATTATTTATTTGACTAGATTATGTTGATTTGGAGGCCCAACGAAAAGGGAAAGCTCAAGTCCCGGAGTGATTGCTTGATTATTTGAGGCAAGTGAATTTCTAAACCTCGGTTTAAGTTTGTAGATTCTTTTATTTCCGTGTTATGTGTACTAAGGAGTAATGAGAATTACACTGAGTTATTGACTACATGATTGACCTTAAAAATGAAGATGAGGGATATAACATAGTGATCTAATAATATATAGTGGTGGAATTGATATATTGTAATTATGGGTTTATTTTGGACAGGTGTAATAACTACATTGATGTGAGATAGGAAAAATTATTGTTGTTGTCATGTTATTATCGTGAATCATATGAACATGAATTGATTGCATTGGTTCTGACATATTGTGTTGAGTCTGAAAATAATATGAAACAAAAGGGTCAGGCACACGCTCTATGGAGGGAATTATAAAATAAAGGGGTTGGGCCACACACTTCGTGGTAGGATATGTATATTGAGGGAATGGTCCACTCGCTACATGGAAGGTAACATGTACAGAAATGTCCCCTCTGGGTTCTACACTATAATTCAACGGATATGTACTGATAGGATAGACATGCATCATCTCGTTGCATTGCATCGCATTTTATTAATATTTATGAATTCGTGTTTATCACTTATTGCTTTGTATATGTCGAACCTGACTTGATATGATTCACTTGATGAGACTATCGATGAGTATTTATGGACTATATTATTATTATTATTGTATAAAGTATAGAGTTGGGCGCTGGTTTTATGCAGGTTGTAGTTGAGGAGATTCGGTTGGGATGACATGAGTACTTGTATCTACTGAGCTTTGCTTAGTTTCAGTTATCCACTTGCTGAGTACCATGTTGTTTGGTACTCACCCCTTGCTTTTATACTTGTGTAGGTTGTGAGCCAAGACTTGCTTGATCTCCTTGTATTTTCTACCACATTCATGACTGTCATTTCGAGTGTTGAGGTAGCTGTGTACTTCCGCATTTACTTTCCGTTAAGTTTTAGATTGACTTGTCTCGGTAGGTTGATATGAGTGCCATCATATCCGGATTTAGGTCATGACAAAATGGTATCAGAGCCCCAGGTTCATAGGTCTCACGTGTATACAAGCCTAGTCTAAGTAGAATTTTGATGATCAATATGGAGACATCTGTACTTATCTTCGAGAGGCTATGAGGACTTTTAGGAAATTTTCACTTTTTTCTTTCACTTTGTATCATACGTGGTTACTTGTGTTGCTACTAAATTTTCACGTGCCCTTTCTGACGATAGCTAGGACCAGAACTACGGCTAGAGGTAGAGGAAGGGAGGCACTCCCCGAGGTTGATGTTGGGACCCCAACTAGGGATAGAGATAAAGGACGAGCTAGAGGCCATGGTCGAGGAGCGGCACCAACTAGTGGTCATGCTAGACAGACCTTTCTTGATCCACAGATTGATGCTAGAGAGGCACAGGTCCCTCAAGAGCTTGCTACTGCACCATTGCTTCAGGCCACTTTAATATGAGTATTGGATGCGATCGAAGGATTTAATCCGAGTGTGAGGGAGAATGGTACACACGAGGGTTCTCAAACTAGAGTAAGGGCTCATACTCTAGGGCAACATCAGATTCCAATTGTTTAGGGTCTGGTGGGCTAGCCACTTGTAGGCCCTAGAGCCAAGGAGGGTGAAGTACAGGTAGGGGGAGATCAGGGTGCACCTGTATTCATGTTGAATGACGAAGAACAATGCCATATGAGAGGTTCCAAAAAATGGACCCAACATAGTTTTAGGGTGGGATGACTGAGGATGCACACGAGTTCTTAACCATGTGCTGAGAGTTGTTAGACAAAGTAGGGTTAGCTGAGACTCACAGAGTTTTTTACACTACACTTCAGTTATGTGGGCTAGATAGAGAGTGGTGGAGTGAGTATGTAAGTTCCAAGCTAATTAGGTCACCCCAAATGAATTGGGATGAGTTTGCATATGCCTTTTATGATCGTTTCATCCCCTGGAGTATGAAGGAAGAAAGCAGATTATGGTTCAAGAGTTTGAGGCAAGAGGGTTTTATGGTTGCTGAGTATGAAACTCATTTCTATCGGTTGTCCAAATATGCCATGGCTGTCTTTCCTAATGAGACAGAGCGGATTCACAGATTTAAGTAAGGACTGAACTATACCATTCGAACAACAGTTTTTCGACCCTCCCATGAGGGCACTTCCTTCCAGTCCATTGTGGGTGCTACTAAGGTGGCGGTGTTGATGGAGAGAGAAGAGTTGGGGGATCCCAAGAGGGCCCATACTTCTGGTCAGTTTTTGGGTACCTCATCTAGAGGTAGAGGGTCCTATAGAGGAGGTGGTTTCTTCTAGCGTAGACGACCAATTCATGCATCTATGCCAGGTTCTAAGGATGATCAGACCCCTCTGGGTCCTAGAGTACAAGTCAGAGTTACTAGGGGTCACAACAGAGGCTAGTGAGCCGAGGTAGTTATACAAGTTCTTCAGGTTCATCATAGAGGTTTTCGCATGGGAGAGCATGTTATACTTGTGGTGATCCGGATAATATTTCATGGAAGTGTACATCTCAGGGTCGAGGAGGAACCTAGCCTAGTTCTTCAGTTTTAGATAGAGGACCAGCACTGCCAGTCAGAGGTCGAGGTAGATAAAAACTATCCTACTCATGATTTAGGGTTAGCTTCCATAGTCTTCGTGGTTAAGTTGTGGAGTTATTACCTATACAATCTGCATTGCGAGGTCTTCACCGATCATAGATATCTCAGTATATATTCAGTCTGAGGGATCTGAACTTGAGGCAATGTAGATGGCTTGAGTTGCTGATGAACTATGACATGACTATTTTTATCACCCAGGAAAAGCCAATGTGGTGGCAGATCCCTTGAGTAGGAAGTCCTCTAGTATGGGGAGTCTTACCGCGATCCGACTTGAGGAGAGACCATTGGTCAGAGATGTTTAGAGGCTGGCTAAGAGCCTTGTCCAGTTTTAAATTATAGAGGATGGTGGTGTTCTTGCCTTTATGGAGGCATATCTTCCTTGGTTGAGCAGACTCAGGAGAGACAGTTTGAGGATAAGAAGTTATGTATCATTCAAGACAAAGTATTAAGAGGTGAAGCTAAGGAGGTGGTACTTGATTCACAAGGCGTACTAAGGATTGGCAGCAGGATTTGTGTGCCTAAGATGGGTGACCTAACTAGACTTATTTTGGAAGAGGATCATTGTTCAAGGTATTCCATCCATTCAGAGCATCCAAGATGTATCATGATCTCTGCCAGCACTATTGGTGGTGTGGGATGAAGAAAGACATTGCAGAGTTCGTGTCTAAGTATTTGACTTGCCAGCAGGTAAAGTGTGAGCACCAGTGGTATGGGAGTATGAGTCAGAGGATGCCTATTCCCACTTAAAAGTGGGAAATGATCACCATAGACTTTGTTGTGGGTTTACCTCCCACCGTGGGTGGTTATAATTCTATATGGGTGGTTATTGACAGACTGACAAAGTCTACCCATTTTATTCTAGTTAAGGTGAGGTATATAACAGATAAGCTAGCCCAATTATATATTAGTCAGATCGATCATCTTCATGATGTCTAGTATCCATCATTTCAGATTGGGGTTCAGTACTTACTTTGCATTTTTAGCAGGCATTACAACATGGTTTAGGCACTAGACTTGATATGAGTACATCCTTTCACCCAAAGACTGATGGTCAGTTCGAGTGGATGATTTAGGTGTTAGAGGACATGTTCTGAGCTTGTGTTATTAATTTTGGTGCTAAATGGGATCAACACTTGCCCCTAGTAGAGTTTGCCTACAATAAAAGTTATCAATCCAGTATTCAGATGGCTCTATTTGAGGCTTTGTATGGTAGATGGTGTAGATCTCCTATTGGGTGGTTTGATTCAGCTGAGATGTACTCGTTAGACATAAAATTTCTTAGATATGCTACTGAGCAAATTCGTAGGAATCAGGGTAGACTCTTGATAACCCAGAGTAGGTAGAAGAGTTATGCAGACCGGAGTGTTCGACCATTGAAGTTCATGGTGTATGATCATGTTTGGATTCCAGTGTCTCCCACGAAGGGCGTGATGCGTTTCGGGTGGAAGGATAAGCTCAACCCTCGATTCATTGGCCCATTTAAGATTTTGGTGTGAGTTGGGGAGGTGGCTTATAGATTGGCCTTACCACCTTGCTTATCAACTGTGCATAACGTGTTTCATGTTTCTATGCTCTGGAAGTATGTTTCGAATAAGTCTCATGTATTATCACTCGATTTAGTAGAATTGGGTCCAGACCTGACATTTGAGGAGGAGCCTATAACTATTCTAGAAAGGCATGTTCGTAAGTTTAGAACCAAGGAAATAGCTTCAGTGAAGGTACAATGGAAGAATCGTTCAGTCGGAGAGGCGACTTGGGAGACAGAGGCTGATATGCGTGCTAGATATCCCCATCTTTTCAAAGCTTTAGGTACTTTCTTTTACTTTATATTCGAGGATGAACATGGTTTTTAGTAGTGGATAATATAATGATCCGTTTGTTCATTTTGAGAATGAATCCTCCTCCTTTCATACGAGAGCCTTCCCATAAATTTTTAATGAGTTATTTGGACTATTCAATAACTTCGGTTAATTAGTGGAAAGGGTGAATTTAAATAATTAATTTAATTGATGGACTAAAATGATAACTTATTTAATACCACTTTTCTTATATTTATTAAAATAGGTTAGTAGGGTTTGTTACTTAAGTACCTAATTAAGTAGAAAAAGAAGCAAGAAAGGACGAGAAACTTACCTTCGCAGACGACGATGAGAAGAGATCGCCACACTTCAATTCAGGTAATCTTAAGTTGGGGGTCATATTATTATTATTATATTAGCATCATATGAAATTACAAAAGCAATAGGAATGTCATCTGTAAACAACAATAGGAATTTGGCGTGATTATTGCCACTAGTTTCGGAACCAATGGCTTCAATTTTAACTATTACTATATTGTTTTATATTATAAATTAAGTTTTGATATATTGAGATAGGTGAATAAATATTATGTGTATTATGTTATATGAATTTCATCAAATTTATGACATTGAAGAAAAATTGAGACTTAACCCTAAGCTTCAAATTTAAAAAATATAAGATTTGATTTATTAATTGGCATCAAGATTTGGGAACTTGATTATAGATTTATGTGAGTTTTTGGTTCTAGGATAGACATGGGTGTTGTTAGTTTCAAAATATTATTGTGATTATTTATTTGACTTGATTACGTTGATTTAGAGGCCCAACGAAAGGGGAAGGCTCAAGTCCCAGAGTGATTGCTTGATTATTTGAGACAGGTGAATTTCTAAATCTCAGTTTAAGCTTGTAGATGATTGTATTTTCATGTTGTGTGTACTAGGGAGTAAAGAGAATTGGACTAGGTTATTGACTGCATGATTGGCCTTAAAAATGGAGATAAAGGGTATAACATTGTGATCTAATGACATGTAGTGGTGGAATTGATATGTTGCGATTATGGGTTTATTTTGAACATGTTAAATGACAACATGGATGTGATATTGGGAAAGTTATTATTGTTGTCATGTTATTATCGTGAATCATATGAACCTGAATTGATTGCATTGGTTTTGACATATTATGTTGAGACTGAAAATGATATGAAACAAAGGGGTTAGGCCACACGCTATGTGGGAGGTATTATGAAATAAAATGTTACACCCCTCACTATTGAACCTTGAAATGTGATCCTAATCTTCTTGAAAGTATCCATGAGACCCCTTCTATCCACACACATTAAACAACTCCAAGGAAAGAAGAATGTGATACCCCGTGAGAGTGAAGGTTGGAAATAGAATCGTAGGAATCCAGAATGAGTTGGAGGCCAAGAAATGAGTCGTAGGACTCGAATTACCTATGTAAGCTACTAGCTTATAAGTCTTACATACCTAAGCTACTTGAGGACATACCAAGCTTACGTAGCATGGATTACACGGGTCTTAAAATAAGACGAGATTACGAACCCACAGAGTAGAGGAGAAGATGACACGTGGCAGCCTAGGAAGGCGACATGTGGAAGCACCTCAATAAATAAGGTGACCCACCTACTTGGGGTCAAGTAGGTGACCCACCTACTTGGGGGTGGGCCCCACCAAGGACACGTGGCAGCCCCTAACTAGTTGCATGGTTACGTTGGCCCAATAAGGTGTGGACATGTGTCCCCCTATGGGGATGACACATGTCACCTCCCAAAACAGCACATAAAGGTTTGTTAATGACTCTTAAGTCATTCATTTTCAGCAAAAAGGAAACCAAAGAGAAGAGAGAACAAACGTGAAGCAAGAAAAGGATTAGCTACTACTTTGGCAAAATTTAAGGTGAGTTCTTCAATTTTCCTCCGTGAATTGATTATATACAATATTTTTCAACCATGGTGGGGTGTATACATGTGTCTTAGGATGCCTACAGAACCATATTTTCAGTTTACACTTGGAAAGAAATAAGAGAAAATTGAGGAGAAAAAGTTAAGAACTAATTAACAAACCCATTTTTGGAAGGGACTGTTGTTAGTAATATTGGTTTAACTTCTTGTGTACAGATTCGTTTCGAATGATTTAATATGTTTTGGAAAGGTATTTCATTGGTCTAAAACTTACATTTATACTTTCAAACCCATTTTTGCTTTTAGCTTCTCGAAAAAGGGTGATGAAGTGTAGAGGAGGTACTTCCCAGATTTTGGGTTTGGAAATCTTACACGGATTGCTGTTGGTGTTTTGGGCATATCTTTTTGTCAAAAATTGATGTAAGGGTGATTAGAAATTGTATATGACCCTAATACACATGTATATAACTTTCATGAAGGACATAAATCCTGTTTCCCTCCATTACCCCTTCGAAACGAAGCGACAAGGTAAAACAGTAAGCTGTCCAGAATTCACGTTTTGATAGTTTTGAGTGAGTTGTTGCTGCAGGGGTGTAATGTATTGTTGTAGGGCCTAAATTCACTATAAAAGGGATGTGGATGCTAATGGTTGCAGCCACACGACCGCTCGTTGCGTATAATGAAAGGCATTATAAAATAAAGGCTAGACGCCCTATTGTGATATCGTATTTTTGAATAATTCATTTGGAGTTTATGTTGTATATTGTTGGTGTTGATTACTTAAACATATATTGCAGGTTTTTGTTGTTGGTTTGTTGTAGGTCTTAGGGACCTAATTGGAAATTTGGATAGGGCACATTATAGGGGAGGTGCTGCCAAATTTTCGTTAACGCCTTAACAAACTAAAGAACTAGTCGAGGAAACGACTAAGGAAATAGATTCCATTAATACTAAGGTGTAACCTAAGATGCTGGAAAGATAAAAGTAGTTGATATTCATATTACTTTCATGTTGAATAGGTTTAAAGGACGGCGAGGCAAACAGGATAAGGAATAATTCAGATAAGGTATGTGAAGCTTCTCTTGGTATGTTTTTGGTATAGGTATGTAAAGCCTATGTTTTCTCTTTTGGCATGTCTTAGATGTAAGCAGGATATGATATGAGCTTTGGGGTAATTCCATTTCCAGGTTCTTAATATGACTTCAGGACCCTTACTTACTTTTGAATGTTAAACTTTAAAGTAGTAAGCTGCTATCTTCGAGTCTTCTATATGACTGTATAACAATTGATTCGACTAAACTCTTGTTTGTAAAAAAAGAATGGCTCTAAGATAATCAATGCTCGAACTGCTATAAGATATTTCACATTGGCATACGTCTAAGATTTCTAAAAACTCCTTTTTACATAGTCCTTAGTGACAGTTAGGGAGTATACATCAGATACCTTCTACCCTGACCCCAGGTGATGGTTCCCTTAATAGCTTCATTGAGTCTCAGATAATGATTTAAACTGTGTTTTGTTTCTCACTACTCTACTCGTGTATACTGTAATACTTCTTTCACCGAGTCCCAGGTTGGGTCCGTTATCATGCACAACTCACTACATTGTCTACTGAGCCCTTGACTAGAGGGTCAGGTACGTATGTATATATATATATGATGATGATGTGTTGTAATAAGGTGACGATGGCGTGGGGACTAATAATCATACTACAGATATGATTCACTGGATCCTTGAAAGGGCTGGCTATATTGTATAATTTGAGCATGCATGCTTTTATGATTCATAGAGGACAAGTACAGGTTTCCAATTTTGATAGTTTATACCCTGTTTCTTTACTTCATATATGCTTCTAGTTATATTATGTTTTGTTTTACATACTCCGTACATATGTCGTACTGAACCTCTTTCTTCGGGGGGCTGCGTTCATGTCCGCTAGTACAAAGACAGGTTGTGGGAGTCCGTCAGCTTAGGATTCCATGCAGCTCAGCTGGAAGAGGCTCCATTGTATCGGAGCCTAGTTTTAGCACTAGCCACTAATGTATATCCTTGTTTTATTTATTCAGGAGTACGGCGGGGGCCCTGTCCCGCCATATGTTGTCATTATTATTTTTAAAGGTTTACAGACATATATATATGGGTTGTGTATGTCAGTTTGATTCAGCTGGGTCTACTTGATATATGATATACGTGATTATATTATGGCAGCCTTGTCAGCTTGCATGCCCTATCATGTTGTGACACAAACGAAAAAGGCTACAGATTTATGAAAATGTTATCGCCCATTGGGGCTCTGTTGCATGATATTATCATATTTACGATTCAATGTGACCACAACTAATAGATATGTGTACGGGGAGACTAAGTCGGACCCCAGTCGCGGCCTACGAGGTTAGGTCGTGATAGATGTGGTATCAGAGCAGTTCGTCCTTGGATTGTCTGCAGACCGTGTCTAGTAGAGTCTTGGTTATCAATGTGTTGCGCGCCACATCTATAAATAGAAAGCTACAGGACATTTAGAATGTTACCTTCCTTCTGCATCTAAGATCGTTCTTTAGATCCGAGTCATAGGAAAATTTCTTATACTAACCTTGGATCTTAATAGAAGGACGACATTAATCGAAGGAAGTAATTGACGATATGAAAAGTTATGAAGCATGCAGGTAAGTAAAGTAAAGCCACGGAAGATATCCATTTGGTAAGGTATTGAACTAATATTGAAATGTAAAGTTAAAACCTGAAAGGAAGGCAGACAGGAAATGCCACAGATGCAGTTTGAAGTTGGATATACGAGGTAAGTCTAGTATTTTTATATTATTGTTAATATTGAAATCCCCATATGGCTGCGGTGTAAGATGATATTGAAAGCCTTGTGCGACTGTGATGGGATATGAATATATATATGTGTTGGCCCTGTGAGGCGTTGTTGGTATTTTCTACGTGCAGATTATGGGATAGTAAGAAGTGTAGAGGAAACTCTGTCAAAATTTTCTCAGAACGGGGAAAAGGAAATGAAACATAGATTTTTGAGATGTCTGAGAAGTTGATACCAAGTACCCCTACTGTGTTCAACTAAAGCTGTAAGAGGTACCCTTCAGGTCGTCGATAAGGGGGGGAAGGATATTACACCCCACACTATTGAACCTTGAAACGTGTCCCTAATCTTCTTGAAAGTAGTCATGAGACCCCTACTATCCACACACATTAAACAACTCAAAGGAAAGAAGAATGTGATACCCCATGAGAGGGAAGGTTGATAATAGAATCGTAGGACTCCGGAATGAGTTGGAGGTCAAGAAATGAGTCGTAGGACTCAAATTACCTACGTAAGCTACTAGCTTAGAAGTCTTACATACCAAAGCTAATTGAGGACATACCAAACTTACGTAGCATGGATTACACGGGTTCTTAAAATAAGACGAGATTACGAACCCATGGAGAAGAGCAGAGGATGACACATGGCAGCCTAGGAAGGCGACACGTGGCAGCACCTCAATCAATCAGGTGACCCACCTGCTTGGGTTCAAGTAGGTGACCCACCTACTTGGGGGTGGGCCCCACCAAGGACACATGGCACCCCTAACTAGTTGCATGGTTACATTGGCCTAATAAGGTGTGGACATG
This sequence comes from Solanum dulcamara, assembly GCF_947179165.1. Classification (NCBI taxonomy): domain Eukaryota; kingdom Viridiplantae; phylum Streptophyta; class Magnoliopsida; order Solanales; family Solanaceae; genus Solanum; species Solanum dulcamara. The sequence continues at coordinate 55,501,886 of NC_077237.1, read as the reverse complement.
TGTCCCCCTATAGAGATGACACATGTCACCTCCCAAAACAGCACATAAAGGTATGTTAATGACTCTTAAGTCATTCATTTTCAGCAAAAAGGAAACCAAAGAAAAGAGAGAACAAATGTGAAGCAAGAAAAGGATTAGCTACGACTTTGGCCAAATTTAAGGTGAGTTCTTCAATTTTCCTCCGTGAATTGACTATATACAATATTTTTCAACCATGTTGGGGTGTATACATGTGTCTTAGTATGCCTACAGAACCATGTTAAGAACTAATTAACAAACCCGTTTTTGGAAGGGACTGTTGTTAGTAATATTGGTTTAACTTCTTGTGTACAGATTCGTTTCGAATGATTTAATATGTTTTGGAAAGTTATTTCATTGGTCTAAAACTTTCATTTATACTTTCAAATCCATTTTTGCTTTTAGCTTCTCGAAAAAGGGTGATGAAGTGTAGAGGAGGTACTGCCAAGATTTTGGGTTTGGAAATCTTACACGGATTGTTGTTGGTGTTTTGGGCATATCTTTTTGTCAAAAATTGATGTAAGGGTGATTCGAAATTGTATATGACCCTAAGACACAAATATATAACTTTCATGAAGGACATAAATCCTGTTTCCCTCCATTACCCCTTCTAAATGAAGCGACAAGTTAAAACAGTAAGCTGTCCAGAATTCACATTTTGATAGTTTTGAGTGAGTTGTTGCTGCAGGGGTGTAATGTATTGTTTCAGGGCCTAAATGCATTATAAAAGGTATGTGGATGCTTCTGGTTGTAGCCACACTACCCCTCATTGCGTATAATGAAAGGCATTACAAAATAAATGCTAGACGCCCTATTGTGATATCGTATTTTTGAATAATTCGTTTGGAGTTTATCTTATATATTGTTGGTATGGATTACTTAAACATATGTTGCAGGTTGTTGTTGTTGGTTGGCTGTAGGTATTAGGGACCTAATTGGAAATTTGGATAGGGCACATTATAGGGGAGGTGCTGCCCAATTTTCATTAACGTCTTAACAAACTAAAGAACTAGTCGAGGAAATGACTAAGGAAATAGATTCCATTAATACTAAGGTGTAACCTAAGATGCTGAAAAGCTAAAATTAGTTGATATTCATATTACTTTCATGTTGAATAGGTTCAAAGGACGGCGAGGTAAACATGATAAGGAATAATTCAGATAAGGTATGTGAAGCTTCTCTTGGTATGTTTTTGGTATAGGTATGTAAAGCCTATGTTTTCTCTTTTGGCATGTCTTAGATGTAAGCAGGATATGATATAAGCTTTGGGGTAGTTCCATTCCCAGCTTCTTAATATGACTTCAGGACCCTTATTCACTTTTGAATGTTAAACTTTAAATTAGTAAGCTGCTATCTTTGAGTCTTCTATATGACTGTATAACAATTGATTCGACTAAACTCTTGTTTGTAAAAAAAGAATGGCTCTGAGATAATCAATGCTCGAACTTCTATAAGATATTTCACATTGGCATACGTCTAAGATTTCTAAAAACTTCTTTTTACATAGTCCTTAGTGACAGTTAGGGAGTATACGTCAGATACCTTTTGCCCTGATCCCCAGGTGATGGTTCACTTGATGACTTCATTGAGTCTCAGATAATGATTTAAACTGTGTTTTGTTTCTCACTACTCTACTCGTGTATACTGTAATACTTCTTTCACCGAGTCATTGGAAAATTCCTTATACTAACCTTGGATCTTAAAAGAAGGACGACATCAACCGAATGAAGTAATTAACGATATGGAATGTTATGAAACATGTAGGTAAGTAAAGTAAAGCCACGAAAGATATCCATTTTGTAAGGTATTGAACTAATATTGAAATGTAAAGTTGAAACCTGAAAGGAAGGCAGACAGGAAATGCCACAGATACTGTTTGAGGTTGGATATACGAGGTAAGTCCAGTATTTTTATATTATTGTTAATATTGAAAGGCCCATATGGCTGCAGTGTAAGATGATATTGAAAGCCTTGTGCGGCAGTGATGGGATATGAATATATATATGTGTTGTCCCTGTGAGGCGTTGTTGGTATTTTCTGCGTGTAGGTTATGAGATAGTAAGAAGTGTAGAGGAAACTCTACCGAAATTTTCCCAGACTAGGGAAAATAAAATGAAACATAGATTTTTGAGATGTCTGAGAAGTTGATACCAAGTACCCCTACTGTGTTCCACTAAAGCTGTAAGAGGTACCCTTCAGGTCATCGATAAGGGGCACCCTTTTCACTTGAAGAATTTTGTTTCGGAGGAACAAAAGATTATTTAAGTAGTAAAGTTCAGACTACGGTATTTCCAGCCGTATTTGTACTGTAGGAATATAAACAGAGGGCTCAGGGTGAATGATAAGATGTCCCGCAAATGAGTTTCACTCTTTTTGGAAAAAATACCAAGCGCTCAACTCCTATTGTAAATTAGATCAGTTGTTCATAACTCGAAGATAAACTCGGAATGAGACTAGAAGGGTCAAGTATTAAACTAAGTACTGTGATATTTCAGAGATTCTGGGTTCTTTCAATAATGGTTCAAAAATGATTTATGATAACAGTTTATAGTTCTCCACCGACTAATTGGGAAAAGAACTCCTAACGGAAGCATCTCAAGGAGATGTCAGGGACTGAATACGAATATGAATTAAAAGGGGGATATGTAAGTATGAATTGACCAGTGTGATACGAGTATGCAGGAATAAAGTGGAACCACTAGTAAGACTCACTTAGTATGCGTTGACTAAGTTAAAGGCCTGCGTTGAGAACGCAGTAAGAGCATGGGGCTTAAGATATAAAAAAATGACGCGTGTACACAATGTCGCCCCAGAAATAGTGGAACCCTTAAGGGATGAGGACGACAAACTTAAGGAATAATTGGTGTAACCTACATTCACCCCAAGGAATAAAGGATATAGGTTGGAGTAAAGCTACTACTTCAAGAAAACCTTAAATAGTTATCGTCGGAATACTAGCACTGCCTATTTGGAATTGGAACGACTACAGGTGTTAAGTAATTCTTGGATACGGAAAAGTAGAAGGTGGCCTTGGACGAGTTGTCCCCTGGGTCACATTATTCAAGTACCGATTAGTAGACAAGACATAACATTAGATATGGAAAGGTTCTCATCACTTCGTAATTTAGTCAAGGCTCCGTACGCGGATAGTCAGGTTATAAAATATGCAGATAGACGGAGACATGATGCAGTATCAAATAGATTGGTGAAAGTAATTGGACAAAACTTGATATTGGACATAGAGATGTAGAACAAAGTTCAAACAAATGAAAGTACGAGTACCCTCTAAAGGGGGGAAGTTAATGAGAAAATGGCAAAAGTAAGGTGAAGGCAATCGATATGGGAAAATATCTAAGATGGGCATCTAAACTTCAATAAGATATCTTGCCGAACCAAGTTAGAAAGGTTTGGAAGCCGCCAATAATTGAATGGAAGCCAGAATGCTACATAAGGCAGTGTTAAGAAGTTTGTGACAAGACACTGAACAACATAACAATAGAAGGCGACTGCTTATAAAAATAAAAGAGTGTAACCATGAAAGGATATCAACAAACTTAAGAGACATTACGAAGGATAATGATAGCATGCTAGACCAAAAGCCAAAATATTGATTATAGCGTTAGTTGCAAATGATGTTGCGATAGATAAATAACCACAGAAAAAGGAATAGAAAGCCTCATGTGGTAGAAAATGAGGAGAACACAAAGTGAATAGAGAATAGTGGAGCTAAAGGTCTACGCCGATACTGGATGCAAGATAACAGACGAAAGGACAGGGCAAAACATAAAGACTCGCGAGACAACGCTAAGGTAAATCTGGAGCTGAGTTGAGTGCCCCACATATTATGGAAAGGATTACAATGAAACGCGACACGAAACTTCCCAGAGAGGTCACCCATCCCAGTATTTCTCTCGCCCCAGCACGCTTAACCTCGAAATCCTGATGGAACTTAATGTGTTAGTGTTGGTCTGATCACGTGAGATGGAAGAATCGGAACTAGCGGCGGAGGAACGACATGAGATTATGTTCCTGGAATACTATACGTTACGTTAAGGCAATTGTGACAAGGGCTTAAGCAAAATAAGAAGGATTAGCTAATTGCTAACTGGCGACACATTCAAATGCCAAAGCTCTTCAACATAGTACCAGTTAATGAGAGGAAAACAATAGAATGACTATATGGGCCAGTGGGCGAGGGAATTTCGACACCACTTGGTAGCCAACTCTTGAGGGCGAAAAGGCAGAACCCAAAAGGTAAGGGTACCAGCTGATGTAATTTATGAATGACAGGAAGCAATACCCAAGGTCGAAAATTTCACAATATGACTAGGACTACAAGACTCATTTCGCACTCCAGCGCCAGATGAATCTGGAGGGAATGTTACTTGTGGATTAACGATGTTAGTCCATGCTCCTTCGATCAGAGGTTACCTAGTCCGCCAAGAAGGTGTAAAATTGTAGAGTAAAAGAGTGGTAGGACCTTACGGAGTCCCCACAACTATTATCCCAGGCGAAGGAGCCCAAGTTGCAATCAACTACCGAGAAATGCGAAAGTAGGTTAAGCCAAACTACCGAGATGGAATTAGTACTACGGGTAAGGTAAGACATGGCCACGATTGGGCCAAAGACCTACCCCAATATCGAATGTAGTATAAGGGAGAGAAAGGCAAGGTAAGACATGATAACTAACGAGATAGTACTGGGATATTTCTTCTACCCTCTCATAATTTTGTAAAGGTAAAGAATGACATAAGATAATGGGTCTAGAGGATTACAAGCGGGGGTAGCCAACCCTAAGGATTGGAAAAACAGGGGAAAAAGGACCCAAAAGATCGAATGCCAGTTAAAGTTCTGAAAAGAGTCTAGAAGGACTATACAAGGATAACAGTTCCCAAATTATCAACATCGTTATGAACCTATTTTGTACTCTGTAAGAGTAGGGTGCTATATGGGTTATTGTGAGTAGGCTAATTAATCAGCCCATTTACTTCCAATCAAGAGTACCTATGCAGCTAATATTAGGTGGAGTAATACAACATGGAGGTAGTAAGGTTCCGTGAGGTTTCCCCAGCTAATATCTTAGATGGAAGAACTTCAATTAAGATTAACATTTGGACATTAGTCCAAGAAGAGATCGGGAACACAGGTAGGTCTTAGTACCCCAGTTTTTCCCTCGAGCTGCTGAATAGACTAAGCATACTATCAGACGTTAGAAGATATATTGTGGACTAATATGGTTGGCTTTAAGAGTAACTGAGATGATCGCCCACCACTTATTGAATTTTCCTATGAGAAGGGCTACCATTCCTGCATTCAGATGACCCCCTACAAGATGTTGTAAGGCAAAATGTATAAGACCCCCTATTGGGGAAAAATACTAAGTTGGTAGGCCAAACAGGATTAAGCAAACTATTGACTAACAACCCAGAGTCAGCCGAAATGATGTACAGATAATCGATATGAACATTCAGAGTTCAAATTGATGATTGAATATTCATAACAGAGTCACCCAAAAAAAGGAACTTAACCCAAAATATATTAAACTATATAAAGTTACTCATAAGATGGGCAACGTGGTGGGTAAGTTGAGCTTACCACTTCACTTGGAAACTATACGCCCAGTCCATCAGATAAGAATGATTTGCAAAGGTACTAATGAGCCACCTAGGGTATATTCCATAGATAAGGTCCAGGAGATGGAATCTTGTGAGGCAAAACCTGTCGCCATCTTAGATCGGCAAACTGGAAGATTGTAGACTGAAGATGTGCCTTCCGTCAAGATACTGTGGCAAAATCAAAACCAGAAAAGGGGATGACCTGAGAAATTGAAGAGGATAGGAAACACAAGTATTCGTACCTATTTCCCGGTGTCTACTAGTAACCCCAACTCCTGAAACCTGTATATTAATCACTTAGGTGGGAGTATGTATTATAACAACAGTAAAAAACTCCCAATACTCTGTATAAAGTTCTAAGGGAGATTTTGTTTAACATTCGGGGACGAATGTTCTAAAAGAGGGAAGGATGTTACACCCCACACTATTGAACCTTGAAACGTGTCCCGAATCTTCTTGAAAGTAGCCATGAGAGACCTACTATCAACACACATTAAACAACTCAAAGGAAAGATGAATGTGATACCCCGTGAGAGGGAAGGTTGGAAATAGAATCTTAGGAATCCAAAATGAGTTGGAGGCCAAGAAATGAGTCGTAGGACTCGAATTACCTACGTAAGCTACTAGCTTAGAAGTCTTACATACCTAAGCTACTTGAGGACATACCAATCTTACTTAGCATGGATTACACGGGGTCTTAAAATTAGACGAGATTACGAACCCACGAAAAAGAGGAGAAGATAAAACGTGGCAGACTAGGAAGGCGACACGTGGCAGCACCTCAAGAAAGCAGGTGACCCACCTGCTTGGGGTCAAGTAGTTGACCCACCTACTTGGGGGTGGGCCCCACCAAGGACACGTGGCAGCCCCTAACTAGTTGCATGGTTACGTTGGCCCAATAAGGTGTGGACATGTGTCCCCCTATGGGGATAACATATGTTATCTCCCAAAACAACACATAAAGGTTTGTTAATGACTCTTAAGTCATTCATTTTCAGCAAAAAGGAAACCAAAGAGAAGAGAGAACAAACGTGAAGCAAGAAAAGGATTAGCTACGACTTTGGACAAATTTAAGGTGAGTTCTTCAATTTTCCTATGTGAATTAATTATCTACAATGTTTTTCAACCATGTGGGGGTGTATACATGTGTCATAGGATGCCTACGGAACCATGGTTGCTGTTTACACTTGGAAAGAAATAAGAGAAAGTTGAAGGAGAAAATGTTAAGAACTAATTAACAAACCCGTTTTTGGAAGGGACTATTGTTAGTAATATTGGTATAACTTCCTGTGTACATATTCGTTTCGAATGATTTAATATATTTTGGAAAGGTATTTCATATTTATATAACTTTCATTTAGACATTCAAATCCATTTTTGCTTTTAACTTCTCGAAAAAGGGTGATGAAGTGTAGAGGAGGTACTGCCCAGATTTTGGGTTTGGAAATCTTACACGGATTGCTGTTGGTGTTGTGGGCTTATCTTTTTGTACAAAATTGATGTAAGTGTGATTCTAAATTGTATATGACCCTACGACACATGTATATAACTTTCATAAATGACATAAATCCTGTTTCCCTCCATTACCCCTTTGAAACGAAGCGACAAGGTAAAGCAGTAAGCTGTCCAGAATTCACGTTTTGATAGTTTTGAGTGAGTTGTTGCTGCAGGGGTGTAATGTATTGTTTCAGGGCCTAAATTCATTCTAAAAGGGATGTGGATGCTTTTGGTTGAATCCACACGATCCCTCGTTGCGTATAATAAAAGGCTTTACAAAATAAAGGCTAGACGCCCTATTGTGATATCGTATTTTTGAATAAGTCGTTTGGAGTTTATGTTGTATATTGTTAGTGTGGATTACTTAAACATATGCTACAGGTTGTTGTTGTTGGTTGGCTGTAGGTCTTAGGGACCTAATTGGAAATTTATATAGGGCACATTATAGGGGAGGTGCTGCCTAATTTTCGTTAACGCCTTAACAAACTAAAGAACTAGTTGAGGAAACGACTAAGGAAATAGACTCCATTAATACTAAGGTGTAACCTAAGATGCTGGAAAGCTAAGAGTAGTTGATATTCATATTACTTTCATGTTGAATAGGTTCAAAGGATGGCGAGGCAAACAAGATAAGGAATAATTCAGATAAGGTATGTGAAGCTTCTCTTGGTATGTTTTTGGTATAGGTATGTAAAGCCTATCTTTTCTCTTTTGGCATGTCTTAGATGTAAGCAGATTTGATATGAGCTTTGGGGGTAATTCCATTCCCAGGTTCTTAATATGACTTCAGGACCCTCACTCACTTTTGAATGTTAAACTTTAAAGTAGTAAGCTACTATCTTCGAGTCTTATATATGACTGTATAACAATTGATTCGACTAAACTCTTGTTTGTAAAAAAAGAAAGGCTCTGAGATAATCAATGCTCAGACTGCTATAAGATATTTCACATTGGCATACATCTAAGATTTCTAAAAACTCCTTTTTACATAGTCCTTAGTAACAGTTAGGGAGTATACGTCATATACCTTCTGCCCTGATCCCCAGGTGATGGTTCACTTGATGACTTCATTGAGTCTCAGATAATGATTTAAACTGTGTTTTGTTTCTCACTACTCTACTCGTGTATACTGTAATACTTCTTTCACTGAGTCTTGGGCCAGGTCCATTATCGTACACAACTCACTGCATTCTCCACCGAGCCTTTCAGTAGAGGGTCAGGTACGTATGTATATATATGATAATGATATATTGTAATAAAGTGACGATGGCTCGGGGCCTGATAGTGATACTACAGATATGATTCATCGGATCCCTGAAAGGGCCGGCTATATTATATAATTTGAGCATGCATGCTTTTATGACTCACAAAGGACAGGTACAGGTTTCCAATTTTGATAGTTTATCCCCTGTTTCATTACTTAAGATATGCTTCCAGTTGTATTATGTTTGTTTTATATACTCAGTACATATGTCGTACTGATCCCCTTTCTTTAGGGGGCTGCGTTCATGCCCACAGGTACAGATACAAGTTTTGGGAGTCCGTCAGCTTAGGATTCCATACAGCTCAGCTGGAAGAGGCTCCATTGTATCGGAGCCTAGTTTTGGCACTAGCCACTGATGTATATCCTTGTTTTATTTATTCAGGGGTATGGCGGGGGCCTTGTCCCGCTATATGTTATCATTATTATTTTTAGAGGTCTGCAGACATGTATATGTAGATTGTGTATGTCAGTTTGATTCAGCTGGGTATACCTGATATATGATATACGTGATTATGTTATGGCAGCCTTGTCGGCTTGCATGCCTGTCATGTTGTGACATAAACGAAAAATGCTACATCTTTATGAAAATATTATCGCCCAGTGGGGCTCTGTTCCATGATATTATCTTATTTATGATTCAATGTGATCACAGCTAATAGATATGTGTACGGGGGGTCTAGGTTGAACCCTAGTCACGGCCTATGGGGTTGGGTCGTGACATAAAAGGGTCAGGCCACACACTCCGTGGCAGGATATGTATATTGAGGGGATGGGCCACACTCTTCGTGGTAGGTAACCTGGACAAAAATGTCCTTCATGGGTTCTGGACTATAATTCAGCATATATGTACCGATAGGACAGACATGCATAATCTCATTGCATTGCATCGCATTTTGTTGATGTTTGTGAATTCGTGTTTACCACTTATTGCTTTGTATATGTTTAACTTGACTTGATATGATTCACTTGATGAGACTACCGATGAGTATTCATAGATTGTATTATTATTATTGTGTAGAGTGTAGAGTTGGGCTGGTTTTATGTAGGTAGTAGTTGAAGAGGTTCGGTTGGGATGACAAGAGTACTTGTATCCATTGAGCTTTGCTTAGTTTTAGTTATCCACTTGTTGAGTACCATGTTGTTTGGTACTCACTCCTTGCTTCTATACTTGTGTAGGTTATGAGCTCGGACTTGATTGATCTTTTTACATTTTCTACCACATCTGTGACTGTCATTTCGAGTGTTGAGGTAGTTGTTACATCCATCTAGCGGACACCTCTTACTCCTTTATTATGTTTTATTTTTATTCTAGAGATAAAGATATTATGACTGTATTCTCTTTCGTATTTCAGTAATGTGTTAGTGGCTTGTACACGTGAAAATCAGTCTTAGGGGATTTTGAGATTATTTATTTATTTTTGACTAAGTTAAACATTGTTTTATCTCAAATACTTTTGCATTTACTTTCCGTTGAATTTTAGGCTGACTTATCTCGGTGGGTTGAGATGAGTGCCATCACAGCCGGATTTAGGTCGTGACATGAGAGCATTGGGGTGAAAGAGAGTTTGAGTTATGAAGAGATTCCAGTCTAGATTCTTGATCATCAAGTTTGCAAATTAAGAACTAAGGAAGTGGCATCTGTCAAACTCCTATGGCGAAATCAATTTATTGAAGAGGCAACATGGGAAGATGATGAAGATATGAAGGCTAAATATCACCATCTATTCGTGCCTTTTGAGGATTATGTTCAAGGTAATATTCCTTACTTCTACCTTTGAGTCGATGTATATTCTTGAGTTTGAGTCATTGAATATTTCTGTATGTGTTGTTTGAACATTTGAGTATCGGAGATTTTGAGAAATTGATCTCTTGATGATATTATTTATTCATGTCCCCTAGTTTCATCTTCATTCGAGGACGAATGATCCCAAGGGGGAGATATTGTAACACCCCCTAAAATGTTGTATGTGGTATTTCAATTCTCGACAAAAATGATACTGCTTCTATATTTTGGGCATAATATTTAATAGATTATTCCAACTTAGGTGATTCAATTTTCTGAATAACCCCAATGGCATTACCTACAAATTTCATAAAGACCATAACTTAAAATTCAGAGGATACGTAGGTCAAATAAATTAATTCTTGAGCGACATGAAAGTATTCTTCTAGATCTACAATTCAGACACAAAATCCTAATAAGAAAGTTATCTTGTTCAAACACAGCTCCGGAAAAGGGTATTCCATTAAAAAATATTTATCTCACCAACAATGAAAAGATCTAGATCTATTTGACATCACCATGACATCAATAGTCCTCTATTCGACATCATCCATTAGATCACAATCCTCAATTGAATTTTCTAGATCATCCATTATAATCATTTTTATTTAGTGTTAGGTCTTTCCTCCACACCTATAAATACCCACCTTATTTCCTCATTTTATTCATCAAGCTTTCTCAAGAAACTCTTCTCTCTATACACTTTTTTACTCATTCTCAAATATAGTTTTAGTTTTTACTAGTGTAAAAATACTATTTCGGTGATTCTTATACTCCGGGGGTAGTACAAAAAATGCTCTGACGAGGAGAAAAGGCTAGGGGTTCAAGAGTGGTCATTTTCTTCAATTTGGAGTAAGGCTTCAAATTCCAAGTAGGGAGGACTATTCATAGCGTTGGATTGATTTCGTCCATGCGCCTAATATTTAAATTCATTATAATTGAGTTATAGTTGAGTTTTACTAAAATCTTAAATTCTAAATGAATTAATTCTTCTTCTATTGAGTTAGATATATTTATGCATTAAGATTATTATTAGTTTTATCTCTCATATTATTGAAATTATTTTTTAGGGATACTTTCCTATGAACCCTAATTGATTTGATGTTCATAAATATTTTTACACATGTTGGCTTTTAATATTTATTGACGAAAAGAGTGATTTAAATTAATACTATATATGTACTTTATTGAGTTTTGAAATAGCAAAAGAATTGAGTTTAAATAAATTTGTGTAAATGATATTTTGAGCAAGATGTTTAGATGAGATGTAAATAATGTTTTGAAGTGCATTGATTAATTAAGAGGTAATAAGATGAGTTTGATGTTTTTCCAATAAGACTAGATGATGAAGTTAATATGAGCACATGTTTTGGGAGTAATATTGAGCAACGAGTTGGGTAAGAGATTAATTGACTCAAACCCTAGAACTATGTAGTCAGCGTAGGATGAAAGATATACCTCTTAAGTCCCAAAAAGAGGACTTTGATGATTGGATCCAAGATGTTGATGTCCTTTACCAGTGCAAGGTACTGGATAGATGTGGCAACGACATCACTTCGTTGTATCATCACTATCTCATAAGTGATGGTTGTCGGTTAGAGAAACTCCCAACTGAGTAAGCATTGCTTATTATTATTATTGTTATTATTATTAAACTTATATTACATATTGATATTGAGTTCTGAGCCGAGTCTTCCTAAGAAGAGTTTCTTGATATCTGTCCTTACTTTCCTGCCATTTGACATACTTGTACATTCCATGTACTGATGTCATTTGACCTGCATCATTTTATGATACAGATACATGTGTTAGAGATCCTTAACAGGCACATCGTTGAATATCATTACTTTCCAGCTATTTGGTGAGTTCTTCTTGTATTCAGAGGAACTCTTTATCTTTTTATTATTAATGAGTATTATGTTTCTTTTGAAGTAGCCATGGACATGTCATTGAAACCATCTAATAGTGTTAGAGGTTTCATAGACAGATTTGATGGTGTAATTGGAGTAGTTCTCCTTTGAAACTACTTTTTCTAAGGATTATTTCTTTCATTTGATGTTGATGATAGAGAGCCCACGTAAGTATTCTTTTTTTCACTTAAGTCTTCCGCTGATGAATGAATGAGTGATAAGACCAAGTAGTTCTCTTAGAGGCCCAAGATAGTTTCTTAGTACTGGCCACGCCTAGGGTACTCTCTCGGGACGTGACAAACTTGGTATCAGAGAATAGAGTTCAAGAGTCCTAGGGTGTCTATGAAGCCATGTTTAGTAGTGTCTTGCTTATGGGTGTGTCGTGCACCATACTTATAATCAGGAGGCTATAGGATATTAGGAATTATTTCACTTCTGTTATAATCTGCGTTCGTGCGATAGAGTTTTACTCTATAAAACTTTCTTTCTAATTCGTGCATTTATACGTTGAAAACCATGCCTTTTAAACATGCAACAGTCAGAGGAACACTGACAACTAAGGTTCCAAAGTCAGAAATGCCTCTACTGAGAACTAGGGGCTGACCTATAAGGTCTACTGAGGTACCCCAAATATCTATTGTTCATACCACTCCTACTTTGGAGGTAGAATTCAGAGGAGCTATTGCCATGCTCACTCAACTACTAGCTTCCCAGATAGGTAACAATAGTTCACTAACTCCTAGATCTAGCTCCCAAGAGTCATCTTCCACCACAAGGATTAGAGATTTTCTGAGGATGAACTCGCCAGTCTTCATAGGGTCTAGGGTTGAGGAGGATCTATAAAATTTCATTGATAAGATATGGAATATATTAAAAGAGATATATACTACCAAGGTTAAAGGTTTGAATTGGTTTCCTACCAGTTCAAGGATGTGGAAAATGTGTGGTATGACCAGTGGGAGCAGATTCGCGGCGAGGATGTTGTAGATATAGTTTGGGATGAGTTTGAAAGTGCTTTTCTTGATCACTGCTTTCCCACGATCTATGGGAAGCAAATATTGAGGAGTTTGTGAACCTCAAGTAGGAGAGCATGACTGTAAAGGAGTATATTTTGAAGTGTATTCAATTGTCCAAATATTCCCTAGAAATGATTCCTCATATGAGGTCCAAGATGAGGAAGTTTTTCACTGGCCTAGGAAAACATGTAAAGAGAGAATCTATGGAAATGTTAATGATTTCTGACATAGATTTTTCTAGATTGATATCGTATGCTCAACAGGTTGAGATGACAAGAAAAAGGACCGAGAGGAATACTTAACCAAGAAGGATAAGTTTACTGGGCATGAGAACGAGTAGAAGTAAGGGAAGGGTAACGAGTCCTTCTTTTAGAAGGGGTTTTCTAATTATGCACCTTCTTCAACAAGTGATTTTACACCTAATAAGACGTTACTAAGTCACCAGAACTTCAAATCTCAGGGTTCTTAGTACCAATTAAGTGTGGCTCAAGGTTATAGAGGAAAGCCACCACGTGCTAGATGTGGGAAGCTCCATTTGGGAGAATTTTGTATGGGCACCAATGTTTGTTAAGGATGTGGAAAGAAAGGTCACTTCCAGAATAAGTGTCCTTAAAAAAGACAGGGAGATGGAAGTAGTAGAGCTCAGTTTTCTTTTACAGCTCCATAGAATAGAGGTAATCAGAGAGGTGCAGCTTCAAGTGCAGGCATGAGAAAAAGCCTTCTATATTCTATGGGTAGTTTCCAAGACCAAGAGAATGCACCCGATGTTGTTATTGGTATGCTCTGAGTCCTTTCTTTTGATGTGTATGCATTACTTAATCTGGGTGATACATTATCTTTTGTGAATCCTTACTTAGCTAGCAAATTTGAGATCCTTCCTGAGTGTCTTCTTGAGCTTTTTAGCGTGTCTACTCGTGTTGGTGAGTCTTCTTAGCTGAGAAGGTCTATAGAGATTGTATTGTGTCAATTTACGACAAGGATACCATGGCTGACTTAGTTGAATTGGACATGGTTAATTTTGATGTGATTTTTGGCATAGACTGGCTTTATACTTGTTATGCCTCAGTTGATTATAGGACCCGAATTGTCCAGTTTCAATTTCCAAATGAGCCTATCTTAGAGTAAAAGGGGAGTTCTGTAGTACCTAGGGATAAATTTATTTCCTACCTTAAGGCCAGAAAGTTAATCTCTAAGGGATGCATATATCATATAGTTCGAGTCAAAAATATTAATGATCAGGCTCAATTTCTTGAGTCTGTTCCCATTGTGAGTGAATTTCCTTAAGTCTTTCTTGAGGATCTACTAGGAATCCCTCCTGATAGAGAGATAGACTTTGGTATTGATGTCCTTCCTGATACATAACCTATCATCATTCCTCTTTATAGGATGGCTCCCGCTGAGTTGAAAAAGTTGAAAGAATAGCTGAAAGAACTCCTAGATAAGGGATTTATTAGGCCAAGTGTCTCACCTTGGGGTACTCCTATCCTATTCGTGCAAAAGAAAGATGGGTCCCTTAGAAAGTGCATTGATTATAGGTAACATAACAACGTCACCATAAAGAACAAGTATCCTTTACTAGGATAGATGATTTATTTGACCAACTTTAGAGTGCCACATGCTTCTCTAAGTTAGACCTCAGATCAGGCTATCATCAGTTGAAAGTGCAGAATGTGACATCGCGAAGACGGCTTTCCAAACCCGCTATGTTCATTTTGAGTTTCTTGTTATGTCCTTTGGATTAACAAATACTTCTGCAACTTTTATAGATCTCATGAACTGGGTATTCAAGCCATACCTGGATACGTTTGTGATTGTCTTCATCTATGATATTTTGGTCTACTCTAGAAGTAAGAGTGAGTATGCTAAACACCTTAAAATTGTCCTTCAAACTCTTAAGGAAAGGGAGTTGTATGCTAAGTTTTCAAATTGTGAGTTTTGGATTGCGTCTGTAGCGTTCCTAGGCCATATTAAATCTGGTGATGGAATTTGAGTTAATACTCAAAAGATTGAGGTAGTTAACAACTGGACTAGACCCACCTCTCCAACCGACATAAGGAGTTTCTTAGGTTTGGTTGGTTACTATAGGAGGTTTGTTGAGAGATTCTTATCCATCCTTACCATTGACTAAACTGACTCAGAAAAAGGCTAAGTTTAAATGGTCTGATGCTTGTGAGAAAAGCTTTCAAAAGTTGAAAGCTAGATTGACTACTGCTCCATTCCCTACCCGAGAGAACGGATGTTTTTGTAATCTATTATGATGCTTCTAGAGTTGGGTTGGGATATATGTTGATGCAGAAAGGTAAGGTCATTGCCTATACCTCCAGACAGCTTAAGACTCAAAGAGGAACTACCCTACTCATGACCTTAAGTTTGCAGTTGTGGTATTTTCTCTTAAGATCTAGCGTCACTATCTTTATAGTGTACATGTAGATGTATTCATGGACCATAAGATCTTGTAGTATGTATTCAGTCAGAAGGAGCTAAACTTGCAGCAGAGGAGATGGCTAGAGTTGCTCAAGGATTATGACATAAGCATTCTCTACCACCCAGGTAAAGCAAACATAGTTGCCTATGCTCTAAGCAGGTTATCTATGGAGAGTACGACCTATGTGGAAGAGGAAGAGAAAGAGTTAGCAAAGGAAGTACATAGAATTGCGTGTTTGGGAGTTTAAATTATTGACTCTAGTGATGGTAGTATAATAGTCTAGAGTAGAGCTGAATCATCTCTAGTTGTAGAGGTGAAAAGAAAGAAAGATCAGAACCCTATTCTCCTTCAACTCAAACACGAGGTTCACAAGCAAAAGGTAATGACTATTGCCAAAGGGGGAGATGGAGTGTTGAGCTATCAAGGGATATTATGTGTTCCAAGTATTGATGGCATTCGATAGAGAATCATAGCAGAAGCCCATAATTCTAGGTAGTCCATCCATCCAGGTTCGGCAAAGATGTACCAAGACTTGAGACAAGTAGTCTGGTAGAGTGGAATGAAGAGAGATATAGTAGAGTTTGTGTTCAAATGGCCGAACTGCAAACAAGTTAAAGTTGAGCACCAAAGGCCTTGTGGAGTGGCTCAAAATATAGAGATCCCGAAATAAAAGTGGGAGATAATCAACATCGACTTCATTACCGGTTTACTGCGAATCCACAAATAATATGACTCTATTTGGGTGATTGTTACCTGTTAAAACTATGGACACCACATATGATTATGCCATACTATATCATAGAGAGATTGTTAGACTGCATGGAGTTCTTTTATCTATCATCTCAGATAGAGGAGCTCAATTCACTGCTCAGTTTTAGAAGTTATTTCAGAAGGGTTTGGGTTTAAGAGTGAACCTTAGTACTGCTTTTCATCCACAGAAAAATGACCAGGCAGAGCGTATGATACATACTTTGAATGATATGTTGAGAGCCTGTTTCATCGACTTCAAAGGTAATTGGGATAATCATTTACCTCTTATTGAGTTTGCATACAGTAATAGCTTCTATTCGATATTCAAATGGATCCTTATAAAGCTGTAATGGGAAGAGATGTAGATCACCAATTGTTTGGTTCAAAGTTGGTAAAGATGATTTGATTGGACAATACTTGGTTCACCAAGCTATGGAGAAGGTGAAAACTATACAAGAGAGGTTGAGGACTGCTCAGAGTCGCTAGAAATCCTACACTAATTTTAGGAGGAGAGATTTGGAGTTCGAAGTGTATGATTGGGTATACTTGAAAGGTTTACTCATGAAGGGTGTGATGTGATTTGGAAAGAAAGGGAAGCTTGGTCCCCTTTACATTGGTCTTTATCAGATTGTGAAGAGGGTTGGTAACGTAGCCTATGAATTGGATTTTCCCCCAGAATTAGCAGCTATTTGTCACGGGTTTCAAATTTCTATTCTTAAGAAGTGTTTGGGGGATCCTTCACTTATTGTCCCGACTGAGAGCATTGGGGTAAAATAGAGTCTGAGTTATGAAGAGATTCCAGTCTATATTCTTGATCATCAAATTCGCAAATTAAGAACTAAGGAAGTGGCATATGTCAAAGTCCTATGGTGAAATCAATTTGTTGAACAGGCAACATGGGAAGCTGAAAAAGATATGAAGACTAAATATCCTCATCTATTCGTGCCTTCCGAGGATGATTTTCAAGGTAATATTCCTTACTTCTACCTTTGAGTTGATGTATATTCTTATGTTTGAGTCATTGACTATTTTAGTATGTGTTGTTTGAACATTTGATTATCGGAATATTTGAGAAATTGATGTCTTGATGATATTCATTATTCATGTCCCCTAGTTTCATGTTTATTCGAGGATGAATGATCCCAAGGGGGAGATATTGTAACACCCCCTAAAGTATTGTATGTGGTATTTCAATTCTCGATAAACATGATACTTCTTCTGTATTTTGGGTATGTAAGGCTATTCAAAGAGAGTTTGGGTTATGAAGAGATTTCAGTACTAATTCTTCATCATCAAATTCGCAAATTAAGAACTAAGAAAGTGGCATCTATCAAAGTCCTATGGCGAAATCAATTTATTAAAGAGGAAACATGGGAATCTGAATAGGATATGAAGGCTAAATATCCTCATCTATTCATGCCTTTCGAGGGTGATGTTCAAGGTAATATTCCTTACTTCTACCTTTGAATTGATGTGTATTCTTGAATTTGATTCATTGACTATTTTAGTATGTGCTGCTTGAACATTTGAGTATCAGAGTTTTTGAGAAATTGATGTCTTGATGATATTCGTTATTTATGTCCCCTAGTTTCATCTTCATTCGAGGACAAATAATCCCAAAGTGGAGATATTGCAACGCCCCCTAAAACATTGTATGTGGTATGTAAGGCTATTCAAAGAGAGTTTGAGTTATGAAGAGATAGTAGTTCAGATTCTTAATCACAATGTTCACAAATTAAGAACTAAGGAAGTGGCATCTATCAAAGTCCTATGGCGAAATCAATTTATTGAAGAGGTAACATGGGAAACTGAATAAGATATGAAGGCTAAATATTCTCATATATTTGTGCCTTCCGAGGATGATGTTCAAGGTAATATTCCTTACTTCTAACTTTAATTCGATGTGTATTCTTGTGTTTGAGTCATTGACTATTTCAGTATGTCTTGTTTGAACATTTGAGTATCAATGTTTTTGAGAAATTGATGTCTTGATGACATTCGTTATTCATGTCCCTTAGTTTCATCATTATTTGAGGACGAATGATGCCAAGGGGGAGATATTGTAACACGTCCTAAAATGTTGTATGTAGTATTTTAATTCTCGACGAAAATGATACTGCTTCTGTATTTTGGGCATAATTTTTTCATAGAATAGTCCAAATAGGTGATTCAATTTTTTGAATAACCCCAACGACATTACCTACAACTTTCATGCATACCATAACTTAACATTCGAAGGATACATAGGTCAAATAAATTAATTTCTGCAAGACATGGTGCTGCGATAAAATGGAATATTTGTAGAAGAAAAATTATATCTCACGGTAGGATGCTCCAAATCGGTTGATTCTTGAGCGATATGAAAGTATTATTCTAGATCTACAATTCATATAAGACACAAATCCTAATTAGGAAGTTATCTTGTTCAAACATAGCTTCGACAAAGGGTATTCCATTAAAATAAGGTTCTTGTCACCAACCATGGAAAGATCTAGATCCATTTGACATCACCAATAACATCAATATTCCTCCATTTTACATCATCCATGAGATCACAATCCTCCATTGAATTTTTAAGATCATCTTATTTTTATTTATTGTTAGGTCCCTCCTCCACACTTATAAATACCTATCATATTTGCTCATTTTATTCATCAAGCTTTCTCAAGCAACTCTTCTCTATATACACTTTTTTACTCATCCTCAAATTTAGTTTTAGTTTTTACTAGTATAAAAATACTATTCCGGTGATTTTTATACTTCGAGGTAGTACACAAAATGCTCCAGCGAGGAGAAAAGGCAAGGAGTACTAGAGTGGTCATTGAGTTCATCAATTCTGAGTAAGGCTTCCAATTCCAGGTATGTAAGACTATGCATAGCATTGGATTGAGTTTTTCCATGCGCCCAATATTTAAATTCATCGTAATTGAATTATAGTTGAGTTTTACTAAAATCTTGAATTCTAAATGAATTAATTCTTTTACTATTGAGTTAGGTATATTTATGCATTGAGATTATTATTATTTTTATCTCTCATATTATTAGAATTATTGTTCAGAACTACTTTCCCATAAATCCTAATTGATTTGATGTTCATAAATATTTTTACACGTGTTTTGAGTAAAGATGTTGGCTTTTAATATTTATTGACGAAAAGAGTGATTTAAATTAATACTATATATGTACTTTATTGAGTTTTGAAATAGCAAAAGAATTGAGTTTAAATAAATTTGTGTAAATGATATTTTGAGCAAGATGTTTAGATGAGATATAAATAATGTTTTGAAGTGCATTGATTGATTAAGAGGTAATAAGATGAGTTTGATATTTTTCCAATAAGACTAGATGATGAAGTTAATATGAGCACATGTTTTGGGAGTAATATTGAGCAACGAGTTGGGTAAGAGATTAATTAACTCAAACCCTAGAACTATGTAGCCAGCGTAGGATGAAAGATATACCTCTTAAGTCCCAAAAAGAGGACTTCGATGATTGGATCCAAGATGTTGATCTCCTTTACCATGGCAAGGTACTGGATGGATGTGGCAACGATATCGCTTCGTTGTATCATCACTATCTCATAAGTGATGGTTGTCGATTAGAAAAACTATCAACTGAAAAAGCATTGCTTATTATTATTATTATTATTATTATTATTATTATTATTATTATTATTATTTTATTTTATTTTATTATTATTATTATTATTTTTATTAAACTTGCATTACATTTTGATGTTGAGATGATGTTGAGTTCTGAGCCGAATCTTCTTTAGAGAAGTTTCTTGATATTTGTCCTTACTTTCCTGTCAGTTTACATACTCGTACATTCTATGTATTGATGTCATTCGACCTGCATCATAAATGCATCATTTTATGATGCAGATACAGGTCTTAGAGATTCTCAACAGGCACATCATTGAAGATCATTACTTTCTAACTATTTGGTGAATCTTTCTTGTATTCGGAGAACTCTTTATCCTTTTATTATTGATGAGTATTATGTTTTTTTTGAGATAGTCATACCCCCATAAGCTCAATGAAAAGTGAAGCGATTAATCCGTTTGAAATATATCTAGATTTAGATTGTATCAATAATATTGAAGAAGGTATAGATAAATGAGAAACTTCCTTAAGGATAACAGTAACAGTAAACAAAATGGATTATGATATTACTAAACACTTTATAGAAATTTTTTTATTAAATACTGTATTAAGATTTTGGCAAAATCTAAATGAAGCCAATAAAAATGATATTTTTGGCACTGATGATAATATTGCTAATTTAATTACAAGAGCTATAAAAGCTATAAGATTAAAATTTGTCGGAGAAGGTAACTTCTTAAAAGACCCAGCAACGATAAGAAACTATGAACTTGCGTTGTTACGATTACAATTATGTGAAATGTGTGAAATAGATAAATACATATGTGTTTTTCAAGATTACTATTATTACATTTATAATAGAGTAAAAAATACAGAAATGTATTTACCAAAGTTTTTTACTAAAATCTCAGACTCTTGGGGCAAAAAGTTAATAGTTACTTATAACCCCAGTACAACCGATACCTTAGGAAAAAGGATAACCCATTTAAAATATATGTTAAGTACATAGTGTGCAGACGCAATACTAGCTAATACAAGAATTTAAAAGAATAGAATTCTTTCACAAAACTAATAGGCCATATTCGATAACTTATGTTATTTCATATGCAATTTCAAATACTCATCATTCAGATTGCTTTGCTATAAAAGATACAATAGATTATCCCTATTTATTTGAAGAAGTCAATCAAATACAAATGCCTAGCATAGCCAAGATAAAAAAAATAGAATATACACCATTAAACTTAGATTTACAACCTAAACCCATATATAACCAACAAGATTCAATGTCTCGATTATCTTTTGATGGAACTCGAGTCATAAACCATGTTGCGTTAATAAGAAAAACGCAATCAGAAAGATTCATATGACCTATCCTAGAAGCAAAAAATGATGAAATAAAAAATTAAAAGATAAAGGGAGAATATTTTAATGGTATAAAATTTGTTGCCATCAACATCCTATTAGATACATGTGCTAGTGAAAATTACATTAGCCTTAGGCTGTGTAACTATCTTCAATAATATAAATTAAAAGATAAACATCTTTATACTGATTTCAATGGAAAAAGAAATAAAATAGCAAATAGGATAGAAACCATTTTAAAATTCGAATATAACACCATACCTATAAGATTTCTAGTAGAATCAGAAGGAAATAGTGATACTTTAGAAATCCTATAAGGAACTACCTTCCTAGATAGTGTAAAGTCATATTATATACTTGATCAAGGCATCAAGATTACATACGATAATAAGATAATATTGATATCAAAATGATAGACCAATATAGTATATATATTACTATAGGAATAACGTATAAATATTATAAAGCAGAATATTTTGCTACCTATGCAGACCAGAAATATTTCCCAAAGAATACAATCAAGATTTATATATTACCAGAGGAAGAGATATATCAAATGATATTATAACAATGTCTAGAGGCATTGCTCTACCGATTATATTATTAGGATACTTTTTAATAAAATGTCTTCCATTTTATTTTTATAAAACTGGACAAAATGTACTGTTAGGAAATAACTTTTTAGAAATGTTTCATAGTGTATTATATGACAGAGTTCTATTTCAGATAAAATTTAAGACTCCTTGTCAACATACGATTGTTGCAAAACGTTTTAAACCTGCGTATTCAAAAAGTTTACCTATTCAATTTCTATCTCGCACAACCCAGTGTGGTTGTATAGAATACTAAAACAAACCTCAGTATGATATTGATTGGGACAACCCTCAGATAATTAATCAGCAATATCCCCTGCTAGAAAATCAGATTACCTTAAATAAATTAGAAGAAAATATAGATATAATCAAACAAAAATTAGAACAATGTTTTTTTGAAAATTTCTTAGAATTTTGGGATAAAAATAAGATAGAAGCCAAGCTAGAAATGAAAGATAAAGATTAAATTATTACAGTAAAACCAATGAGATACAACCCCGATAACCAAGAAGAATTTCAAAAATAGATTAAGGAATTATTAAGTCTTACAATAATAAGACACAATAACTCTCCTTATAGCTCTCCAACTGTTATGGTAAGAAATCACACAGAGATAGTACAAAATAAACCAACAGTATTTGCGTTCAAAATGGGATAGGTATGGAAGTGTGTTGGACCCTTTAACTTTTTATTTAAGTTACGAAATTATACTATTATAATATTATATTGCTCAAGAAATTTACTCTATTTCAATTATCATGCTTGATTTATACATAAAATATTCTCTTTTAGGAGGATTAATTATACTTGTTAAAGAAGATGATTGTGTTCTTAGGTAAGAAAATATACTCACTTAGATTATTAATTTATCGAACCGACGATTTTCTAGTCCACTCCCCCAGTTGGTATCAGAGCCATTATAGATGTTAAAAACTTGGAAGTAGTTATTACATAAAATATGTCCACTTTAGATATCAAGATTAGACAAGAAAATAGTGAAAACAAATTTGATAAAATAACCGAGGTATTAAAATGCGATGAAAACTTTAATGATATAGATACAGAATGGAAAAGCAACCCTCTTTTAGTAATATAAGGATAGTTAATTCCATACTTTGAAAAATTAGAAGACATATAAGAAATAGTCAAGAAGGCAGAGACAGATGTAAAAAATTAATATTTTTGCTCCAACAAGAGGATAAGGACGAGGCTTTCATAACTCGGGTTCAAAAAATATTAGCCGACTATGATATGGTTATTGAAGAACTAATAAATAATGTAAAACTCATCAAAAATGAAATTAATACACATCCTTCTAGTATAGGATAAATTACCATCCTTTTAAGATATATGACTAGATTATCATTTATATTGGACTTTTCAGAAAAATTTAAAAGTCGCTAAGATAAAAGAAGAATCTTATCAAATATATTTTAAAAAATTAGATATTACAAAGATTGAAAAAATAAATAAAACACAAGAGGCAATAATTGCTCATAATGATGAGATATTATCATAAAAAGATAATATAAAATTACTTAGCAGTTATTATTTTAAACAACATCCGGATTGTTATACCCCGTACCAGCTTCTTAAAGGTTGCCCTATGTCCAATATTATCTATAATATTATCAAATAACTCTAAGAAAGGGAGGACGTGATGCCCCATAAGAGTGAAGGTTGGAAATAGGGCTATAAGGATTTGGAAGGAGTTGGGGGCCAAATGACAAGTCGTGGGACTCGATTTACCTGTGTAAGCTAACAACTTGGAATTCTTACATACTTAAGTTATTTAAGTACATGTTGAGCTTACGTAGCAAAGATTACATATGTTCTTAAAGTGAGACGAGATTACAAACCCACAGAAGAGGCGGAAGGAGGAGTAGCACCCACTTGGAAGCAAGTAGGTGATGCACCTACTTGGAATAAGTAGGTGATGCACCTACTTGGACCAAGTAGGTGATACACCTACTTGAGGTGGGTCATATGCTGCCATGTGACAGCCTTGGAGTGGTGACAAGGATTGGTTGGTCCAATGAGGGTTGGACACGTGTCACCCCCGGGGCTTGACACGTGTCACCTCTTAATATGTAGTATATAAGGACCATTTGATGACTAATGCATCATAAAGTCATCTCTTACAATTAGAACAAATAAGGAAAATTGAGAGAAAAACTTAGAAAGCCAAAGAGCGAGCTACGGGTTTGGCCCTATCAAGGTAAGGTCCCGACTTTTGTTCTGTGAATTAATTATTTAAGTTATCCTAGGAAGATATAACCGTGTTTAATAATGAAAACCTTTTGTTTTGGGGAAGAAAGGAAGGGTAACGAGCAGTCCACTACTTTTCAGCGCGATTAAGGAACTTCCGAGGGTAGTTTTTACAAGTTTTGAACAAGGTAAGGTCTTCCCTTTCAAACTGGAGTTAATAATATTGTTATGGAGTGTATTACATTTCTGAAACAAAGCTGGAAGTAATAAAATTGCATAAGTATTCTTGGCATTAGAAACAAACTAAATTGAAGTCATTTTAGCTAAATCGAAGTCGAGTAGTGCACTGTAATTGTGGTGCTGCAGATTAGAGGGTTTGGTTGTGTATTGTAGGGATGGAAAGTGTTCTAAAAAGTGTGTGGGTGCTGCTGGTTTCAGCCACATGACCCTACATTTTGTGTGGGTAAAGGTTTTATGAAATAGAGATTGAAAACTCTATTTTGGTATCGTAGTTTGAGCGAGTTGTTTGGAGTTTGTGTTGTGTAATGTTGAAATGGTTTAATTGTATATGTGCTACTAATTTTTATTTCTGGTTGGATTTTCTTATTGAGGATGTAATTGGAAGTTTAGACAGGGCAAGTTATAGGGGAGGTGCTACCCGATTTTCGTTAACTTCTTAACCAATTAATAAACTACTTGAGAAAGGCACATAAGGAAATGATTCCTATGGATGTTTGGTTATAGTTTGAGAAGCTGGAAGGTTGAAGGGTATTAATGTTAGTATTACCTTCGTGTTAAATAGGTTCAGAAGGCGACGAAGCAAGGGTGGTTACGATTACTCTATAAAAGGTATGTAAAGCTATCTTTCTCTTTTTTGGCATGTCTTCAAGTTAAGTAATGAATGATATGATCTTGAGGGTAAATCTACTCATAAATTTCAGGCATAATCCACGGTCCTTACTTACTTCTTGATGAAAGCACATTTACAGTAATTGAACTAGGGCTTCTCAAGCCTTCCATACGTTAGGAAGTGATGAGTATGTGAGGCTATCCTTCTTTTTTTCGTGGCATGTCTTAGCCATAAGTGGTTTGTATATGAAATGTGGGGATAATTCCATTCATAAAACTCCAGGCATGACTCGTAATTCTTACCCACTTCTTGGTATTAGAACTCCTATAATAGTTAAG
Source organism: Solanum dulcamara (assembly GCF_947179165.1). Taxonomy (NCBI): domain Eukaryota; kingdom Viridiplantae; phylum Streptophyta; class Magnoliopsida; order Solanales; family Solanaceae; genus Solanum; species Solanum dulcamara. Next base: position 55,476,649 of record NC_077237.1, on the reverse strand, counting down.
TTATTGCCTTTTAATGCTTCTATGTGATGAAGGGTAGTATACGTAAAACTGATCTGTCCTTTGTTTTGGAATGTCTTATATGTAAGTGAATTGATGTATGATATGAGTTTGGAGGGAGTTCCTTTCATATGTTTCAGAAATAACTCATGACTCGTGTTCACTTCTGATTGCTAGAAGTCCTAAAGTAGTTGAACTACTACCCACGAGCCTTCTATATGTTGAGTAGTGACTGAGAACGTAAGCTCCTATTTCTAAATAATCTGTGATGATAAATGTCTCTGATTCATAAGCTGTGTAGCATTATCTTAATGCAAGTTTATGATTCCTCAGACTCCATTTGATATGGCCCCTAATGGTATTTAGAGGACACTTGAGATGAGGATCATTTTGATCCTCAAATGATAGTTCATGAAGATTGTTATATGGAGTTCCTAGATGATGAGCTAATTACATATGGTGACTCACTACTCTACTCGTGCATGCTGTTAATATATCTTCCACCGAGTCCCATGAAGAGTCGGGTATGATCGAGTCCCATAAATGGTCGGGTATGATATATGATGACATGATTATTCACCGAGTCCCATGAAGGGATTGTTACGACCGAGTCCCATAAAGGTTCAGGTATGATATATGATGATATGAGCACTCACTGAGTCATATAAAGGGCCAGGTACGACCGAGTCCCATAAAGGGTCGGGTACAATGTATGATGGTATGATTATTATGATAGTATGATTATTTACCTAGTCCCTTACTAGAGGGATGTGTATGGCACTTATATGCATAGGATTAAATAATGAAACATTTGTAACACCGAATCCCACAGTGGGCCGGGTACGGTATGGGAGGATACATGACTTCATTTTATGAGTTGCAGGTGCAGTGATTTATTAAATGTTATACTTGTTTCCTGCATCCCTAATTCTGTTGTTATTTCACTTATATACTGTGTTATGCTTTATATACTCAGTACATATATCATACTGACCTTTTTTGTTCGGGAGGCTGCATTTCATGCCCGCAGGTACAGACCCACACTTTGGGGATCCACCAGCTTAGGATTCCACTCAGCAAGTCTGGAAGGAGCTTCATTGAATCGAAGCTGAGTTTTTGGTACCAAACCTTCTATATATATATTTGTTCGTGCAAGGGTATGGCGGGGTCCCTATCTCGCCTTATGCTATCACTAATACTGCTAGAGGTCTGTAGATATGTGTGTGGGTTGTGTATATACGTGTGTTCAGTGGTGTCTGTGTGACTTATGTTTTGGGAAATTCCCTTGTCGTGGTAGCCTTGTCGGCTCGCATATGGGTTTATAATGGGACGACCCCACATACTAAAATAGCCTCATCGGCTTATACGTTATGTTGCCTATCAATACATTCTGACCTACAAAGGAAATAGGTTGGGCCAATGTGTGAACATATGATAGGTTTACATACAGTTACCAGAAGTTTACACAAGTGTCTAGCTTGGGCACCCAGTCACGGCCCATGGGGTTGGGTCATGAAAGAAGTGGTATCAAAGCAGTTCGTCCTTGGAGTATCTATAGACCGTGACTAGTAGAGTCTTATTTATTGGTTTGTTATGCACCACATCTTTAAACAGGAGGCTACAGGGCATTTAGGATGTTGTCTTTCTTTCTTTCCTTACATCGTGAAATAGAGCTATGTTATTAGGATGATCTCTTGCTAACATATCCTCATGCATACAGTGATGCCTCCAAGGAAAGCAATAACTGCCTAGAAGGGCAAGTCAGTAGCAGGGGAAACTAGTCAGATCCCGAGAGTTACTAGGGCTCGTGCCCAGTCTATGTCGGAGATTATGCTCCACTCGACAAGCTCTACTATGCCGCCTCCAAAGGAGCTTAGAACAACAGCAACTGCAGATCCTGAAACTCCAATGCCTAAGCCTCCAACTCCACAGCTAGGGCCAAAAAATAGGGCCATGAGGGATGCAATGCAACTATTGACTAGGATAATGGCAGAGCAGGCTCGAAGGCATGGGTTAGGAGCGAATGATGTTGATAGACATGATATTTTGAGGGTTCGTGACTTCTTGACTTGTAACCCTCCAGAGTTTTATGGGTTGATGCCTGCGGATGACCCATAGGAGTTTATTCAATAGATGCAGTGCACGTTAAGAATAATTAGGGCTTCTGAGACTGAGTCTGTTGAGTTAGCTTCATATCGGCTGCATGACATAGCCGTTAGTTGGTATGAGTCCTGGGAACTATCAAGGGGCAAGAGTTCTCCTTTAGCAGTCTAGGATGTGTTTGCTGATGCCTTCTTTAGCCACTTTCTAGCTCCAGAAATGGAATGAGCTAGAGTTGATAGATTCTCATAGTTGAGGCAGAATGGCAGAAGCATTAGAGATTATTTCCTCGAGTTTGACTCATTGGCGAGACATGCGCCTGCTATTGTGGTCGATATGGCTTATAGGGTTAATCGCTATGTGATGGGGCTAGATTATCACTTAATTGATAGTTGTATGGCCATGGCTTCTTAGCCAGGCATGGATATTGCTCAAGTACAGGTGTATGCATAAGGGGTGAAGGATCGGCACGGAGGGCGACAGCCCGATAGAGATTATGATAGGAGCCAGCATAACATAGCTAGGTCGGTTTGTTATTCGGGGGAGTTTCAAGGTGAGCAGTCTCAGTAGTATAGTAGGTATCCTTCCTAGCCAGCCCAGAGTGCACCCTCATAGTTCATGGGTAGGCGATTCATTAGCACCGGGTATTTAGGAGTCGTTCAGAGCTCTAGGGTTTCAGATTCATAGATTAACAAGGGATCGCATCAGTGAAAGCCACCTTTGCCTCAGTGTCCTCATTATGATACGGTTCATTTTAGGGAATGTCATTTTGGGATAGGTGCCTATTTTACTTGTGGATGTCAAGGCCATGTTAGGAGGGAGTGTCCATTTGGGGGCAGCCTAGGAAGTGCAGCTCAGCATAATAGGTCAGTTGTTGTTTCATCTTCTTTTGTGGCTATGCTCCTTGTGGGATAGGGTATTCATACACCAGCAGGCCATGGTAGAACTTCGAGTGCTAGAGGAAAGGATCAAGAGGCGTCACCAAATATGGTTACAAGAATATCATTAATTTTCTTTTGGAATATGTTTGCATTGATATTAGGAGCCCTGTGTGTCTATAATATATATATGTACATGTCGACTCTATGAGGCACTGGTGGTATTTCATGCGTGCAGGTTTTTTTGAGATACTAAGATATATAGAGGAAACTTTGCCAAAAATTTCCTAAAAATGAAAAGAGAATAAGAGATGGGGTTGTAGTGTGTCTTGAAAGGTCGTGTCCACCATAATGATAAGATTTGACTAAATTACGAGTATGGCTGACCTCGAAGAATGAGTTAATTGTTGACTTGACGACAATAGGAACTAGGAGATCAATACTGGTGTGGTAGAAAGGAACTTAGAAAAGACTTGTGATACTAAGAGATGCTTTAGAGAAGACTAGTAGATCTTGATAGATGAATATATGGATGCACCAACTTAATTGATAAACAGGGATAAATGGTGATGAGTTATAGCTAAAGGAGTAATGGTGTGATTGAGACAAGAGTACAGGGGGAAGAGAATGGTAATAGATATGAAGTATGAATAAAATAACTCGTGAGATATTAAGGATATTGTGAAGGATAGCAAGGCTATACTTGGCTAAAGTTTAAAATATTGGCAACAGGGTTATTGGCTACAGATATTGTGACGTACAAGTAGCAAAAGAGAAATAATAAGAGGCCTCTGGTCGACAACTAGGAAAGAAATCCTAAAGTACTTGTAAGACCTTATGGAACTAGTTAGCATTCGAGGAAGAATATCCTAAAGAGGGGAAGGATATTATACCCCGTACCTTCGTTCTTCAGAAAATATTCTTAAGCTTCTTAAAGGTTCCCCTGTGACCCAAATTATCTATAACATTATCAAATAACTCTAAGGAAGGGAGGACGTGATGCCCCAAAAGAGTGAATGTTTGAAATAGGACTATAAGGATTTGAAAGGAGTTGGAGGACAAATGACAAGTCGTTGGGACTTGACTTACCTACGTAAGCTACCAACTTGGATGTCTTACATACTTAAGCTATTTAAGTCCATGTTCAGCTTACGTAGCAAAGATTACATAGGTTCTTAAAGTAAGATGAGATTATGAACCCATGGAAGAGGCGGAAGGAGGCGTAGCAACTACCTGGAAGCAAGTAGGTGACGCACCTACTTGGACTAAGTAGGTGATGCACCTACTTGAGGTGGGTCCCATGCTGCCATATGGCAGCCTTGGAGTGTTGGCATAGATTGGTTGGTACAATGAGGTTTGGACATGTGTCACCTCTTAAGATTTAGTATATAAGGACCATTTGATGAATAATGCATAATAAAGTCATCTTTTACACTTAGAACAAATAAGGAAAAATTGAGAGAAAAACTTAAAAAGCCAAAGGGAGAGCTTCGGGTTTGGCCCTATCAAGGTAAGGTCCCAACTTTCATTATGTGAATTAATTATTTAAGGTATCCTACGGTGATAGAATGACTTTTAATAATGAAAATTTTCAGTTGGGGGCAGCAAGGAAGGGTAACGAGCAGTCCACTACTTTTCAGCGCGATTAAGGAACTTCCAAGGCTAGTATTTATAAATTTTGAATAAGGTAAGGTCTTCCCTTTAAAAGTGGAGTTAATAATGTTGTTATGGAGTATATTATATTTCTTAAATGAAGCTGGAATTAAGAAAATTGCATAAGTATGCTTGGCGTTAGAAACAAACTAAATTGAAGTCATTTTAGCTAAATCGAAGTCGAGTAGTGCATTGTAATTGAGGTGCTACAGATCAGAGGGTTTGGTTATGTATTGAAGGGCTGGAAAGTGTGCTAAAAAGGGTGTGGGTGCTGTTTTTTGCATTCACACGACCCTTCATTTTGTTTGGGTAAAGGTTTTACGAAATAGAGATTGAAAACCCTATTTTGGTATCGTAGTTTAAGCGAGTTGTTTGGAGTTTTTGTTGTGTAATGTTGAAATGGTTTAATTTTATATGTGCTGCTAATTGTTGTTTCTGGTTGGCTATGATTATTGAGGATGTAATTGGAAATTTAGATAGGGCAAGTTATAGGGAGGTGCTGCCCGATTTTTGTTAATTTCTTAACCGATTAATAAACTACTTGAGAAAGGCACATAAGGAAATGATTCCTATGGATACTTGGTTATAGTTTGAGAAGCTGGAAGGTTGAAGGGTATTAATTTTAGTATTACCTTCGTGTTAAATAGGTTCAGAAGGTGATGAAGCAAGGGTGGTTACGATTACTTTATAAAAGGTATGTAAAGCTATCTTTCTCTTTTTTTTGCATATCTCCAAGTTAAATAATTAATGATATGATCTTGAGGGTAAATCTACTCATAAATGTTAGGCGTAATCCACAGTCCATACTTACTTCTTGATGAAAGCACTTTTACAGTAATTGAACTAGGGCTTCTCAAGCCTTCCATACGTTAGGAAGTGATGAGTATGTGAGGCTATCCTCCTTTTTTTCGTGGCATGTCTTAGCCATAAGTGGTTTGTATATGAAATGTGTGGATAATGCTATTCATAAAACTCCAGGCATGCCTCATAATTCTTACCCACTTCTTGGTATTAGAACTTCTATAATAGTTAAGTTATTGCCTTTTAAGGCTTCTATGTGATGAAGGGTAGTATACGTAAAACCTATCTCTCCTTTCTTTTGGAATGTCTTAAATGTAAGTGAATTGATGTATCATATGAGTTCGGAGGGAGTTCCATTCACAAGTTTCGGAAATAACTCAGAACTCGTGTTCACTTCTGAATGTTAGAAGTCCTAAAGTAGTTGAACTACTACCCTCGAGCCTTCTATATGTTGAGTAGTGACTAAGCACGTAAGCTCCTATTTCTAAAGAATCTTTGATGATAAATGTCTCTGATTCATAAGTTGTGTAGCATTATCTTAATGCAAGTCTATGATTCTTGAGACACTGTTTGATATGGCCCCTAATGGCACTTAGAGTACACTTGAGATGATGATCATTTTGATCCTCAAATGATAGTTCATGAAGATTGTTATACCGAGTCCTAGATGATGAGATAATTGCATATGGTGACTCACTACTCTACTCGTGTATGCTGTTAATATAGCTTCCACCGAGTCCCATGAAGGGCCAGGTATGACCGAGTCCCATAATGGGCTAGGTATGACTGAGTCCCATAAAGGGACGGGTATGACTGAGTCCTATAAAGGTCCGGGTATAATATATGATGACATGATTATTCACCGAGTATCATAAAGAGACGGGTATGACCGAGTCCCATAAAGGGCTGGGTATGATATATGATGATATGAGCACTCACCGAGTCCCATAAAAGGCCAGGTATGATCGAGTCCCATAAAGGGCTGGGTATGACCGAGTCCCATAAAGGGTCGGGTATGATATATGATCGTATGATTATTATGATAGTATAATTATTTACCTAGTCTCTCACTAGAGGGACGGGTACGACACATATATGCATTGGATGACCTAATGAAACATTTGTTACACCGAATCCCACAGCGGGCCAGGTATGGTATGGGAGGATACATTCCTTCATTTTATGAGTTACAGGTGCAGTGATTTATTAAATGTTATACTTGTTTCCTGCATCCCTAATTTTGCTGTAATTTCACTTATACTATGTTATGCTTTATATACTCAGTACATGTATTGTACTGACCCCCTTTCTTCGAGGGGCTGCGTTTCATGCCCACAGGTACAGACGCACACTTTGGGGATCCGCCAGCTTAGGATTCCGCTCAGCAAGTTTGGAAGGAGCTCCATTGAATCAGAGCCGAGTTTTTGGTACCAAACCTTCTATATATATATTTATTCGTGCAAAGGAACGACGGGGGCTCTGTCCTGCCATATGTTATCAATAATACTCCTAGAGGTCTGTAGATATGTTGTGTGTTGTGTATATATGTGTGTTCAGTTGTGTATGTGTGACTTATGTTTTGGGAGATTTCCTTATCGTGGAAGCCTTGTCGGCTCGCGTATGTGTTTAGAATAGGATGACCCCACATGCTATGATAGCCTCATCGGCTTATACGTTATATTGCCTATCGACACATTATGACCTACAAAGGAAACATGTTGGGCCAATGTATGAACATACGATAGGTTTACTTATAGTTACCAGGAGTTTACGCGAGTGTCCTTCTTGGGAACCCAGTCACGGCCCACGGAGTTGGGTCATGACACAGGTAGTTTAGGATAAAATGGACAATAAAACTAATTATAAACTACTTAATGAACAAGACTCTCTAAAGATAGAACAAGACTTGTACGAAATATAAAGAATGATAATTTACTTTGGAAACTTAATAATTCAAGAAATCAGGTTTTAAAAGATTTGATAAAGCAAAAAGGACACAAAATCATAGAAGAACATATAACCAAAACCACAGAGACGATAGGATCTCATATTACTAAAATAAAAATACCTGAAGGATACGGATGAAATAATTTAAAATGGTAAGCTCCGATTCAGAAACTTCTGAAATAGATGATCTTATAATAAATATAAAAGAAACCAAGTTAAAAATATGAAGGTTATATGATAAATTTTAAAAAAATGGATACTAACAAACTAGAAGAAGTATATTTTAATCCTACTATTACAGAGCTTCCTACTAAGGCTGAAACTAGCCTAACAAGTTTCAATAAACCCTCTGGGGCTTATGCAGGTATAAACACTGTACTAGGACCAAAAGATAGACATAACCCCGTAGGCTCAATGAAAAGTGAACCGATTAATCCGTTTGAAATATATCTAGATTTAGGTTGTATAAATAATAATGAAGAAGCTATAGATAAATGGAAAACTTCCTTAAGGATAGTAGTCACAGTAAACAAAATGGATTAGGATACTACTAGACACTTTATAGAAAGAAGTTAATTAAATAGTGTATTAAGATTTTGCCAAAACCTAAACAAAGCCACTAAAAATGATATTTTTGGCACTGATAATTATATTTCTAATTTAATTATAAAATCTATAGAAGACATAAGATTAGAATTTGTTGGAGAAAGTAACTTCTTAAAAGACCCAGCAACGATAAAAAAATATGAACTTGCGTTGTTACGATTACAATTATGTGAAATGTGTGAAATAGATAACTACATATGTGTTTTCCAAGATTACTATTATTACATTTATAATAGAATAAAAAATTCAGAAATGTATTTATGAATGTTTTTTACTAAAATCCCAGACCCTTGGGCAAAAAGTTAATAGATACTTATAACCCAGTACAACCGATACCTTAGGACAAAGGATAACCCATTTAAAGGAAAATGAAAATGACTTGATAGAGACCTATATTACATAATTAAAAGAAAAAAAATAGTGGGACCCTATATTTTTATATAATTACAAAAGGACAAAAGGGTCTCTATCATACTATTTGCTTCCTTATCTTTCAGTGTCTTCTGTCTTATCCGTCCTTTCTTCTTTTGTTAAACATCGTCCATCTGTCTTTGCTGTATTCGGAAGATGTGGACATGGCATATTCAATTATCTTCTCCTTTTTTAGTGAGCAAAACTCATACGTTCCTTTTTGGTGCTTTCTGATTACGCATATTCGTTGGTGAGCTTGAGGTCTAGATTTAATAAATCCTTTATTAATTAAATCTATCTTTGTCTCCATATACCATTTAGCAGCCGGTGGAGTGTTCTTTACTGGAGCAATTAAGATAGAGGAATATATTTTAGTTCCTCCATAAGTTCTAAATCCTTTTTTGAAGCTATACTTCATATTTTGTACAATAATTCACAATTTAATAGCTCGTCTGTAATGGATATCTTTTTCTGTGAATCTTTGAAACATCTTTTCTTGAAAGTTGTTTATAATATTAAAATCATCGGTCTTACCAATCTACATAAAATGTTAGGCAGTGTATCGTTCGTCCTTGTAAAAGTCTGGTCCGGCAGAAATAAACTTAATGACCAAAATATCTTTAACTGTAATCGTAGGGTTATTAAGGTAACAATCTTTGACTCCATATTGTATCCATGTAGGTAATCGACTAATTTGTAGGAAGTTTGGAGAGGAAATATAAATCAAATTAATAGCTCCAAAGTCATACCAGCATCTTATTTCCTGTGGAGAAAAATCTTGCAAGTAATTAATTTGATGGTATATTCCAGTAAAATCAATATATCTGTTTTGGATGGTTTTGAGAGAAAATAAATCTCTCATTATCTATTCTTGATCTTTGGTGGCATGAAGCAATATCAAATCTTCCTTTAGATCCCAAAGTACTTCCTTTTTAGGTAATTGGGGTCTAAAAGATGTTTTTTCATACTTATCTTCTTGTACCTCGGTAGTTGGGGAGGTATTATCATCTTTTTGAACTTTAATCATACTACTAATCTTATCATAAGAATCACTACACTGTCCAATTTTAGATGTTATCTGGGCACATATACTATTTAATTTATCAGCAATCTATTGTTCGCAATCGAAATTAGCTATTTCGATAATATCAGATACTGTTGTTTAAATAACCTTGAAACCTTTATCAATATCTTGTAAATGTGTCAACATCCGTTGTTTAATTTCGTCCATCTCTAGTGACAAAATCTACTACAACATTTTTGTAATAACTCATTAGGTCATTTTGTGAATGAGTCCTCCTCCTTTCATAGAAGACCCTTTTCGTAAATTTAAGTTAAAAATTTTGGATCTTTCAGTGACTTCGGTTAATTAGTTGAGGGATAACTTTAGATAATTAATTCAATTGGTGGGCTAAAGTGTTAATTTATTTAATATCATATATCACTTTTCTTATATTTATTAAAATAGATTAGTAGGGTTTGTTACTTTATTACCTAATTAATTATAAAAAAGAAGAAGAAAAGGATGAGAAACTTATCTAGGCAGACGAACAGGAGAGGAAAAAGACCGAACTTCAGGTTCTAGGTAATTAGTGTATTAATGCTGTAGCAATTACTAAATCGACACTACCTTTTTTTTCTCACCAACAAATACACTAATTACCTGCAACCGAAAGTTCGGTCTTTTTCCTCTCCGGTTCGTCCACCCAGATAAGTTTTTCGTCCTTTCTTGCTTCTTTTTTCTAATTAATTAGGTACTAAAGTAACAAACCCTACTAACCTATTTTAATAAATATAAGAAAAGTGGTATAGAATATTAAATAACTTAACACTTTAGCCCACCAATTAAATTAATTATCTAAAATTATCCCTCAACTAATTAACCGAAGTTATCGAAAGGTACAAAATTTTCAACTTAAATTTACGAAAATGGTCTTCTATGAAAGGAGGATACTCATTCTCAAAATGACCTAACGAGACATTACATTGGTTTTTTTTCTTCTGTTTCATGGTTAGAGTGCTGATGGTGCAATGAGTAGTAATATTTTACTCTCCTTATCCTATTATAATTTATATTTTAAATATTGAGTTATATAATTAAATATTAGGTGTATTTTATTATATGAATATAATTAGATTTATGAAATTTGAAGGAATTGAGACGTAACCCTAGGAGTAAAATTTAGGAATATGAGACTTGGTATATTAGTTGGCATCAAGATTTAGGAACTTGATTATAGATTTTAGTAAGCTTTGGGGCTTAGCTGGGCATATAGTAATATGAGTGTTGTTAGTTTCAAAAGCTTACTGTGATTATTTATTTGATTAGATTGCATTGATTTGGAAGTCCAACGAAAGGGGAAGGCTCAAGTCTCGGACTGATTATTCAATTATTTGAGGCAAGTAAATATCTAAACCTAAGTTTAAGCTTGTAGATTCTTGTATTTGCGTGTTATGTGTACTGGAGAATAATGAGAATTGAACTGGGTTATTGACTGTATGATTGGCCTTAAAAATGTAGATAAGGGGTATAAAATGGTGATCTAATGACATGTATTAGTGGAATTGATATGTTGTGATTATTGGTTTATTTTGGTCATGTAAAATGACTATGTTGATGTGAGATAGGAAAAATTATTGTTGTTTTCATGTTATTATCGTGAATCATATGAACATGACTTGATTGCATTTGTTCTGACATACTATGCTGAGATTAAAAATGATATGAAACAAAGTGGTCGGGCCACACGCTCCATGGTAGGTATTATGAAATAAAGGGGTCGGGCCACATGCTCTATGGTAGGATATGTATATTGAGGGGATGGGCCACACGCTCTGTGGTAGGTTACATGGACAGAATGTCCCCTATGGGTTTTAGACTGTAATTCAGCGGATGTGTACTGATAGGACAGACATGCATCATCTCATTGCATTGCATCACATTTTGTTGATATTTGTAAATTTGTGTTACCACTTATTTCTCTATATATATTGAATTTGACTTGATTTGATTCACTTGATAAGACTTTCGATGAACTTTTGTGGACTCTATTGTTATTATTGTGTAGAGTGTAGAGTTAGGCTGGTTTTATGCAGGTTGTAGTTGAGAAGGTTCGGTTTGATTGATAGGAGTACTTGTATCTGTTGAGCTTTGCTTTGTTTTAGTTATCCACTTGCTGAGTGTCGTTTTGTTTGGTACTCACCCCTTTCTTCTACACTTGTGTAGGTTGTGAGCCCGGACCTGCTTGATCTCCTACTTTTTTATACCACATCCGAAGCTATCATCTCGAGTGTTGAGGTAGTTATTCCATCCATTTAACAGATACTTCTTACTCCTTTAATATGTTTTAGTCCTATTCTAGAGACAAATACATTGTGACTGAATTTTCTTTCATACTTTGGTAATGTAGTAGTGCTTGTACACATGACAACCAATCTTGGGGGAATTTGAGTTTGTTTTATGTGATTTCGATTAAGTTAAATTTTAATTTATTTTTTTTTCTTCCGCATCTATTTTTTATTGGGTATTAGGCTGACTTATCTTGGTGGGTTGAGATGAGTGCCATCAAACCCCAATTCGGGTTGTGAAAGTTTTTGTTAGTTCGAATAATTTCAATATCACAATACTATTCAGACAATAATATTTCCCATCTAATAAATCATTTATATTCCAGTTTTGACGAAAGATTATTATGAACAAAAGCCTTTACCTGTGTATTATCAGTTCAGAGAGTAAACCGTTTTGATAGTAAGAAGTAATATAACTTTTGACAACTTTTTACTGTTACGAATAATTTTTTTTCATTAATATGATATCGAATTTGTGTATCTGAAAAAGTTCAAGAACAATATCTACATAGACTTTCTTAAATCTTATTTTTATTAAAATCATAGTCTATCTTTTTTAATACACCGCTCCAACAATGTTCTGAAGCATCTGTTTCTAAGATTAAATCATCCTATCCATTCGTAACTGTAATTTTGGTAAATTTTTGCAAAGAGATTTTATATCCTTTACCTTTTTAGTTAAGACTTCATTCAGTTCATAACTTTTATCCCTTTTTAATAATTCTTGAAATGGCTTTCTTAATTTAATCAAATTCTGAATATAATCTGAAGCATAATTAAGGATTCCTAAAAAGCTTTGTACTTACTTTTTATCAACTAATTTATCTAGAAAAACAAATATCTTTCCAATGATATGGCTCTGTAATTTTATACCATTTCGTCAATTATTATTCCTAAAAATTCTATCTCATTTTTAATAGGCTTGCCTTCTTTTTAGAAAGTGTTAATCCATTTTCTAAACCTAAGTTTGTAAACTTATTTAGGTGTATCAAATGATCTTTAAGATTATCAGATAAAACTAAAATATCATCGACGTAGACAAATATGTAGTCATAATCTTTAAAGATATTATTCATTTTTCTTTGGAATATCTTTGGTGCGTTTTGTAATCTAAATGGCATAACTTACCATTCATACTGTTCTTGAGGGGTTCAAAATGCAGTATGTTGAATACTATTGTAACACCCCCTAAAACGTTATTGATTCATGGATCCTTTCATTCATGAAGCTCAAATGAATTATCAAAGTTTTCAATTTAATTCAAGCATGAAACTTTATGGGTTTTCATATCATGATTCCAAATTCATAGATTATTAAACATTTAAAGTCTAATTACCTATCTTATATTAGCTTATGTTAGCTCTTAAATGCATTGAATTGTTGATTTATCAAAGGTCCTTATATAAAAGCGTGAAAAGGTTCTAAAGTATTTTGATTATAATTATGTTCTCTCATGCCTAAAGTATTTTGATTGTAGTATGTTCTCTCATGCCTAAAGTATTTTGATTATAATTATGTTCTCTCATGTCTAAAGTATTTTTAGTATAATTATGTTTTCTTATGCCTAAAGTATTTTGATTATATTATATTCTCTATAGCCTAAAGTATTTTGATTATAATTATGTTCTCTCATTTTTAAAGTATTTTGATTATATTATATTCTCTCATGCCTAAATTATTTTGATTATAATTATGTTCTCTCATGCCTAAAGTATTTTGATTATATTATGTTCTCTCATGCCTAAAATATTTTGATAATAATTATGTTCTCTCATGTCTAAATTATTTTGATTATAATTATGTTTTCTCATGCTTAAGTATTTTGATTATATTATATTCTCTGATGCCTAAAGTATTTTGATTATATTTATGTTTTCTCATACCTAAAGTATTTTGATTATAATTATGTTTTCTCATGCCTAAAATATTTTGGTTATACAAATTATGTTTATTTTTTAAGCTTTACTCTAAGGTATGTAAGAATTCAATGAGAGTATTCCTTTCTGTAACAACGCTAAAACGTTGTTTGTGGTATTTCAATTCTTGACGAAAATTATATTTCTTCTATATTTTGGGTACAACTTTTCATAAATTAGTCCAAATTAGGTGATTCAAATTTTGGAATAACTCCAACGACATCACTTACAACTTTCATGAGACCATATATTAAAATTCTAAGGTTAAGTAGGTCAAATAAATTAATTTTTGCAAGACATAGTGTTATGATAAAATGGATTATTTGTAGAATAAAATTTATATCTCACTGTAGGTTACTCCAAATTGGTTGATTCTTGAACGACATGAAACTAGACTTCTAGTTATACAATTTTTATAAGACAGGAAAACCTAATAAGGAATTTATCTTGTTCAAACGCATCTCCGAAAAAGAATATTCTGTTAAAAGAGAGCTCAATTCACATACCATGGAGATCTAGAACCATTTGAGATCATTCATGACATTAAAATCTTCCATTGAATTTTCAAGATCATCCTTTGTAATTATTTTTATGTATTGTTAGTTCCTTCCTCCACATCTATAAATATCCACCTTATTTCCTCATTTTATTCATCAAGCTTTATTAAGCAACTTTTCTCTCTATACACTTCTTTTACTCATTCTCAAATATAGTTTTAGTTTTAGTAATATAGAAATTCTATTCTGGTAATTCTTATAATCCAGGTAGTATACAAAATGCTCCAATTAGGAGAAAAGCCAAGGGGTTCAAGAGTGTTCCAATTCGAAGTAAAGCTTCATATGTCAGGTATATAAGGATATTCATAGCATTAGATTGAGTTCGTCTATGCGTCCAATATTTAAATTTATCGTAATTGAGTTATAATTGAGTTTTACCCCAATCTTGAAGTGTAAATGAATTACTTCTTCTTTTATTGAGTTAGATATATTTATGCATTGAGATTGTTTTTTATCTCTCATATTATTGGAATTATTGTTCGTGGTTACTTTTACATAAACCTTAATTGATTTGATGTTCATGAATATTTTTAGGTGTGTTTGAGTAAAGATGTTGGCTTTTAATATTCATTGACAAAATGAGTGATTTGAATTAATACTATATATGTATTTTATTAAGTTTTGAAAGAGCAAAAGAATTGAGTTTAATTAAATGAATTTGATTAAATGATGTTTTGAGCAAGATATTTTGATGTGATGTAAATGATGCTTGAAGTGTAATGATTGATGAAGAGGTAATGATATGAGTTTGATATTTTAAATAAAATTTTAATAAGACTAGATGATGATGTTAATATGAGCACATATTTTGGGAGTAGTATTGAGCACCGAGTTAGGTAAGAGTTTAATTGACTCAAACCCTAAAATTACGTAGCCAACGTACAATGGAGGCTATACCTCTTAAGTACCAAAAAGAAGACTTTGATGATTAGATCCAAAATGGTGATGTCCTTTACCGTGGAAAGGTATTGGATGGATGTGGCAATGACAATGCTTCGTTGTGTCATCACTAGCTCATAAGTGATGGTTGTCGGTTAGAGAAACTCTCAACTTAGTAAGCATTTCTTCTTATGATTATTTTTAAATTTTCATTACATATTGTTGTTGAGTTCGAAGCCAAGTCTTCCTAAGAGGAGTTTTTTGATATTTGTCCTTACTTTCCTGTCATTTTACATACTCATACATTCCACATACTGACGTCATTCTACCTGCATCATTTTATTATGCAAATACAGGTGCTAGAGATCCTCAACAGGTGCATCGTTGAAGATCATTATTTTTCAGCATTTGGTGAGTCCTTCTTGTATTTGGAGGAACTCTTTATCCTTTTATTAATGTTGAGTATTATGCTTCTTTCAAGGTATCCATTGACATGTCAATGGAATTGCCTGATAGTGCTATAGGCTTCATAGATAGAGTTTGATGATGTAGTTGGAGTAGTTCTCCTTTGAAACTACTTCTTCTAAGAATTTCTTTCTTTTATTTAATTTTGATGATTGAGAGCCCACATAAGTATTCCTATTTTTACTTAAGTCTTCTACTAATGAATGGATAAGTTATGAGACCAAGTGGTTCTCTTGGAGGCCAGAGATGGTTTCTGAGTGTCGGCGATGGCTAGGGTACCCTCTTAGGGCATGAAAAAGTTGGTATCAATGAACAGAGTTCAAGAGTCCTAGGGTGTCTATGAAGTCTTATATAGTAGAGTCTTGCTTATGGGTATGTCATGCACCATACTTATAATCAGGAGGCTATAGGACTTTAGGAATTATTTTACTTCTTTTATAATTTGAGTTCGTGCGATAGAGTTTAACACTATAAAACTTCCTTTCTAATGCATTTAGATGTTGCAGACTATGCCTCTTAAATGTACAGCCAGTCAGAGGAACACTACCAGCACTGAGGTTCCATGGTTAGAGATACCTCCACCAAGAACTAGGGTCCGACCTACAAAGTCTACTGAGATACCCCAAATACCTACTACTCACACCACTCCTACTTTAGAGGAAGATTTATGAGGAGCTATTGCTATGCTCACTCAGTTGGTGGATGCCCAAAATGGTAGCCAGAATCCACCAATTCCTAGCTTTAGTTATCAAGAGACATCTGATTCCTTGAGGATTAGAGATTTTCTGAGAATGAATCTGCTGGTCTTCATTGGTTCCAAGGTTGATGAGGACCCCCAAAATTTCATTGATGAGATGTGGAAGATACTAAAATCGATGCATGGAATAGAGATCAAGGGAGTTGAGTTGGTGTCTTATCTGCTCAAGGATGTGGAAAATGTCTGGTATAACCAATGGGAAGAAAGTAGAGGTGAGGATGCAGAGTCTGCTATTT
Organism: Solanum dulcamara; assembly: GCF_947179165.1. Taxonomy (NCBI): domain Eukaryota; kingdom Viridiplantae; phylum Streptophyta; class Magnoliopsida; order Solanales; family Solanaceae; genus Solanum; species Solanum dulcamara. The sequence continues at coordinate 55,460,098 of NC_077237.1, read as the reverse complement.
GGGATGAGTTTGAGAGAGTATTCCTTGATCACTTCTTTCCCTAAGAGCTATGTGAAGCAAAAGTTGAGGAGTTTTTAAACCTCAAGCAGGAGAGTATGACTCTGAAGGAGTATAGTTTGAAGTTTATTCAGTTGCCCAAATATGTCCCAGAAATGATTCCTCATATAAGGGCCAAGATGAGGAAGTTTGTCTATAGCCTGGGCAAACATGTAAAGAAAGAATGTCAGGCAATGCTAATGATTTCTGACATGGATTTTTCTAGATTGATGGTGTATGCTCAGCAGGTTGAGGATGTCAAGAAAAAGGACTAAGAAGAATACCTAAGAAAGAAGGCTAAGTTTGTCGGGAATGAGAACGAGGAAAATATAGGGTAGGGTAACAAGTCCTTCTTTCAGAAAAGGTCTTCTAATTATGCACGTTCCTCAATGAGGAAGTTTGTCTCTGGCCTAGGCAAACATGTAAAGAAAGAATGTCAGGCAATTCTAATGATTTCTGACATGGATTTTCTAGATTGATGGTGTATGCTCAACAGGTTGAGGAGGTCAAGAAAAAGGACTTAGAAGAATACCTAAGTAAGAAGGCTAAGTTTGCCGGGCATGAGAACGAGGAAAAGCTAGGGTAGGGTAACAAGTCCTTATTTTAGAAAAGGTCTTCTAATTATGCACCTTCTTCAACAAGTGTTTATACATCTAATACCAGGTATGATCAGAGGTCGCTGAGTAACCAGAGTTTTCGAGCTAAGGGTTCTCACTCTAAATTAAGTATGGCTACAGGTTCCACAGAAAAGCCACCATGTGCTAGATGTGGGAAACTTCATTTGGGAGAGTGTCATGTAGGCACCAATGCTTGCTACAGATGTGGAAAGACAGGTCACCTTCAGAATAAGTATCTTTCAAAGAAATAGGGAGATGAAAGTAATAGAGCTCACTTTTCTTCTGCAGCTCCATAGAATAGAGGTAATCAGAGAGGTGCAGCTTCAAGTGCAGGCAGGAAAAAAACCGTCTGTATGCTATGGATAGTTGCCAAGACCAAGAAAATGCACCCGATGTTGTTATTGGCATGCTCCGAGTCCTTTCTATTGATGTCTGTGTATTACACCATCCGGGTTCTACATTATCTTTTGTGACTCCTTACTTGGCTAGTAAATTTGAGATCCTTCCTGAGTGTCTTCTCAAGCCTTTTAGCATATCTACTCTTGTTGGTGAGTCTATTTTAGCTAAGAGGGTCTATAGAGATTATAATATGTCAATCTATCACAGGGATAGCATGAATGACTTAGTTGAGTTGGACATGGTTTATTTTGATGTTATTCTTGGCATGGACTAGATTTATGCTTGTTATGCCTCAGTTGATTCTAGGACCTGAATTGTAATGTTTTAATTTCCAAATGAGCCTATCTTAGAGTGGAAGGGGAGTTCTGTAGTGTCTAGGGTTAAATTTATTTCCTACCTTAAGGACATAAAGTTAATCTCTAAGGGATGCATATATCATATAGTCTGAGTCAAACATATTAATTATCAGGCTCCATCTCTTGAGTCAGTTCCCGTTGTGAGTGAGTTTCCTAAAGTCCTTTCTGAGGATCTACTTGGAATCCCTCTTGATAGAGAGATAGAATTTGATATTGATGTCCTTACTAATACACAACCTATCTCTATTCCTCCTTATAGAATGACTCCCGCTGAGTTGAAAGAGTTGAAAGAATAGTTGAAAGACCTCCTAGATAAGGGATTTATTAGGTCAAGTGTCTAACTTGGGGCGTTCATGTCATATTCATGCAAAAGAAATATGGGTCCCTTAGAATGTGTATTAATTACCTATAACTAAACAAAGTAACCATAAAGAACAAGTATCCTCTCCCCAAGATTGATGATTTATTTGACTAACTTTATGGTGTCACATGCTTCTCTATGATAGACCTCGGATCAGGCTATCATCAGTTGAAAGTGAGAGAATGTGAAATTTTAAATGGCTTTCCGAACCCGCTATGGTCATTTTGAGTTTCTTGTTATGTCCTTTGGATTGACAAATGCTTCTATAGCTTTTATGAACCTCATGAATTGGATATTCAAGCCATACCTGGATACGTTTTTGATTGTCTTCATTGATGATATTTATGTCTACTCTAGAAGTAAGAGTGAGTATGCTAACCACCTTAGAATTGTCCTTCAAACTCTCACGGAGAGGGAGTTATATGCTAAGTTTTTAAAGTGTGAGTTTTGGTTTGAGTCTATAGCATTCCTAGGCCGTATTATATCTGGGGATAGAATTCGAGTTGATACTCAAAAGATTGAGGCAGTTAAGAATTTGCCCAGACCCACCTCTCCAACTAACATAAGGTGTTTCTTAGGTTTGGCTGGTTATTACAGGAGGTTTATTGAGGGATTTTCATCCATATCCTCACCATTGACTAATCTAACTCAGAATAAAGTTAAGTTTCAATGGTCAGTGCTTTGAAAAAAGCTTTCAAGAATTGAAAGTTAGATTGACTAATGCTCCAGTGTTGTCCCTACCCGAGGGAAAACAGATGGTTTTGTAATCTATTGTGATGCTTCTAGAGTTGGGTTGGGATGTGTTTTCATGTAAAAAGGTAAGGTCATATTGCCTATGCCTCCAGATAGCTTAATACTCATGAGAGGAACTACCTCGCTCATGACCTTGAGTTTGCAGTTACGGTATTTAATCTTAAGATTAGGCGTCACTATCTTCATAGTGTACATGTGGATGTATTCACAGACTATAAGAGCTTGCAGTATGTATTCATCCAAAATGAGCTGAACTTGAGGCAGAGGAGATGGCTAGAGTTGCTCAAGGATTATAACATGAGCATTCTCTACTACCCATGTAAAGCAAACATAGTTGACAATGCTCTTAGCAGGTTATCCATGGGGAGTATGGCCTATGTGGAAGAGGAAAAGAAGAAGTTAGCAAAGAAAGTACATAGTCTTTTGCATTTAGGAGTTCAACTTTTTGACTCTAGTGAGGGTGGTACAATAGTTCGAAATAGAGCTGAATCATCTTTAGTTGCAGAGGTGAAAGGAATGCAAGATCAGGATCCCATTCTTCTTCAACTGAAAGATGAGATTCACAAACAGAAGGTAATAACTTTTACCAAACAGGGAGATAGAGTGTTGAGATATCAACAAAGATTATGTGTTCTAAGTATTGATGGTGTTCTAGAAAGAATCATGACAGAAGCCCATAATTCTAGGTATTTCATCCATCCAGGTTCAACAAAGATGTACCACGACTTGAAAAAAGTATACTAGTGGAGTGGAATGAAGAGAGATATAGCAGAGTTTGTATCCAAGTGCCCGAACTGCCAATAATTTAAAGTTGAGCACCAAAGTCCTTGTGGAGTGGCTCAGAATATTGAGATCTCAGAATTGAAGTGGGAAATGATCAATATGGACTTCATTATCGATTTACCACAAACCCGCAAACAACATAACCCTATTTGGATGATTGTGGATAGGATGACCAAATTGGTCCATTTCTTACCGGTTAAGACTACGGACACTGCAGAGGATTATGCCAAAATGTATCTTAGAGAAATTATTAGACTACATGGAGTTCCTTTGTCTATTATATTAGATATGAGAGCTCAATTCACTGCTCAATTTTGGAAGTCATTTCAAAAGGATTTGGGTTCAAGAATGAAACTTAGTATTGCTTTTCATCTGCAAACAGATGGCCAGGAAGAGCTTACAATATAGACTTTGGAGGATATGTTAAGAGCCTATGTCATTGACCTCAAAGGTAATTGGGATGATCATTTACCTCTTATTGAGTTTGCATTCAATAATAGCTTCCATTCGAGTATTCAAATGGCTCTTTATGAAGCTTTGTATGGGAAGAGATGTAGATCACCAATTAGTTGGTTCGAAGTTGGTGAAGCTGAGCTTATTGGACCAGATTTGGTTCACAAAGCTATGGAAAAGGTAAAAACTATCCAAGAGAGGATGAGGACTGCTCTTTGCTAGAAATCCTACACTAATGTTACGAGGAGATATTTGGAGCTCAAAGTGTATGATTGGGTATACTTGAAAGTTTCACCCATGAAGGGTGTGATGAGATTTGGAAAAAAGGGAAGCTTGGTACCCGCTACATTGGTCTTAATCAGATTACGAGGAGGGTTGGTAACGTAGCCTATGAATTGGAGTTGCCCCCATGATTAGTTGTTATTCATCCCGTGTTTCACATCTCTATGCTTAAGAAATGTTTGGGAGATCCTTCACTTGTTGTCTAGACTGAGAGCATTGGGTTGAAACAGAGTTTGAGTTATATAGAGATTCCAGTTCAGATTCTTGATCATCAGGTTCGTAAATTAAGAACTAAGGAAGTGGCATCTGTCAAAGTCCTATGGCGAAATCAATTTGTTGAAGAGGGCTACATGGGAAGCTGAAGAAGATATGAAGGCTAAATATCCCATCTATTTGTGCCTTCTGATGATGATGTTCAAGGTAATATTCCTTACTTCTACCTTTGGGTCGATATGTATACTTGAATTTGAGTCATTGACCATTTGAGTATCAGAGTTTTTAAGAAATTGATGTCTTGAGCATATTCGTTCTTGATGTCTACTAGTTTCATCTTATTTCGAGGATGAATGATCCCAAGGGAGAGATATCGTAACACCCTTAAAACGTTATTGATTCATGGATCCTTTTATTCATGAAGCCCAAATGAATTATCAAAGTTTTCTATTTAATCCAAGCGTTAAACTTTATGGATTTTCATATCATGATTCCAAATGCATAGATTATTAAATATTTGAAGTCTAATTACCTATCTTATATTAGATTATGTTGGCTCTTAAATGCGTTGAATTATTGATTTATCAAAGGTCCTTATATGAAGGCATGAACAGATTCTAAAGTATTTTGATTATAATTATATTCTCTCATTTCTAAAGTATTTTGATTATAGTATGCTCTCTTATGCCTAAAGTATTTTGATTATAATTATGTTCTCTCATTCCTAAAGTATTTTGATTATAATTATGTTCTCTCATTTCTAAAGTATTTTGATTATAATTATGTTCACTCATTTCTAAAGTATTTTGTTTATATTATTTTCTCTCATGCCTAAAGTATTTTGATTATAATTATATTCTGTCCTGTCTAAAGTATTTTGATTATATTATGTTCTCTAATGCCTAAAATATTTTGATTATAATTATGTTCTATCATGCCTAAACTATTTTGATTATATTATGTTCTCTAATGCCTAAAATATTTTGATTATAATTATGTTCTATCATGCCTAAACTATTTTGATTATAATTATATTTTTTCATGCCTAAATTATTTTGATTATAAAATTATGTTTATTTTCTTTAAGCTTTACTCTGAGGTATGTAAGACTTCAATGAGAGTAATCCTTCTGGTAACACCCCCTAAAACATTGTATGTGGTATTTCAATTCTCGATGAAAATAATATTTCTTCTGTATTTTGGGCATAACTTTTCATAAATTAGTCCAAATTAGGTGATTCAAATTTCTTAATAACTCCAACGATATTACCTACAACTCTCATATATAATATCTTAAGATTCAGAGGTTAAGTAAGTCAATTAAATTAATTTTTGCAAGACATAGTGCTGTGGTAAAATGGAGTGCTTGTAGGATAAAATTCATATCTCACTGTAGGTACTCCAAATTGTTTGATTCTCGAACGACATAAAACTAGACTTCTAGATATAAAATTATTATGAGACACCAAATCCTAATGAGGAATTTATGTTATTCAAACACAGCTCCGAAAAAGGGTATTTCGGTAAAAGAGAGATCATCTTACCTACCATGGAAAGATCTAGAACCATTAGACATCATCAATGACATCAAAATTTTGCATTGAATTTTCAAGATCATCCTTTGTAATTATTTTTATTTATTGGTAGGTCACTCCTCCACACGTATAAATACCCACCTTATTTCTTCATTTTATTCATCAAACTTTTTCAAGCAACTCTTCTCTCTTTACACTTCTTTACTCATTTTCAAATATAGTTTTAGTTTTAGTAGTATAGAATTACTATTCTGGTGATTCTTATAATCCAGGTAGTATACAAAATGCTCCAATTAGGAGAAAAGGCAAGGGGTTCAAGAGTGTTCCACTTCGGAGTAAAGCTTCAGATTTCAGGTATGTAAGGCTATTCATAGAATTGGATTGAGTTCGTCCATGCGCCCAGTGTTTAAATTTATCATAATTGAGTTATAGTTGAGTTTTACCCAAATCTTGAATTCTAAATGAATTAATTCTTATTCTATTGAGTTAGATATATTTATGCATTGAGATTATTGTTATTTTTATCTCTCATATTATTAGAATTATTATTTGTGGTTACTTTCTCATGAACCATAATTGATTTGATGTTCATGAATATTTTTACGCGTGTTTGAGTAACGATATTGGATTTTAATATTCATTGACAAAAATAGTGATTTGAATTAATACTATATATGTATTTCATTGAGTTTGAAAGAGAAAAAGAATTGAGTTTCACTAAATAAGTTTGATTAAATGATGTTTTGAGCAAGATGTTTTAATGAGATGTAAATGATGCTTGAAGTGTAATGATTGATGAAGAGGTAATGATATGAGTTTGATATTTTAAATAAAATTTTAATAAGACTAGATGATGATGTTAATATGAGCACATATTTTGGGAGTAGTATTTAGCACCGAGTTAGGTAAGAGATTAATTGACTCAAACCCTAAAATTACGTAGGCAATGTACGAAGGAGGCTATACCTCTTAAGTACCAAAAAGAAGACTTTGATGATTGGATCCAAAATGGTGATGTCCTTTACCATGGCAAGGTATTGGATGGATGTGGCAATGACAATGCTTCGTTGTATCATCACTAGCTCATAAGTGATGGTTGTCGGTTAGAGAAACTCTCAACTTAGTAAGCATTTCTTCTTATGATTATTTTTAAATTTGCATTACATATTGTTGTTGAGTTCAAAGCCGAGTCTTCCTAAGATGAGTTTTTTGATATTTGTCCTTACTTTCCTGTCATTTTACATACTCATACATTCAACATACTGGCGTTATTCGTCCTACATCATTTTATTATGCAGATACAGGTGTTTGAGATCCTCAACAGGCACATTAGTAAAGATCATTATTTTTCAGCTATTTGGTGAGTCCTTCTTGTATTCATAGGAACTCTTTATCCTTTTATTAATGTTGAGTATTATTTTTCTTTTGAGGTAGAAATAGACATGTCATTGGCACTGTCTGATAGCGTTAGAGGCTTCGTAGATAGAGATTGATGATGTAGTTGGAGTAGTTCTCCTTTGAAACTACTTCTTCTAAGAATTTCATTCTTTTATTTGATGTTTATTATGGAGAGCCCACATAAATATGGTTATTTTTATTTAAGTCTTCTGCTGATGGTTACTTGTAATGACCCTGAAGGTTATTTTTGGAATTTTTATAAAATGACCATTTTACCCTTCCCTTAAGATGCTCTGAGTGATTTCTGATTGTTATCGGATGTTGATTTTTAGTAAATCCTATGAAAAGTTAAGTCTTTAGAAATTTTGAGTTTCATAAGCTTTAAGTATTAAAAAGTGGTATTTATGGTCAATTAGAGATACGGGTCTCGAAACGAAATTCTGTCAATTCCAGCAGCTCTGAAGGTCGAGATTGTCTTAGGAGACGTTATGGAATCCGTTTTGGCGTTGTAATAAAGATTTGAGGTCTTGAGTTGAAAATTTGAGGAACTTTAAGCCAAGGTTTGACTTTGGTCAACTTTTGGAGTTTTCATGCTTGGAATGGAATTCCGATGACTACGTTGGATTCGAGAGATGATTTTTGGTCTAGAAGAAGTGTTGGTTGAATTTTTAGAGGTCCCGAGTCCGTTTTGGTATTTTGAAAGCCTAAGTTGGTTTAGTTGTGACTTTTCTAGTTTTGGGTCAACGAGATCTTAATTCAATTTCTAATGGTTCCATCAGCTCCGGAATGATCAAATGGGGCTAGTAGCAGTATTGGAATGACTATCGAGCCAATCGATACGAGTTTGGGGCCATTTGTCGCTTTTGACTTTAAATGTTAGCCTATGGTTGACTTTGTTCAACATTCTTGGAAAACGCGCTCGAATAAAAATTATGACAGCGCGGTTAGTTTTGGAATGTCGATTTTGGTCTAGAATGACCCTTCGTTCACTTTCCGAGGCTTCTAGTCTAATCTCGAGGTCCATTGTGGATTGTAGTTTAAAAGGGCTCTTGGGTATGGGATTCGTATAAAAATTCTGAATATGCCATTTAGTCCAAAATATCAAATTTAGTAGGGTAACATATCTATTTTATTATCAGATTCTGAACGAATTCCGAGCACCCATTGGAGATTTTGGATTTTCCAAAATCTGATTTGGCAGCAGCTGGTGCAGTCCTTTTTTTGGGATATTTTCTACAACTTTAAAATCCCATAACTTGAGCATTAGGGATCCAAATTGGGTGATTCAAAAGGCAAATTTGTGAGATATTTTGTGGAGAACACATTGGAGAGATTGAAAACTGATTTGGTGCATTCAATTTAGGTAAAAATCATGATTTTATTTACAGCAGTGTCCATTTTTGGATTTACTTTTTGAAGAACTTTGAGAAATCATTTCTTAATCTATATAAACCCGATTTTGGTGATTTGATGGTCTAAATTCAAGAGAATTTCGTGAGCAATCTCGTTGTGCTCTTAGAAATGCGAGGGGAAGCTTCGTTTGAGTGTCTAAATTCAAGAGAATTTTTGATACTTTATTCAAAATTTATGAGTTTTGATTGCATGCTCTTCCCGCGTAGTTTCCCACACTTTATTATGTTATAAATATGATTTGTGAGCTTGGGGTGATGTTTGAAACCTATTTTGGGGGGTCAAATCCGGAATTCCATATATGGGTCCCATAATTCCCATTTTAGACTCCAAAATTGGTTCATCTCTAAATATTATGAAATTAGTGTATAAATGACCGTATAGACGTCGTGGTTCTTTTTTTGATATCATGGAAGCATTCCAAGGATGTTCGAAAGGGAAAAACTACGGCACAGTGATTTAGAGCCCGCGTATTTAGCCTACAGGTAGACTACAATTTTACCTTTCTTTAGATTGAGCTGGAATGTGTGAAAGCATCTTGAAATAGTTAGAATTTGTGTTGGGTAGTTTGATTGTATATTTTAGGTGTTAGAAATTGTACTTTAGGCTTGTTGTCGGGTTTTTTGGATATTTAGAAGCATGTGTATCTTGTCTTTATTTGTTAGTATTATAAGGAGAGTTGAATGAGCATGTTTTTGATATTGTAGAGTATGTTAGCTTTAGTATAGGATGTAAACTTCCTTTAGATGCTCCGACGTCACTCTGTGGACTTAGATCCTTGTAGAATAGTGTAGCGGGTTAGTGCCTGGTAGTTTGGACTTAGTTAGGTGTTACCCTTGCTCTTAAAAATATCCTCATCCATAAATCGGTATAATCGTGACTTTCTTGATGCGTCGATAATACTAGATTTCATGATCGTTGACTTTGGCTCCAGTTTTAGTTTTTACGGCATATCGGTTGACTCATTTGGGAATTTTTTTTTAGTACTGTTGTATTCTAGTTGGGAAGTAGAATGTTTGGAATCATGGGATAAATTATCTATGAGAATCCGGGTACCAAGTCCCGGCTTCCATTCTGCATTATCGGGGAGCATCCAAGTACTCATCCCCAGCCTCTACCGGCTTGCTAGTATGAAGAGCATCTGGGTACCCAGTCTCGGCCTCAATCATACCGATGTATTATAGCAAGCATCCGGGTACCCAGTCCCAATCTCGACCACACTAATGTATTATGGCAAGCATTAAGGTACCCAATCCCGGCCTTGGCCACTTTGACTTTCGGGTGAGCATTTGGGTCCCATTCCCGACCTTGACCCATAAGTCACCACTAAATTGATTGACTCTTTGAGATTTTGGCTTTGGGAATGATATAGTACTTTGGCTCCTAACATCGCATATTCTTGGTTCCTAGCCTTGGTAGTTGTATTTATTCTTTGTACTTAGTGGGCTTATTGGGGTTCGTCTATATTTCTATTTAACTTGCTCACGAGTGTCCCGGCTGGGCTTATTGGGGCCCAGTTGTGTATAGTTAGTTGTAGTTCTCATAGGTAGTACTCTTTCCTCCTTTTGATACTTATGTTAACTCTTATTTAGGCTATTCCTCTTTTTCATATTATTTTTACCTTTTTCTGCGCAGTCGGCCAATGATGCCTACTGGGTACCTGTTGTCTTGGTACTCATACTACACTCTGCATCTACTTTTGTGATGTAGGACCGAGCACCAGCTACCGCTGTGAATAGATCAATCCTGTTGCAGTAAACTTCAGAGACTAGGGTGAGCACTTGGCATTTTTGGATCATTCTTGTCTCCTTCAGTATGGATGGCCCGTCTTTTGCCTTTTCAAATTAGTCAGTTGTTATATATATTTTTGGTCCACTTTCCGAACTGGTACTCATTTTTTATTTTGTAGCAGCTCTATACTTATGACTTCCAGGTTTTGGGAGAGATCTTTAGTTATGTACATCATGTTTTGGTTTACTTCTGCTTATTCTTTCTGCCTATCTTTATAATTCACCACTCTTTTTTAGTTTCTGCCTTCAAACCCATTACTTGAAGTTCTGGGTTGACGGGTTGGCTTACCAACTTGTGGATTATAGTAGGTGTCATCATTACCTAAGAAATTGGGTCGTGACCAGTTGGTATCAAAGCCCAGGTTCATTGGTCTCACTTGTACAAAGATAACGTCTAATAGAGTCTCGCGGATGGTTGCAGAGACGTCCATAACTTATCTTCGGGATGCTACAGGATGTCATTAGAAATATTCTCTATTTTGTATCATTTCATGCAGTGTTGTGTCTTATTGATTTCATGAACTCTCATTTGTCCCACTCTTTTGTAGGGATGGTTCGTACGTGCGGTACCACCAGTCGTGATAATGCACCAAATCCTGGCATGCCTAGAAGTTATCCTTATGGGATAGGTAGGGGAGAAGCACTAGCTCCCAACCTGGAGATAGAGCCAGATCTGGTTGAGGAGCATCAGGACGCTCATATTCCTACTCAACCAGAAGGACTACCACCACCAGCACAACCCCCACTTGCACCAGTTATGACCCAAGCACTATAGACAGTGATTGTGTAGCTTCTCATGGCTATTTGGGTTGTACCACAGGCCCCAACCCTAGTAGCTGGCATACCAGCACCAAGGGATCCACCCGTCCAACCAGCACATGAGGTTCAGCTTTCTTGACTATTTGTTGCACCCCCACCAGCAGTTCTGGAGGGTGTGATGTCATTATAAGATCAGAAGATATTAGGGGTATTTCAGAGGCTGTCACCCCTGACTTTTTCTAAAGCCATTGGCGAGGATGCCATAGAGTTCCTGACTACCTGTTAGGAGCATCTCCATTCCTTGGGTTTTGTGGAGTCCATAGGAGATGACTTCACTACTCACCAGTTCAGAAGGGCAGCTAGATAGTGGTGGATCATGCCTGCATGATCAAGATTAGTCATCGTTATGACCAAAGGGGCAGTGATAAGAGACCCAAACATCAGGGTAGCTATAGTGGATCCCATTCTAGAGGCCATGATAGTTCTGACAAGCCCCGCCACCGGTTCCAGCCAGGTAGATACCAGTAGGGTCAATCCAACTGGCCAATTCAGGCCATCCTGCCAGCAATTAAGGGTAGTCAGCCCTATTTGAGAGGTCCACCACAGGGCAGAGCTTGAAGGGATTAGGTTCGCTTCTTTCCTACCGCGGATGAGTTATCACGGGTCGCTCAGCTTCAGGATGCTTTGATTATGGCTCACTAGAGCACTGAGCTAAGGAGTGTCCCGGTTGAGCTAGACCATTGGTAGTAGCACCACCTCTTCTAGGAGGTATAGATCGGGGTCATAGCCGCGACGATAGTCAGCAGGGTATTCAAAGAGGTTCCAGGGGAGGCAGGCCAGGTGGTAGGGCAAATGTTCATGGGGGTGGCCGACAAGGCCACTTTTATGCTGCTCCAATGAGGGTAGAGGCTGAGGCATTAGATGATGTTATCACTGGTACTATCCTTATTTATTAGTAGACTGCTTTAATTTTATTTGATCCAGGTTCCACGGATTCCTAGGTGTCTATATATTTTGCTCCACGTCTGGGTATTTCTTATGAGTCACTTGAGGTCCCATTTCATATTTTGACCCCGGTAGGGGATTCTTTAGTAGTGGATTTGGTTTGTAGATCCTGTGCGGTGACTAATAGGGGGCATGAGACTTAGGCAGATCTTATTTTACTTGATATATTGGACTTTAATGTTATTCTGGGAATGAATTAGCTATCCCTTCATCATGCGGTTTTAGACCGTTATGCCAAGACTGTTATATTAGCCATGCCTGTTATTCCTCCAATCTTATGGTAGGGTGTTTATAGTCGCTTACTGACTGGGATCATATCCTTTATGGGGGCCCAATAGCTAGTTGCGTTTGGGTGCTTAGCGTACTTAGCATATGTCCGTAATGTGTCCAGCGAGGCATCTACTATTGTTTCAGTCCCTGTGGCTAGGGAGTATACTAATGTCTTCCTTACTGACCTACCTGGTCTACCCCAAGAGAGAGATATTGACTTTGCCATAGATTTGGAACCGGGAACTAAGCCCATTTCTATACCAACTTACCGTATATCCCCTGTAGAGCTTAAAGAGCTCAGCATGCAACTTGAGGATCTTCTATGTAAGGGGTTTATTTGCCCTAGTTTTTCACTGTGGGGTGCACCCATCTTGTTTGTTAAGAAGAAAGATGGAACTATGTGGATGTGTGTTGATTACAGACAACTGAAAAAGGCGAAGGTGAAAAAACCATTATCACATGCCTTGTATCGATGATCTATTTGATCAGCTTTAGGGTGCAACTGTGTTTTCTAAGATTGACTTGAGGTCTGGCTACCACCAGCTGCAGATTAGAGTAGCCGACATTTCTAAGACTGCTTTCCAGACTCGCTATTGCTACTATGAGTTCCTTGTGATATCTTTTGGGCTTACTAATGCCCCTGCCGCTTTTATGGACCTTATAACTCGAGTATTCAAGACTTATCTTGACTCCTTCATTATTGTATTAATCAATAACATACTGGTATACTCGTAAAGTAGGGAGGAGAACACACAACACTTGAGGGTTGTGCTCCAGACTTTGAGAGATCAACAGCTTTATGCTAAATTCTCAAAGTGCGCAATTTGGTTGGAGTCTATGGCATTTTTGGGACACATGGTGTCTAGAGAGGGTATTAGAGTGGATTCAGCAAAGATTAAGGCTATTCGTGGTTGGGCTAGGCCCACATATGTTATGGAGATTTAGAGTTTCATTGGATTGGTTGGGTATTATAGACGATTCATTGAGGGTTTCTCTACCATTGCAGCCCCATTGACCCATTTGATTCGCCAGGATATTCCCTTTATGTGGTCCGAGTAGTGTGAGTGGAGCTTTCAAAAGCTTAAAAAATTGCTTACCACTACTCATGTTCTTACTCTACCAGTTGAGGGAGAGATCTTTTTAGTATGTTGTGACGCTTCTGGTATAGGTCTTGGGTGTATACTGATGCACCGTGGCCTAGTTATTGCTTATGCTTCCAGACAATTAAGACTGGACAAGCACAACTACCCCACCCATGACCTGGAACTAGAAGCGGTAGTTTTCATGCTCAAGATGTAGAGGCACTACTTATACAGAGTCCATTGCGAGATATATAAAGATCACCGTAGCTTATAGTACATTATGAGTCAGAAGGATCTTAATTCTAGACAGTGGCATTGGATTGAGCTACTGGCTGAATATCACATCTTTATCCTCTATCACCCGGGCAAGGCGAATGTAGTAGCGGACACCTTGAGACGGAAGATGAGAAGTATGGGTAGTTTATCTTACTTGTCTGCTGTGGAGCAACCCCTAGCCTTAGACATCCAGTAGTTAGCTAACTAGATGGTCAGGTTGGAAATCTCAAATTCCAAACCGATTTTGTCTTTTGTGGGAGTCGATCATCTCTATTGGACCAGATTCGTGGCCGATAGTTTGAGGATGGAGCATTGGTAGAGCTTCAAGAGTTAGTATTGTAAGACGAGGGTGGCCAGGCTTCTATAGATTCGGATGACATACTATGGTTCGATGGTCGCCTTTGTGTTCCCAGATTTGGAGACTTCATTCAGTTGATCCTTTACAAGGCCCATGATTCCAGATATTATATCCATCCGGGCACCGCGAAGATGTATTAGGATTTAAGACAGTATTACTGGTGGTATGGTATGAAGAGAGATATAGTTGAGTATGTATCCCATTATTTAAGTTGTCAGCAGGTTAAGGCTAAGCTTCAGCGGCCTGGTGGATTCTTTTAGAGATTACCCATTCCCGAGTGGAAATGGGAATGGATTACCATGGACTTCATGATGGGATTTCCTCGAACATCCAGAGGTAATGATGGTATTTGGGTCATCGTTGATCAATTGACCAAGTCAGTGCATTTCTTGCTAGTACGGTTCATTTTTACTACAGATCGTCTAGTTCGAATCTATATTTAGGAGGTGGTCCTTCTGCACGGGGTACCAATATCCATTATATCAGATAGGGGATCTCAATTTACTTCAAGTTTCTGGAGGGCCTTTCAGAGAGAGTTGGGCACCGGGGTTGATCTTAGTATGACATTTCATCCATAGACCAACGGTTAGTCAGAGCGTACTATTCAGGTTCTGGAGCATATGCTGCGAGCTTGTGTATTCGAGTTCAAGGGTCTTTGGGAGCAATACTTAGCTTTGGTAGAGTTTGCGTACAATAACATCTACCACTCTAGTATTCAAATGGCTCCGTTTGAGGCCTTATATGGTAGGCGTTGTCACACAAGGGCAGACAAGCTGATCTGATTCAGTTTTCGCTCGGCTTTCAGAGTTGTGAACTAACCTCTTCCTTTTACAGCCAGACAACTGGCGGATAAGCTGGGCATGGTTCGCAATAACGTCCACCCCCGAGGTAGTTAACCCCGTTTTAGGACGGCATCCCCTCTTAGTTTTGAGTAGGCGGAAGCATTCTGTTTTGGTTCTTCTCCACGGGTGATCCAGGAATTTTCCTATTATTTTCTCAACTGAGATTTCGATATAGAAGGATCTCTTTATTTCTTCACCGCGGGTTCTCGCATCATTTTCTTGGCCTGAAAGTAGCGCTTGGCTCGATTCCTACCACGGACGGGTATACATTTCATCCATATCGCCGGCCTCACATGGACGGAGAGTTTTCAAAAAAGTAGAAGAGGTTCAATTCCTCTTTGATGTGGTTAAGGCAAAAGATAGATATAGATATCAGAGAAGAAATTCTAAGGGAAGACTGGTCTATTCTTAGGTCATCGGGTAAAGTTTAATAGTTCCAAGCTAAACGTACTAAATCAATTAGCTTATTACTATTGGAAAATTCCATTAATTTCTTGAAAATATTTCCTACTCATATTAGCTATCTACGATAAAAGTAGAAGCAAGGTGGCACAGTTCAACTAGTAGAAGGAAGGTGGCACAGTTAATCAACTGAATCCGCGCTTAGAAAGAATAACTTTGAAGCCACGTTTAGAATGGTCAGCACCTTTCTTTCCCACCGGTTTCAGAGCCCTCTTTTCATCTAACTAAAAATATCGTATAAAGAAGAAACTTTTACGCCCAACAACTCCCATGCTTTCCGTTGGTCAACAACCAACTAAAATCTCTACACTTCTTACTCGACAGGACTTAGATCTGGTCTTTGAAGGAATCAAAAAAAGGAGAGACTGGTAGAGCTCTTCTTTTTGCATCCATGGCTGAATGGTTAAAGCGCCCAACTCATAATTGGCGAATTCGTAGGTTCAATTCCTACTGGATGCACACCAATGGGACCCTCCAATAAGTCTATTGGAATTGGCTCTGTATCAATGGAATCTCATCATCCATACATAAGAATTGAGTCCCTATGTCCCGTACCCCTTCCCTTTGGGTAGGGAATCCACAGGAAGAAGCAGAAGCATGAAATCACCCGAGGAATGCCTCTATTTATGCCTGGCCACAGGTTTCATCATTCTTTATTTTAGCTCGGTACAGAGGAAAGAGGGAGCAACTTAACCCACCCAGTCCTGCCTTTAGGAAGGAATGCAGGAAAGGAAAGCACTTGGAAGAGGCCGGACTTTGGCTTTAGGAAGAAAGCCCGACTTCGAAGCTCAGCTTAGCCCAGGACTTGGGAATAGAGCGAAGGAAAGGCGCCCTGGATCTCTCGATCCAGAACTACTAGGAGGGGAGGGAGAACCTTATCCCATTACTCACTTTAGTCATGGAGGGCAGGCAAAGAAAACTCACTTGAAGAGCTACCGCGCGTGGTGGATTCACAATCCACTGCCTTGATCCACTTGGCTACATCCGCCCCTACCCCCGCACAGGTTGAAGTCTCTATCTACGATCAGATCCTTTCTGAACTCCCCTATAACCGCTTATCAAAGAGAAGCTTTTTCCGTCACTATAGTGGCAAGTCTATTGTTGTGTTTCGGAATTAGGGGAAACAAAGCTTCAACAAGTAGAAGCTTCCTGGCAAAGCTTCAAACAAAGAGGTTGGGCTGTTCACTTCATTGATTTGACTTCACTTTACTTAAGATTAAAGATAGGGGCCGGGCGGGCAGTGAAGGCTCATTTAGTAGACAGCGAGCGAGCTGCAAGCACCTACTCCTATCAAAATGAAAAGCAGCAAGCGGAACTTGAACTTGAAGAAGCGAGCCTCTATCAGAGAAAGCCATTGCGCGCTAGCCCCTTGTATAGGGTTCCAAACCTGCGCACCCCTAAACTACAAGCTTTCTTTGAAGCCCCTACAACATGGGATATTTGAAGAATCCCCTTTCTACAAACCTTTCTATAATATAAGAGAAGCTCTTCGAGCTTTCTTCGCATGCTTGAGCGCATCCCCTTTCTATTAGTAAGGTTGTCAAATTTCCTTAAGTTCCTTTATGACTATAATCTAAATAATAGGGGTAGGGGGGCGCTAACGAGCAAGAAAAGGGGTGCGCTAAGGCGCAAGGGCTTTCGCGCAGCTGCTACGCCCTTGCTTCTTGCCTTATCTTTTACTAAGAAACTAATCTAAATAGAAGCCCTTCTTTCTCAAAGTCAACTTTCTCCCTTCTTGCTTTAGTGAAATAGAGGGCGCTAACGCGACCTTCCTTCAGCTGGCTTCGCCCTATCTATTCATCTATTTTCTCAAATGGATATTTAGGGATCTCTCTTGTTCATAGATCTTGAAACCAGATCAATATCCATTTCTCAATAGATCTATTTATCGATAGAAAGATATAGATCCCTATATGGATCTATCTCCATATCTAAATATGGAAGAACCGACACTTAAAGGGCGTAACCAACGGAAGGCTCTCACCCTGTCCCCGACATTGTTCTCCGACGATGTCCCCTGGGCAAAGGGAGCTGAAAGCCACTTGACTGTAAGGAAAGGAGCCACCATTCTCTTTCTTTCTTCTTCCGATCAGGACAAGTGGGTTGGTTCGTTTCGTCCTCCTATCTACGCAATTCTCTGTCTTCGTTCGTGATCATGTTGGGCGAAAGGTAGTTGTAGAGGAGCTGAAAGCCACTTGACTCTAAGGAGAGGAGTTCCAGTTCTTAAGATTTGGAAATCCTAGTGCGCTATTGCACCTGCTAGAAAGAACAGTTGAACTGCCATTGGCCCGGGTTCAGCCTTTACTTTGAATTAGACTTAGGCTTTAACGGGGCTTCTTCCTAAATATCAATTACCAATAGATTTCAGACTGATGCAAGGCTTGAATAGACAGGAAGAGATGGCTAAAGGAAGATTGCATATTTCTATTCAAAGAAAGCCCTTTCTTTTGAGTATCTTTAGTGAGCCTATAGATGGAGACCCTACAGAGCCCGTAAACTCCCGATTTAGACATGAAAATAGGCCATTCCGGACCTTTTCCTCATGGAACGAGAAGACCGATGCCACTATCGCCTCTTGGCTTTGCTTTCATATAATCTATTCGACTGGAAGGAAGGTTATACGAATGACTTTGCAAGAGTAGTTTCATCGGTGGAAGGGAGGGAGAAGGTTCTTCGACTGAAGCCCGACCTCTATGATCTGAAATGAGTGCGGAAATGTCCCTTTAAGAAAAGGATCTTTACAGAAAAAGAGCTCAGAGGTTTAGTCAGCTATTGTCCTATTTTCTTTTTTCTTCTCGATGAGAGGCTTCCCCAACAGCACTGGCAACCTCCATGGTCTTTCCCAATCCAATCTTTTTCTATTACTGACACCCGGAGCCAGCAACAATTTCTAAAGCAACTCCCGAACCTAATTCCTAAGGTCACATACCTGTCGCATAAAAAGAAAATGCATAAATGCATATATAGTTGGAATCTCCAATAGGGCAGGCATTAATATGAAAAGGTTGACTTTCCAGCTGGGACATCATCCACAGCGGCGAGCCAGTACTCTCTTGCTCCAATGTATGCGACCCAATTCACTGGTATGAGAGGACCAATCCTCTCATTACTAAGGGTGAATCAAATCCACATATCGCACGTTGTTGGACCTTCTTTAGCCTCGATTGGCCTGTAACGAATATGAAATACATACTCACACCAAAAAACACGTGTTAGAACATGCTGATTCACCAGGCAAGAGATGTCATCTGCCCGTTGGAAAGAAGCCGGGACTCATGCAAACAAAAAAGCGCCCTTACGCTCTAGTTTGATCGGGGGGCCGCAACTAAGATCAGAGGGATAAACTTTCCCGTTATCGGAACAAACATTTTATTTCCAGGGTTCCTCACTTGTTTTTTACTTTCTTTTTTACGAAAAAAAATTCCGGACGACCGGAGCGGAAACCTCTCCCGACAATTGGAGAAGGAGAAAGCCATTCCTACGGGCCTGGAACTGTGATGAATGAAGTAAGAATTTCGGGCTAGGGCCTGAGAATTTACATCTAGGTGCTTGTCTAGTTCCCGGTGAGACCGTTGACTTTGCGAAGGCCCGAGGTCCCCGCCTTCTTTGCTTGAAGCTCAGGTATTCTTCCTTCAACCACTTATGAAATTGAAGCATGTAGTCTCGCCGCTAGTAGCCATGCTACCTTCTTTGGCCCTGCCTTACACACCTTATTTATCCTGCCTGCCGCCCTTGGAAACAGCCTTCCTTAGCTTTCGCCCTCCCACAGGAAACAGAGTTCTTTAATTTGAAGCTCCGTACTCTTGTGAAAACGGACTACACTGTCTCAACCACCCGCCTTTCCCTTCTTTTGTTTGTTCTGGACCCGAAAATGCCCGTTCGCTTGTCATTGGGGATCCCAATCTGACTTGCTCGTGGTTTATTAATGTCGGGGTTGTTTTTACTTACCTTTCTGTCTATGAAAGAAATGAGGAGAAAAGAAATTGTACTAAAAGGAAATTCTCTGCTCAAATAAGCTTTCCTGAAATGATGAAAGGCAAGAAGGAAGCTCCGTCTCCGTCCCCTCCCTTCTGTCCAAGACTCTTGAATCAGTCTCGTCTTACATTCCCTCCTCTCTGCCTAGGCGAAAGAGAGTC